>NW_020173929.1:914509-1107498 GCF_003031525.2 Neophocaena asiaeorientalis asiaeorientalis
ACAGCCTAGCCAATATTAACTCATACTCGTGGTCTCTGACCTTGACATTTAAACTTCCTTCACTCTCCTCAAATCTCTGACCCGCTCTGTCCACTCAACCCCACAATCTCAGCAGATGAGTTGATCTTCTATTTCAGAAAGAAAGGAAGCCAGCACACGAGCGAGCACTCTCTCAGCTTTCACTACCCAACCACTTTAGGTGACATCTGCACCCAACCTGTGACTCCATGGGAATGTCCCTCCTCCCGTCCCGGCCAGGATTTTTACCAGGACTTTGAGTCCCATCCCTCCTGTTCCTCAGGGAACTCTCATTTTGTCTTCCCTTCTATTTTTTATAATTCAACCTCCCCCTCTCAACTGTGTCCACAGCAGTAAACATGTTCATGATTTTCTCATCTTAATAATACAAAAAAACCACTAAGCCTTCTCTTGACCACACACCACCCCTAACTCTCAAAAACTTAACCACTTCACAGTAACATTTTTTTTTTTTTTGCAGTACGCAGGCCTCTCACCATCGCGGCCCCTCCCGCTGCGGAGCACAGGCTCCGGACCAGCGGCCATGGCTCACAGGTCCAGCCGCTCCGCGGCATGTGGGATCTTCCCGGACCGGGGCACGAACCTGTGTTCCCTGCATCGGCAGGCGGACTCAACCACTGTGCCACCAGGGAAGCCCTAAGGCCTTTTTACAAAATGCCACAGTTCCACCCCAGCCTCCCGTTCCAGAACTTGCACTTGTAAATCATCACCCGACACAGGAACAAGAATAAGGATCTTCCCATTGCCCAGCGTTTCTCATCCTTACAGGACTCCTTCCTCACAATTACAAAACTTCCAAAGCATGTTAGAAATGCAGCAAACCTTCACCACTTTTAATCCATTGGGCTTCCTTTGCCAGTAACAGCAGGACTAAGAAAAAGAGCTACAGAAGCAGGAGATAACCGGTAATTTTAGTAATTTTCCTTTGCCATAGGAGCCATTCTTCCCAAGGTGGCTCCTTAACTATTTTATTCTTGTATCTCTTATCCTTCTAAGCAATTAAGGAGCATGGTCACAGGCACAGGGGGAGGAAGTGTGACCAAGGGTCCATACCACCTGACTGGCCAGCAGGCTGTGAACCCTCCCATGAGCCTAAATGCCCAGCTGAGGGCTTGGCACGTGTATTACACTGATATCAACCATGCTTTTACATTAAGCCACTGAGTGGACACTTCTTTTGAAGTAAACCCTATGGGCTAATGGTGGAATGAAATTCAATTCCTAATGGAAAGAGAGGGAGAAGCAAGTATGTTTTCTGACTGTGAATTATTTTAAAAGGACACACACTCCAAGACAGATACCTTCCCCGAATCCGTCTACTGAAAAAGTTCAAGAAAAATTTTTTACTTCCAAAGCTCATGAGCAAATAGAATGAACCATTCCTACCCTACCAAGTTCATGCATAGAGTTCCTCCCTGCTGTGGTTGCAGACTGGTGAGGTTGGTAGTCACCTGTTTACTTTCTTATAACTCTGCTTTGTAATCTTTTATCACACAGTCATAAAGTTTAACAAGTGTGTGTTTAATTCCAAAGTTTTGGGGGGATTTTGGAAGATCTGGAGGGAGAGAGGGAGACCCTGCAGCATTAGCTACAACCACCTCCAAAATCTTCAAAAAGAAGAAAATTGTTTTGGTAAGCCAAGCTAAAGAGGCAGTTCTTCAAGTCTTCCAGAGTAACACAAACCCATCCTGTGCCTTGAATCGAAGTTGTTTTTCCCCACTGGGCACCTCAGCAAAGCAGGGAGTCGCACGGTGCTTCTTACCTCTTGCTGTTGGGCTGAAGACGAAAGAGACAGACATTTCCACTGCAGTAGTAGGGACTGAATTGAGTTCTCTTGCAAAATATAGCTGGAGAGGACTCAGAAGTTACTGGCTGCTTCACAGCACTTGTGGAATGTGCCATGGAATAACCCAGGCCTTGACTGCCCCTACCCAGACACCGTGGTCATCATCATGGTTGTAGTTACTGCTCTTGTGGTACCATCCATTTCTGTAGTCCCCATGTAGTTGACAGTGAACTTCGTGTATTAGCAGAGGTGACACAGGGGCGTGTTTCCTAGTGCTCCTTTCTCCTGACCAGTTCAGCCAGGCCACGCTCCAGTCCCCCCAGCAGGTAGAGCAGTGAGGTCTTCTCAGCATACTCACACTTACCTTGCCCTGGATAAAGAGCCTGAATGCTGAAGTTCAATGCTCCTACTTTGAAATATCTACTCTGCAACTCAGGCTTGCCTGACCCCCACCCTTGCACTTGAGTCTCGTCTTCATAAAATGCAAGCAGTAGGTAGATTACCTCATAGGGTGGTTGTGAGGATTTAAGTATATTATATATGTATGCTAATCAGGATTTTTCATTGCAACCCATAGAAATGAAGTCTGGTGAATTTAGGAAGAAAAGCGATTTACTGAAAGGATTTTGGAGAGCCCACAGAGCTCGAGAAGGACTGGAGAATGGATCTAAAGCTTATGTTGCCAGGAACAACACCTGAAAGCACATCCCAGAATGAGTCCCCGAAGAAAACTCTGCCACGGCCACTCTCCCCAGACACACTCTGGACGCTGACACAGGGTCACTGTCATGGTTGCCACCTCAAGCGGGATGTAGCTGTCACTGGTCCTCCATCTTGGCCAGAATGGATTCTGCAGTCTCTACATCAACACATCGGTAGCTGCTGAGCCTGAGGCAGGTGCACTGACAAAGCCTGGGTCCTATGCCAGCATCTTAGATACAAAGGAGGCTGGGAGAATAAGTACCTGGCATTTTCAGCTTCTAAACGTGTGTGTTGGGAGAGAGGAGTTTTCTGCAGTTATAGGAAATGTGTTCAGTTGCTAACAGCCAAAAAGAATGACTAATATTCACTAACAAATGAAATAAACCAGTACCTGATGTGTTCCCTGTCACCCTTATACACTATCTTATCCAAGTCTGGGTTGAGCACAGTATCAGAATGCTGTGTTGTAAAGACATTCGCAGCCACCCCACGTGACCCCAAAACCCCATAAAACTCCCCACCTGTAACACCCACCTGTCTCCACATCCCAGTCCCTTTATTCTTCTCCCCAAGAAGCCAATGCCTATCTGATAAACAAATCTGTGCTAAGTGCTGATAACTGAAAATGGATTAGTTAGTGCCTGATTCTTTCCAGAATCTTCCTATTTTCCCTAGGAGATTCCAGGGGCCATGAAGGGATTTAAAGCATCTGTTAAATTTACCTTGGAGAGGTTCTGGTCAGCAAGGAGGTCTTCTGACTGAGGCAACCACTCTTCAGTAAGTAACCTGGAATAAATCAGTATCACCAACTCCCCGTGAGCAGACCCACATGCTTATGTTTGATGTCACCCGATCTTCCCCCCAAACCTCATAAGATCTTCAGGGTAAGTATAATTATCTTCATTTGATAAATGAGATACCCAGAAAGGTTAAATGAATTTCCCAAGGCACTAAATCTGTTAAACAGGAAAGCTGAGACTGGACCCAGAGTTCCTGACTCCTATCAGGTGCTTTTCACTTTCTATAACTCCTGGCTGCCCTTCTCCCAGTCTTGAACAACCACCCCAGGGCTGTGAGTGAATAAGGGACCAAAGAAACCCAAAAGGCAGTCCTCTGGGAGGCAGGAGAGGTCGGCAGGGGAGAGGAAACAACCCCGGGATGATCCCCTTCCTAGCACACATGCCATTTGCTTTGATTTGACTCTCAGTGTTTTCAAATGGGTTCTGATTCCAAAATATTTACATTCACCAGGAAGACTAAGTACAATGGCTTCCTTTTGGTCTAAAAAATTGCAAAAATTAGGGGATGTACAACAACCACAGATGGAATCCAGGAGCTGAGGTGGGGTGGGGAAAGGGACACCAAATCTGCAAACCAGTGTGAGCCCTTTTAGCTGCACTGATGGGGAAAGGGCGCCATCTCTGAGCTGCATGATTAAAGCAACTGCAAATTAGTTTCCGCAAAGGTCTTTCCCCTTAAACGGAAAAGCACCGTGTAACGGAATTTCACAGACACTGCTTTGCAAATGACTTCATACCTCACTCTGTTCAGAGCTGAGAGGTGGCCGCATGCTGTGAATCATAAGAGACTGAGGCTCTGGTGGGGCTGCCGAACCTTCCTCCGACTGACTTCGACATCTAGACAGAGACTACTCTCCCCATCCCTTAACCTGGGAAGGGAATTAGTGAACTGAGAGTACTGGAGTCACTGCTACATGATTAGTAGTCTAACCCTCCCCCTAACCAGGCTATTTACCCACAAACTGTGCTTTCTACACAGTCAGGCTCCTAGGGGTTGCTAGCTGGCTATGGATTGCCCAGGTACACACATTTTAAGTGAAAGGCTTTGAAAGTCTATGGGGTTTCTGAGCTCTAATGAGATTTCCAGTCGAAATGACCGAGTCAGGCTGACAAAGCTATGCCGAATGCCGCACTATTTTCACCAACCACCTTAGCTTTCTTGGGGGTACCCCTTGAGCTTAATGTAGGAATCGTATTTCCTAATAGTCAGCAGCTCTACAGTGAATCAAAGAGGTTGCATTTCAGTGTCAAGCCTGATTGACTAATATTTCCAGACAGCCCAAATCTCTAATTCATTCACGCAAGAAAAAGGTATTAGCACCTACTACGTGCCAGGCACTATGCCAGGGATACAACTATGAGTCACGGCTCTCGTGGTGATTACAAATGACAGAGACAGGACACTTTCAAATAGTTGTTGCAACGAATGTAAAACTGCAACACTGACAATGTGATACTGTGGGCGGTCCCGAGAGAGAGCCCAGGAGAGGGGAATTAGACCTGGCCAGGGCATCCGGAAGACATCCCTGAGAAAGTGACCTTTCAGCTGAGAACTAACAGGTCAGAAAGAGCCGAGAGAAGAGAGAAGGGAAACCCTCATGGCAGAGAGCACAGCACAGGCAAAGCCCAATGAGGTCAGGGGCTTGACGAGAACTGGAAGAAAAGGCTAGTATACACCAAGCTTGGTGAGCGAGGGCAACAAGGCACCAAAGGAGCCTGAAAAAGGGGAGACCCTGCAGGGCTTTTCAGGACATGCAGAGGAGTTTTGTCTTTATTTGAAATGCAAATTGGATGCCATGGAAAAGTTGTAATGGGGATGAGGGCCATTAGAAAACGTCTCTCTGGCTGCAGCATGGTGGCCATATTAGAAGGGATGGCCGGGTGGAGTTTCCCATCAAGGAAAGTAGGTGCTCAGGGTCTCACCTATCCTGGCAGTGACCTGAGTCCCCCACAATCACAAGGGCAATGGCACAGCCAACTCAGGAATTCAGGACCACAGTGTGCAACCCCAAAACCCTTTCCACTACAGAATCACCCAGTAGCACAAGTTTACGGTGTGACGTTGTCATATTCCTTCACCTCTCTGTGAAACTACCCATTGACACAGACAACAACACTGACAATAACCAGCACGAAGGTACCAAGTCCAGTGATGGGTTATCAGCACACACATGGTGATCTCTTCCCAACTATATGTATATATCCTCTGCCTAAGAGAGAAGTTCAAGTGTATGCTCTTTAAAATGGTAATAATTTAAAAACTTAACCTTCACTCACTGTCTATTTAGTGATTCTCAACCAGGGCAATTTTGTCCCCCTCCCCTGAGGACATTTGGCAATGTGTAGAGGCATTTTCGGTTGTCACCCTGGAAGGATGTCTAACTGGCATCTAACTGTTTAGCCAGAGATGCAGCTAAACATCCAACAATGCACAGGACAGTCCTCCAGAACAAAGAATTACCCAGCCCCAAAATGCCAATAATCCCGCTATTGAGAAATCTGATCTACAGGGGCTCGAAGCCACAAGGTGGGTTCTTGAGTAACTGCATGAACAGAACATCACACACACACACACACACACACACACACACACACACACACACACACACACACACTGACCTCCATTTGACAGTGACTGAAACAAGAAATAAACTTTTGTTGTGTTAAGTCACTGAGATTTGGAGGCAATTCAATACAGCAGCTAGCGTTATTTACTTTAACAAGTGCAACTGGTAGAGGTTAGTCCTTCTGGGAGGACAAGTGTACCCTAGCAACAGAGCCATATGACTTGGCAGGTGCTGGGAAGGATTGTGGAGTGAAGGGAAGGGCAGTGGACACCTGGTCCTATCTTGTAAGTCATGAAGCCTCACAGTGCCATGGGGGTTAATAAGTCAAGAGCACAGTGGATCCTTCATAGCTCTCTCACTCCTAATGACCAGAGGCAGTGCCTTTGCAGAGAAACTTTTAGCAACTCGGTGGAGGAATGCAGCAGGAACCCTCACCACAAGAACAACCGGTAACCTCTCTCATTTTCCTCTTTCCCTCACCCTATTTTTGTGAGACAGGGACTAGCTAATAGTCAACAAGGTCCGTTTAGTGTATGATGTGGTCTTGCTGTGACTAACAAGGTGACTGGTTGTATATATCCTCTTTATGGTTGTTCATTATATCACCCTAACATAAAGTAATTTAACTTCGGTGGGATAATTAGGGTATTTCTAATCTAACTGATAGTCTGAATGAAATGAGATTTTCAGAGGGAGATGTGTATCAGGAGACTGGTGACCTCCAGCCCCAATTTTCACAGTGTATTTATCTGACAGCCCGACTTCCCAGGCATACTGAATCCATACATTTCCAAGCCTGTGCGTGATAGAACACACCCGCAAATGAGATTACTTTATTTATGATGAGATTTCCATGGGCTCAAGGAGGTAGATCATAATATTTTAACTGAGGCCTTCAGACTGACGGAGAAACTGTATGTTAACAGAGACCCTGAGACGCAAATGTACTCAAGACGGCAAGTGGCCTGTATGGGGTCTCGGAGATGCAACTCAGCAGGAGAAATAAAGGTAGAGCCCCCTGAGGTGCCTGCCTGACTGGGACAGCCCAGGGCCAGCCCAGCAGGGCAAACATCGTGCTGGGAGGGTCACAGCAAGGCGGTCTTCACCTGCCCCTTGGAGAAGATGCAGAAAGAGTCTGCCCCGTAAGCCTGAGATAGGGGACCAAGGAAGGAGATCTGGAAAGTGGAAGCAGTAGAGGCCGGCAGGGTCAGGCCAGCAGCCTGAGCAAGCAGGCAGCTGACAGACCTACCGCCTGCTCCCCAGTCCCCCAAACACACCCCCAGGGACCGACCCACTCACCTCTGACCTCCGCGCTGGCTCCAAGCTTTACCATTAGAGTCACGCTTTTACACCTGTCATCAGAGGCAGGATGCCAGCTCTTAGGAAAATATGCCCATTTTTCATTCCCATGTTTCATTCATTCATTGAGTACCCACACATGGCAAGTACTAGTAAGGCTCACAACAGATGAAGTCTCTCTTCCAGGCTATTTACATCCTTCTGGTTTTGTTGCTCAAGCCTACTTAATAAATTCCTTTAAATTCCCTTTAGAATTTAATTTGAGAGATAAAAGTTTGTTTTTTCTGGAAGAAATAATATGTTTTCTTTTATCAGATAATGAGAATTATGCAGCTCATCTGGTTCCCCTTGTTTTCTTGGGTGCCAGGAAGCTCAGAGGTTGATGTTATACTCAGTGGTAGAATTAGGTTGATGTTTTGTGTCTTTTTCTTTCTTATTTTCTATTTTTCTTATTTTTCTATTTCTAGTGAAAAAGATTGATTTAATGCTTTTTATTTGTTGAGGTATTTCGGTATTTCAATACTCCTTTGGAAAGGAGTACTTTATTAAATATATTTATTAAAACATTAAAAAATAAACAAAGAAGCATTGACTTAAAAAATCCCACTGTTGGGCTTCCCTGGTGGCGCAGTGGTTGGGGGTCTGCCTGCCGATGTAGGGGACACGGGTTCGTGCCCCGGTCCGGGAGGATCCCACATACCGCAGAGCGGCTGCGCCCGTGGACCATGGCCGCTGAGCCTGCGCGTCCGGAGCCTGTTGCTCCGCGGCAGGAGAGGCCACAGCAGTGTGAGGCCCGCGTACCGCAAAAACAAAAACAAACAAAAAAGCCCACTGTTAAAAATCCTTTAGTATTTACTAAGTACCTATCAGTAGCAAACATGGCTGAGCATGTAACATGGGCCCTTTTCTAAGCACTTTATATCTCACAGCAGCCTTTGCGGTAAGTGCTATTATCCCCACTCCAGAGAGGAGAGAATGAAGGACAGAGGCCTAAGCAGGTTGCCTGAGATTACGCAATCAGTAAGCAGTAGAACCAGGATCAAAACCTGGGCAGTCTGGTACCAAGAGCTGCCCTCTTAAGCACTGCTTCTCAGCATATACAACTTACTGCACTGGGCAAAGGAAAATGTACAGTATACGTACTGGACGCCTCTACCAGGCTGCCTCACCTCCTCTGGTGCCCCATTTTGTATTCCAGCCATCGCTACAGCAACCGGCCACGCTGGTGCTCAGGTGTGACCTGGCAGCACCTTGCCTGGACAGCGTGGAGAGTCTCTCGCTTTCTGCCCTAAGGTTGCAGAAATCTGCTCAATGATTCTGACGCATGCACACACTTGGAAGAGGGAGGGACCTAACATCCCATGGGGCAAACCTTGACCAGTGAGGGACGGAGCCAGTGGATAAATGCTCCTATTTCTGTCCTGTGGGCAGAGAATTCTGAGGCCCATTCTACACAGCTCCTCGGGATCTCAGTGGAATACAGCTGCTGTGGTCCACACTGCTGATCAGCTCAGTAACGTTGGGTTGGCCTTCCTTCTAATTCACTCCTCCTAGGTCCCACTCTACCTCCTTGGGATCCACTTCTAATAAAACAGACTACATGTACGCAAGAGCTTACCTCAGCTCTGCGTTGTGGGGAAACCAAGGCTAAGACATTACAGTTCATAGCTTGAGGAGTTCAGATTAGGGTGACACGTCGTTACCACAGGAAAAACTCAGTAACGATGCATTAACAACCCATGATGAAGCAGCCACAAGAGTGACTTGAACTGTAACAGTACAAGAGCACGGAGAAGTGAAATAAGCAGGGAGGTACGATAAAGTTTTCTTGGAGCGCAGACACGCGTTCATTTACATGTCGTCTATGGCTGCTTTCCTACCACAACAGCAGAGCCCCGTAGTTGCTATGGAGACCCACGGCCCACCAAGCCAAAACTATTTCATATCTGGCCGTTTACTGAAAAGTGTGTGGACCTCTGATAGAGAAAAGCCAGGATCCTATGGGGATACAGAGAATGGGCACACATCCTATTTCTGAGGGTAGCTGGGAGGGTTGGACTGTTGAACAGGAGCAGGGGCATTCCAGGTAGAGGCAACAGCTGAACCGAAGGCACAGCGTCAGCACGCTGCTGGCGAGGAACCACGGGTGGTTTACCACCGCAGGAGAGAAAGGGACCATGAGAGGAGTGATGGGACATGAGGCTCAGGCAGAGATCTAAGGTCTCTGCTACTCGGTTATTTCTCTCACTTTAGGATATTTCCTTCAATAGTCAAATATACTGTAACAAAGAGTAACTCCAGAGCTGGGTGTGTGCCTTCTACTGAACGGAGTTTATGGGGAGTTCAGGACAATTCCGTTCTTTTGATGAACAGCGGGAGCCCGTCTCGCGAAGCAGCCCTCTTTGCACCCGGGCATCCCTGACGTTAAAGGCCCACTGCCCTGCCCTTCTCAGGGGGAATGCCTCAGCATGCGCCAGCCCTCCTGCCCCTCTCACTGCTAAACCACACAGAGCTGACACGTCACCATGATGGTCAGCCCCAGCTGAGCGCTCTGACCGGTCTCCCTGCAGGCCTGCCTTTTGTTTTCCTGGAACGAGGATGCAGGAACAGTGCTGGGAGACTGAGACCTGCCCCACGGCTCTGAGAGGTAGTGCTTCTTCGTGTCACTGGGAAAGGAGAAACCCTGGGGGGATCAGGATGGTCTGAGGAGGCGTTATTTTGTTCAGTTCTTTCAGGAATATGTATTGAGGGAGGGCAGGCCAGGCGGGGCAATCTTCTCAGGATACAAAAGAATGATGAAGGCCCTCTCCTGCCCTCATGGGGCTCACAATCTAACTGGGGAGATGGACGTGCTATTCCACAGCAGGGAGAGGCTGATGGGAGTGCAGCCCTGAGAGGTAAAGCTTGGAGGATATTAGAAGCTCAATAAACATCCTAAGAGAATCTGCTTTAATGATTATTTTGGAATGAACTACAGTTACCACATCAACTGCTGACATGAAAGTACATGCATAAAGTACTGAAGAATACTCAAAATGGTTTATTCCCCCTCAAGAGATTTTCCTGACAATACTCATCTATACTGGTTGGGTGAACCATTTTTGAATAAGCAATGCAAAGGTGAATTTCAGTCCCCAAAGGACAGACTTAAAGATAATTTGGAAAACAAACTGGTAATGCCAAGCCGCTGGCATTTAGATACCCATTTCAGTTGTTTCAGATTTGGCTTAGATGGAAATGTTGAAAACCAACATTGATTTTTTTCAAAAAGAAAAAATAGTTAACATTTACTAAGTATGGACATTTTGTCAGGCACTGCTATGGCTTCATAGGTTTTATCTCATTTAATCTCCCCAGGAATCCTCGAGGTAGATTTTAGTATTATTACTGTCTCCATGTTACAGACGAGGCAACTAAGTCTTAAACAGACTAAGTAACTTGTCCCCCAGCCATCACTGGAGGAGGCAGATGTCACCTGACAGTTTATCCACAGGGGCCAGACCCTTAACTACCACACCAACTGTCTCCCCTTACTGACTAGTCCCCAGTTCCTGCCTGGGACATCTTTTTTCAGCAGTTTGGCCCAGAACAGATCTCAGGATAAGTTCCTTCTTTGTGATAAGCAGGGCCCACGATCTCTGACAGCTGTTCCCCGCTCTTCATCATCATCTGAAACAATCAGTAAGCATTAGAGAGTACTTTTCCCTTTACAAAGGTGATAATTAGATAACAAGCTGAGATTAAAGTAATTACAGCTAGACAGCTGGCGAGGCAGCACGGTCATGTTGAAATATTGTTGGTACTTCAGCATCTGGTTCTAATAACAGCATAGGCTAAAGGATTTTACATTAATTACAGAACATAATTTAATATAAACATATTTAATTACAATTGATGAGTGATAAACTGTTCGAGAATGACTTAACCCCTTCCGCGTGTCAAAGTGATGGGAACTTTGGGCAGTCCGTGGCCTCTTCTGCTGTCTTTCTCTCCCTCCCCTGCCACGCCCTCCATTACTCCCTGGTTCCCTCGAGCAGAGAAACACCCCCCCCAAAGAGGGAATCTTCTAGACAAGGATGTTGCTCATTGATTATCCCATGGTGTTTGGCACCTGTACAGTGCCACCTATCCTTAGAAAGCCAAGTGGAAGGAGGCGAGTGTGCAAGCCAGGCTGGGATGCATTGCTTCCACCTGACCAGCTGCCTTCCTCACATTGGCTCACACTGATGAAATGAGGCTGCCTCTCCCTGGCTGGTCTTCTCAGTGTCCTCACACCTCTATATGCTGCTGGCTTGCCTTTTGACAGTCAGTGAGCAACCTATTAAACAATCCTCAGATCTCTTAGAAAATGTATAAAGGTAAACTCATTTTTTTGTCATGATCAGGAAGTCCCTGACCACAATAGTTAGGGTATTTTCACAGTTTTGGAGTCAATGTGTAATACCTGGAGGCTTCTACATGAAACAGGACACTATTCTGGCAGAAATTCTTCCTTACATGCTGCCAACCCCCATCCCTACCCCCAAAATTGGCAGAAGCAGACCTTGGATGAAACGGTTTACAACAAACTGAGACCACACAGACACAATCTCCACTGGATAAAGGACTCAATCATTAACTGCACATTGTCTTTCTAGAAGCCCCATTTACAAATGGAAGACTTCAAAAGTCACAAAAGCCATGTTGTGGACTGCACACATGTCTGTGTTCCCCCCAGATCATATATTGAAACCCTACCCTTTGATGGAATGGTATTAGGAGGTAGAGTCTTTGGGAGGTAATCAGATTTAGAAGAGGTCATGAGGGTGGCTCGATCTCTCTTCCCTCGTCCATGTGAGGATACAGCAAGAAGGCGGCTGTCTGCCAACCAAGAAGAGGGCCCTCCCCAGAACTCAACCATGCTGGTACCCTGATCTGGGCTTCCCAGCTTCCAGAATGGTGAGAAGTAAATTTCTATTGTTTAAACCACCAATTTACAGTGGTTTACAGTTTACAGTTTAAATTTCTATTATAGCAGCCCAAACTGACTAAGACACACCACTAGGTCTCAACTGCAATACAGCTGAGAGTCAATCCAAAGAAATTACAAGGCTGATCCTTCCTTAGAAAAGAGTAAGTAGCCCTGGAGTGAACTGGGAAAATTCATTGTCAAGTTTCCCTATGACAAATGATGTGAAATTACAAATAGCCTCAAATACTGTTTTTACCTCCTGCTGTGGATTTCAAAGTATAAAGCACACATTCTCCTAAAAGCTATCATGAGTGCTGAGAAAGACGGTTTATTATTCATAAGTAAGCAAGTACAAGTTACTTCTAGAGGAATCACTGACAGGTGCACAAAAAGTAAAATTAGTGTGACAATTCAGGACCACATAGCATCCAAGAGAATGAGGCACTCTTCAAGTGAAAACATATCCTTTCGAAGAAAAAAAATTTAATTTCCCTCACATAGTAAATATGTAATGTGAGAACTACAAGGTACTTCTTTTAGGTGAAGTGATCCTGCAGAAATGAGGAAGGGACAGGAAGGGAAAGTAGCCAATAAAGCATTTGCTATTCAAAAAGTTACCACTGTCATCAAAATTAAAAGCTTGTGTGTGTCAAAGGACACTAGCAAGAAAGTGAAAAAACCTACAGAATGGGAGAAAGTATTTGTCTTCTTCTCCCTTTTCCCTTCATCCTACCCAGTGACGTGAGGATCTTTTCTTGCACCTTTGCTTGTATGAAATCTTCTGCCAGCTTTCAGTAGGTATTCTGTGAGAATTGTTCCACATGTAGACGTATTTTTGATTTATTTGTGGGAGTGAGTGAGCTCCACCTCCCTCTACTCCACCATCTGGATCTCCAGGGGAAAGTATCTGTAAATCATATTCTATGATAAGGGTCTAGTATCCAGAATATATAAAGAACTCTTACAACCTAACAATAAAAATACAAATAACCCAGATGAAAAATGGAGAAAGGATTTGAATAGGTATGTTTCCAAAGAAGATGTACCAAAGACCAATAAGCATGTGAAAAGATGCCCAACATCATTAGTCATCAGGGAAATGAAAATGAAAATCAAAATGAGATACCACTTCATACACACCAGGATGACTATAAGCAAACAGATAAATAATTACAAGTTGTGGAGAAACTGAAATCCTCAGACACGGCTGGTGGGAATATAAATGGCACAGTCACTGTGGAAAACAGTGATGGTTACTGTTGATGGTTACTCAAAAAGTTAAATATAAAGCTATCATATGACTCAAGCAATTCCATTCTAGGTACATACCCAAAAGAACTGAAAACATGTCCACACAAAAACTTGTATACAAATATTCACAGCAGCATTATTCATAATAGCCAAAAAGTGGGAACAGCCCGAATGTCCATCAAATGACAAATGAGTAAACAAAATATGGCTTATCCATACAACAGAATGGTATTTGGCCATAAGAAAAACACAAGCTGCAACGTGGACCAACCCTGAAAACATCAAGCTGAGTGAAAGAAGCCAGACACAAAGGATTATATATACTATGATTCCATTTATACGAAATGTCCAGAATTGACACATCTATAGCGACAGAAAGGTTGCCAGAGGATGGGAGGAGAGGGGAACTGAGTGACTATTAACAGGTAAGGGGCTTCTTTCGGGGGGGGATGGAAATGTTCTGGAATTAGGTAGTGGTGATGGCTACACAACATTGCGAATATACTAAAAGCCACTGAATTGTACACTTAAAATGGTTAAAATAGTAGGTTTTGTGTTATGTACATTTTATCTCCATTTTTGAAAGCTACCACTCTGGGACCTGGAGCCTAATCCCACTAGGGAAGGCTGGGAGCCTGTATTACAGGGTGCAGCTCAGAGTTATCTCATCCAAGAGGTAAGGAAGCTGGGGTATTCATACACTAACTCCCATCAGTCAGTGACTGAAGGTTGCTTTTAGGGAACATTGATTCCTTGCACTTCTGGCCTGCCCGGCCAAAGGGGCTCTGGTGGCCAGAGAAAGTCCTTAGGCAAAGAAATGCTGGTGCTGACAGTGGATGGTCAGACCAGTGTGCCCTGAAAGTTACAGGCAAGGAGGTTTGGGCAGTGGACCAACAATCTGCTACTCTCTCATCAAGTTGTTTTGGATTAAACAAGAAAGGCTGTGTAAAGGCTTTACAGTGCCAAACAAAGAGAGAGCTCTCAGTAAATGCAAGTTATTTTTACAAAAGATGCAATAGGTTAAATAATTTGATCCAAACTGCACAGTTAATGCAAGGTGGAGCTGGGATTTACACAGATCTCTCTGTGCAGTTCAGTCTTTCACACAGACAATTGTATTAACCAAACGTACAGTAACCAATCTTGCAAACACACCTCCGATGGCAACTGTGTCATCACGGCATTCAGAGGCTATCATAAACAGCTTTACTCTCTCTCCTCCCCCTGATGTGCCCTTGGTGGGGGAAGCAGCTGCTTTTCTCACAAAAAGGCCTTGAGGGCTGAAGTTACTGTCTGCTCAAACTCCAGGGTTTGAATATTATGTAGCTTGTTGTGTAGTTGTTTAACTGAGACTCAAAGCTCGCACATTTGCTGACAATTTAGTGCAAAGGACCAAGACAGACAAACACCTGCAACTGCAGAAGCAGCAGGACACTATCCTCACTAACCTAGCGGTCCTGCTGTTCTCCAGAATAATCTGGCTCAACAAAGGCGGTGCACTAGCAGAAACACTAGAGGAATGCCCTGCGTGAACTCCCACCAGAGAGCATGCCAGAGGGGTGACATGAGGATGGGGGCTGCAAAACCCACACCTACCTCATCAGGTACGGGTTGATCATCGTGTCTAAGTAGCTGTAGTACACAGCACTGTTCCCACGGCCGTACTGGTCATTGTCCTGCCACCTCGTCTGGATGAGCAAGAAGTACCCATAGGCCTCGTGGTGCTGGTGGCAAGCCTCAACTCTCTGATTCCCTGATGATGTAGCCAAGGAACGGACATTCCTAGGAAGCAGCCTCAAAACCCAAAAGGTCGTGGCTGGTAATTGCTGCGTTGGAGAGTACCTTCAAGAAAAAAAGCAATAGGGGATAAGAATGGTCTCAAGAAATCTTGATTTTAGTTTTACAAAAGCAATTGCATTACATTTTGGCCATTGGTTTCAAAAGGAAATTAGAGGGGACTTCCCTGGTGGCGCAGTGGTTAGGAATCTGCCTGCCAATGCATGGGACACGGGTTCGAGCCTTGGTCTGGGAAGATCCCACATGCCACGGAGCAACTAAGCCCGTGAGCCACAACTACTGAAGCCCACGCGCCTAGAGCCCATGCTCCACAACAAGAGAAGCCACCGCAATGAGAAGCCCACGCACCACAACGAAGAGTAGCCCCCGCTCACTGCAACTAGAGAAAGCCCAAGCGTAGCAACCAAGACCCAACACAGCCAAAAATAAATTAATTAAATTTTTAAAAAAAGAAGGTAATTAGATTTTTTTTTTTCTGCTAGGAAATAAATCTTCCCTGATAACCCAGGTCCTTGCCACAAACCTATTTATTTATTTATTTTTGGCTGCGTTGGGTCTTTGTTGCTGCGCACGGGCTTTCTCTAACTGCGGCGAGCGAGGGCTACTCTTCCTTGCGGTGCGCAGGCTTCTCATTGCAGTGGCTTCTCTTGTTGCGGAGCACAGGCTGTAGGCATGTGAGCTTCAGTAGTTGTGGCACATGGGCTCAGTAGCTGTGGCTCGCGGGCTCTAGAGAGCAGACTCAGTAGTTGTGACTCACAGGCTTGGCTGCTCCGCCGCATGTGGGATCTTCCCGGACCAGGGATCAAACCCGTGTCCCCTGCACTGGCAGGCGGATTCTTAACCACTGTGCCACCAGGGAAGTCCCTTACTTTTTAAAAGGACTCCTTATTTTAAAAGGCTTTGGCACATACTGACAGAAGCAAGTGAAGCCTTTGTTTGAATTTGACTAGTAGGAATTTAAAGTATATTTGTATGAGGGTGCTCTATTCCACAAAGTATTTCAAGGAGGGTACTGTTTCTGACAAAATCTGTAACAACACCAAGGGCATAAAGATAGAGTTTGGGTAAACAGTATTATCAATTGGGCCTATCAACTATAAGGATTTTTTCTTTTAAGTGCATTAGTTTTCTTTTAGAACAAAAGTAATGCCCTATGGAAAATGTTTAGACTATGCACAAAGGGGAAAAAAAACCCAACAACCCAACAATACCAGCTATTGACACTTCTGTGTGCATTATTCCAGTCTTATATTTATGTATCTACGTACACATTCTTAAATAGGACCGTACTGCTCATGTTGTTTTGTAATCTCCTGTGCTTAACAATACTCTCTAACGTTAAATAGAGAGAGTGTCTAAATATGCTTAAATATTCTCTTATATCATTTGCAGTGCTGGATTCTGTTATATTCCATTATATTGAAGCACCAAAATTTCCCAAATATTCTTTTGCTGCATATTGAGAATTTTGATTCCAAGTTTGTTAAATGGCATTGGAATCTTTGTAAATAAACCTTCACACACATCCATGATCATCTTCTTAGGATAAATACTTAGAAGTAGAATTGCTGGGTCAAAGGGTAAGTGAGTTGTTAAGGATTTTGATATAAATTAATGCCCTCCAGAAAGGTGGTACCAATTCATACCTTCCACAGCAGTGTATGAGCAGGCCAATTTCCTTGTCAATTTTAAAATGCTTTGTCAATTTGACTGTGTTCTCCCATTTCCATACAAATTTAATGAAATGTGCTAAGTGGAAAGATGACTGGAATGGAATACCAGCTATGATGGAATAACCGGCATCAGAATAACCTCTCTGTCTGAGAACAACTATAGGAGCTAGATGAAACATAAAAGAAGAGCTGTTTGAACATCTGAGGAAAAAAATCACAGCAGCAGGACTCTACAGTCTGTACCCCCAGGGACAGGGTAACACACTGGCCTCTGCTGTTTCTCATCAGGGCACTTGCCAGTTCACCACATGGGGAATAAAGGCTGAAGAGGTAACAGCAACCTAGAGCTTGCAGTGGTCTTGCTGTGTTGGAAGAGTTGACAAGAACTGAAAGGCCAACATCCTGGAGAAAGTGAGCTGCAGAGAAGTGAGCCTAATAGGGCAGATTCCCCTCAAGGACTTCGCTGACTCACAAGCTGCACATGCTCAGAGAACAAAGAAACCAGCAGAAGCAACTGTACACGACTAAAATCTCAGGAGAAAACAGGAGTCTCATTGCACTGAGAACCCAAAAATGAGCTTTCAGAGCTGCCAGGGAGGAGGGCAAAGACCCCAGACTCTGAGTTTCAAAATACCAGGCCAACCAGGAAAGAGGAACAGAGGAATTTTTTTTAATAAAAATAGTCCCACAGACTCACACAGATTTAAAAATAATTATGAATAACATACATCACAGATAAAAGGCCCAACACATAAAGAACTCTAAAACTGAAGGGGGAAAAAGATCAAAAACCCAATAGAAAAATAAGCAAAAGTCACAGACAGACAATTCACAAATAAAGATTTTAAATGACCTTTAAACATATGAAAAGATGGACAACTTCAGTTATAATGGAAATTATAACTGCAAATTATAACTATGCTGAGATACCATTTCTCAATGATTATATTTGGTAAAAATTACAAAGCTTGATAGCACATTCTCTTGACATAGCCATGAGGAAAGAGAGTTTTATACATTGATGGTGGGAATGTCCCCCCACCTTTATGGGAGGAGAATTTGACAATATGTAACAAAACCACAAGTGAGTTTACCTTTTGAATTGCATCTAAGCATTTACCTTGAAGATACACCTTCAAGAATGTACAAACAAACAAAACAAAACAAAACAAAACATATGAACAAAGTATATCACTATTTGTGATTGAAAAGTACTGGGAAAAAACACACTTAGGAGATTGGTTGAATGAGCTATGGTATATTCACACAATGGTATATTATGCAACTATAAATAAAAACTATAGAAGATGTGATATGGAGTGATTTCCAGGATATATTTGCTGTCAATCAATAAAAGCAAAGTGCCAAAGGGTATATATAGTATGATACATTTGTGTAAGAAAGAAGAGGAAATAAGATAATATAAATGTATTTATTTGTATTTAAAAAAAAAGAAACTCAGGAAGAATGAGCCAGAAACTAATAAGGGTGCATTAAGGTGCATGGGGTGAGAAAGGGGAAGTGACCCTCCTCTCAATATAGATTTCTGTGTAATTTCGAGTTTTGGAAGCATGTTAATGCTTTACATACATAAAATAATGATGATGATGAAGATGATGAAGTTAAATTAACAGTGATGGAGGGGAAAGAAACCAAAAATGGAATATAAACAAAAACAAATAAGCCCATAATTCAAATGAATAACACTGAAGGGAAAAATAATTACTTTTGAATACAGAGTTTTCATTCTATACCCTCAGTTTGAAAACAAAAATCTTTTAACAAGTATTGAACACTGGTTAGTCAGTATGATTTTTTATAGTGGTAGGGTTAGCAATTCTGAAACAGTTTCTGTGAATCTAAGCCTGGGCAAGTGAGTAAATATACTGAGGATAATGTGAACCAAGTTTGTCACTTGGAAAAAGGACTTACAAATATGGAAAGGAAAAAGACTAAAATGAACCTTCTGGTGTTAGATTAGATCTGGGAGCATCAATATGAACTCCTCGATTAGAGGCAGAGATAGAGATTTCCTAGCCCAGCTGAGCCTAGACATAATGGCACTCCAGTAGAAAATCAGCGCACTTAGCGCCCAGATCTTAGTTTGTAAATACCCATCTCCACAAAAAGGAACCAGGGCTCCTTAAAGAAAACAACTGATTCTAATGATGGGACAGATAAAGTAAAAGATGATCCCGGAATATCTTACTGTGTCAGAAAGTAAAGAAATGTTCAAAGAATCATGGGCATGTTAAAAGTTCATGGGAGGGACTTCCCTGGTGGTGCAGTAGTTAAGAATCCGCCTGCCAATGCAGGGCACATGGGTTTGAGTCCTGGTTTGGGAATATCCCACATGCCGCGGAGCAACTAAGCCCTAGAGCCACAACTACTGAAGCCCGCGTGCCTAGAGCCCGTGCTCCCCAGCAAGAGAAGCTACCGCAATGAGAAGCCCGCACACCGCAACGAAGAGTAGCCCCCGTTCACCACAGCTAGAGAAAGCCCGCATGCAGCAACGAAGACCCAGTGCAGCCAAAAATAAATTAATTAAAAAACATTTTTAAAGTTCATGGAGGCTGCTTGAGTGAGTTCCCAATGGCCAAATTTGAAACATTTGAGCATCAAATTTCAAAATGAGATCAATGCATTATAACCTTTTGAATTAAATAAGAATTAAGTCTACCAAATTAATAAAGGGGGGCGAAGGAAAGTTATCCCTTACGTAAGTATGCTCAGTAATAAATGTAGAAAGGATAATGGAGTTAGAAAATCATCATTTTGCAAATATCATAGTAATAATTGATTCAAATATCATAGTAATAATTGATTCAGTCAACAATCATTGACAGATGCTAAAATATACTGGGTACAGGTTTGGTGAGGAGCAGATTATTTGCACTGTCTCAAACTATTTCCCCACAAATTATTTACTCACTACAAATTAATAATGGTACGTTTATGTTGGCTCATACTGGTAAGATAGCTCCTTATCCAAGTTATCAAAGTTAATATCACTAATAATGAAACAAATGAACATCAAATGCCTCCTGATATGATGGACTGTGAAGGACACAGTATCACTTTTGTGTTATTTCTGCCAACAATGCAATATCTGAATCTAATCATGATGAAACACCAGAGAAACCAAAATTAAAGAACATTCTACAAAGTAATTGTTCTGGACTCTTCGAAAATATCAAGATCATGAGAGACAGATAAAGAAGAATTGTTTCAATTAAAGGAGACTAAACAAACATGACAACTAAATGCAATGTATGATCCTAGATTACACACTAGACTGGGAAAAAGATGTTGCTAGAAGGGACATTATTGGAATAATTGATAAAATTGTAATTTAGACTGTAGATCAGGTAACAGTATTGTATCAATATCAAACTTTCTAATTTTGAAGTTGTACTTTAGTTGTATAAGAGAAATTCCTTGTTCTTAGTAGATACAAACTGAAGAATTTAGGAATAAAGAAGGATGACATCTGCAACATCATGCCAAATGGTTCAGAAAGAAATAACGTGTGTGCGTTGGGTGGGTGGGGGGATAATACATGTGCATGGAGGGGAAGATGATAAAGTAAATGAGGACAAAAATGTAAAAATTTGGTGAATCTAGTTAGAAGATATACAGTAATACTTTCTGCTATTCCTACAAGTTTTCTGTAAATTTGAAGTTATAAAAAAATCAAAAGTTACCCTGAAAAGCTATCACTAATATGTTCAAAAAACAGATTAAAAAATTTGATAATTTTACCAGAGCATTGGAATCTATGAAATACAATCATTATATTATGAATTCAATAGTTCAGTTAAACAATAGACTAGTCACAGAAGGGAGAACTAATTAACTGGAAGATAAATCAGTCTAAATATTTAGATTGAAGCACAAACAGATAGAAGACTTTAAAATACAAAACAAACATAAGCAAAAGATAGGACACTACTTTTTAAAAAGATAGGAAAGAGAGAGATAATGGGTAATAAGCAATATTTGAAGAAATATTGGCAGAAATTTTCCCCAAACTGAAAGAAATGAAGCCACAGATTCAAGAATCATTATGAACACAAGCTGGATAAATTAAAGAAAACCAAACATAACAAAACTGCTGAAAACAAAGACAATCTTAAATACAGGAAAAAAAAAAAAGACACTTTACCTTCAAAGCAACAACAATAAGATGACTTATTCAATGGAAACAATAAAAGAGACAAAAGAGCGGCACCTTTAAAATTCTTAAAGTAAATGATTGCAGAGCTAGAATTCTACACCCAGAGAAAACATCCTTCAAAAGTGAAAGCAAAATAAATAATCATTTTAACAAAAACTGAAAGAATTTATCCCAAGCAGACCTACACTAGGAAATGCTGAAGGGCACTCTTCAGATAGGAGGAAAATGACCCTCAATGAAAGCATAATAATGCAGAAAAGAATAAAGAGCAATGGAAAGAGTAGATAGATGGGTAAATTTAAATTAATAATGACTGCTTAAAACAATATTAATAATATCTTGTGGCATTTAAAATATATATGGAATTAAAATATCCCAGAACAGTAGCAAAAGAGATAGGAGGGTAAATTCAGTTACAGTGTTATAAGATCTTTTCTTTTTTTAGTAAGTGATAACAATCCTAATTTAAGCTTGAGTATAAGTCAAGGAAGCATGATGTAACCTCTAGGATAATCAGAAAAATATTAGAAAAAGAATATTTAATTAACAAAGGGAAAACTAAACAATAAAGATACTTTTCAAATCCAAAAGAAGACAATATGTCAGGTGAAAGGACCAAAAAATAGATGAAACAAACAAAAAACAAACAGTATAGTGGATTTGAATAAAACTTAGCAATAATTACATGAATTATAACAAACTACTGCAAATAATAGGCATAGACTGTCAGAATGGATTTTTTTAAAACCCAACCACATGTTATTTATAATAGACACACCTTAAATATAAGGACACAGAAAAGTTGGTAGTAAAATGATGGAAAACATACAAACATAAACAAGAAAAAAGGCTGGTGTAGATATACTAATGACAGACAAAACAGATTTTAAGTTAAGAAGTATTACTACATATAAAAGAGAAACTTCCGGTAAAGATAAAAAGGTCAATTCAACAAAGATTTCATAACACAGACTCAAATATAGTAAAAACTAACAAAACTAAAGGAGTAATAAACCAATTCCCAATTGCAATGCACAGCTCTAACACACCTCTCTCGATAGCTCAAAGAAGAAGCAGAAAATAATCTATAGAAAATTAGAACAACATGATTAAAAACTTAACACAGGACCCACTGACTGTAGAATACACATTATTGGGGTTTTTTCAATAAATTTATTTATTTTATTTATTTATTTTTGGCTGTGTTGGATCTTCGTTGCTGCATGCAGGCTTTCTCTAGTTGAGGTGACCAGGGCCTACTCTTTGTTGCGGTGCATGGGCCTCTCATTGCAGCAGCTTCTCCTGCTGTGGAGCACAGGCTCCAGGCACACAGCCTTCAAGCAGTTGTGGCTCACAGGCTCTAGAGCACAGGCTTAGCAGTCACGGCACATGGGCTTAGTTGTTCCACGGCACATGGGATCTTCCCGGACCAGGGCTCGAGCCCGTGTCCCCCTGCATTGGCAGGCAGATTCTCAGCCACTGCGCCACCAGGGAAGCGCAAATACACATTATTTTTAGGTACATATAGAAGTTACCAAAATAAAGCGTATACTGGGTCATAAAACAAATCTCAACAAATTTTAAAGAATTAAAATCAGAGTCTATTCTCTGACCACAGTGGAATTAATCTAAAAATCAATAACAATAACTACAACAAAAACACAACTTTAAAACTCCCCAAAAGCCTGAAAATCAATTAATAAAGTTAAATAAGAAATCACAATGGAAAATAAGAAAACATTTTCAATAGAACAGTAATAAAAATATGACATATAAAAACTTGTGGGATATACCTAACTTGCAGTTAGAGAAAATACAATAGTTAAATGAAAATCTAAGGATGAAAATGAATGATCTAAGGATCTATCTCAACAAGCTTGAAAAAGAGTAAATTAAACTAAAAGAAAGGATATGAGAGCAATAATGAAGATAAGGACAAAAATCAATAAAATAGACATAAAAATAATAGAGGAGAAGTCAGTAAATTTTTTCTATAAAGGAACAAATGGTAAGTATTTTAAATTTTGTGGGCCATAAGATATGTCACAACTACTCAACTCTGCCACTGTAATGCAAAAACAGGCATAGACAATACATAAATGAATGGAAATAGCTGTGTTACAATAAAACTGTATTCACAAAGGGGCTTCCCTGGTGGCGCAGTGGTTTGAGAGTCCGCCTGCCAATGCAGGGGACACGGGTTCATGCCCCGGTCCGGGAAGATCCCCCGTGCTGCAGAGCAGCTGGGCCCGTGAGCCATGGCCGCTGAGCCTGCGCATCCAGAGCCTGTGCTCCGGAATGGGAGAGGCCACAGCAGTGAGAGGCCCACGTACCGCAAAAAAAACCACACAAAAAACAAAAAAAAACAGGTAATGGGTTAGATTTGACCCATGAGCCATATTTTGTCAATCCCCACAGTAGAAAATACAATAAAGCCAAAAGTTTGTTCTTTGAGAAAATAAAACAGAACAAATAAAATTCATAAAACCCCAGTAAGACTGTAGAAAGAAAAGAGGGGACAAATTACCAATATAAGCAATGAAAAAGGGACATCACTACAGAAATCACAGGTATCAAAAAGATAAGATGTTATAAATAACTTTAGATCAATAAATTTGATAATTTAGATGAAATGGACAAATTCATATTTAAAAATACTAACTTACCAAAACTGACAAAAGAAGAAACAGAAAATTCAAATAGTCCTATATCCATTAAAATGTGAATCTGTAATTAAAGCCTGTCCACCAAGAAAACTTCAGGATCAAATGGCTTCATCAGTAAATTCTTTAAACATTTCATGAACTACCACCAATCTTATACAAATTATTCCAAAGAACAAATAAAGTGAAGTCATTTCTGAACACATTTTATGAGGCCTGTACAGCCTTGATACCAAAACTTATCAATAAAGAAAAAGTATTACAAGAAAGGAAGAGTATAAAGCCAATCTCTCTTATAAACATAGATGCAATAATTTGGCAAAATCAAATTAAATATTGGCAGATCAAAGCCAGTGATATATAAAAAGAACAAGCCTCAACCAACTTAATTTATAACACTAATACTAAGCTGGTTTAAAACTTGAATGTCCATCAATATAATTTACCCCCATTAACTAAATAAATAAGAAAAGTTATATAGTCATTGAATATATGAAAAAAAGCATTTGATAAAATTCAATGCCCATTTGTGGTGTTTAAAAATCCTAACAAAGTAGGAATGAAAGGAACTGCCTTAACTAATAAAGAATACCTTTTTTAAAAATCTGCATTAAATATATTAATGGTAAAATAGTGAAAGCTTTTCCACAGAAATTGGGAATGAAATCAGGATGTCTACAATCACTTCTATTAAAACACTGTACTGTGGCCCAAGGAAAATAAATTTATTGTTTTTAATTTTAAGAAAAAAAATCACCGTTGTTCACAAATGCTATGAGTATATGCCTAAAATATTCAAAATAATCTACAAATAAATTAAGGATTAAAAAGTGAATTTAGCAAAGTCCCTTAAAAATCATACTTAAAAATCAATTGTATTTTTAGATACTAACACTAAACAATTGGAAAATGAAATTTTAAAACAATACCATTTACATTAGTAAAACATAAGCTACCTAAGGATATCTAGCATCAAAAATACCAGATACCTGGGAACAAAACTGGTCAAAAATGTGCAAGACCTGTACACTGAAAACTACAAAACACTGCTAAGAGAAATTAAGAATGACATAAATGGAGGGATATACCACATCCGTGTACTGGAAGACTAAGTACTGGCAGGATACCAGTTCTTCCCAACTGATGTAAGTTCAAGGCAATAAAAACCCCAGCTGGCTTTTCTATGAAAACTAATAAATTGATCATACATTTTACATGTAACTGTAAAAGACTTAGAATAGTCAAAACAAACATGAAAAAGAATAAAGTTGAAGAATTTACATTACCAAATATTAAGATTTATTATAAAGTATAGGGTAATTAAAACAGTGGTCTTGGCACAGGATAGACAAATATATTGATGAAACAGGGTCTAGGAAACAGGCCACTCATATAAGACCGTGCAATTTATGAAAAATGTGCCACTGGAATGCAATGGGGGAAAGGATAATATTTTTAATAATTTATATTTTTTAATGAAACTTTATCCCACCTCAAAACATGCACACAATTCAATTCTATATGAATTACAGAACTAAATGTAAAAGGAAAAACAATAAAGTTTCTAGAAAGTAATACAGACTACATTTTTAGCATTGGGGTAAGCAAAATAATCCCTTATACAGGATACAAAAATCTCTTATTATAAAAGATTAATAAATTTAACTTCTTTAAAATTAGGAACTTATGTTTATCAAAGGACACCAGTAAGGTATGCAATACACATATCCAAAAAGAACTAATATCCACAATATATAGAGAACCCCTACAAATCAATGAGAAAAAAAAATACACAACCCAAATTTAAAAAAATAATAATAAGTTAAAGATTTGAATAGGGACATAATGAAAGACGATATCCAATTGGCCAATAAGCGTAATAAAAGGTACTAAATATCATTAGCCATCAAGGAAATGTAAATTAAAACCATAATTATTTCCCATTTAAACCCTCATAATGGCTAAAATTTTATTTTGTTGATGAGGATGTGGAGCAACTAGCACTTTAATACTCTGCTGGTGGAAGTGTAAATTGGTGGACAAAATTTAGCAATCTATTTCACAATATCTACTAAAATTGTACAACTGCATGTGCTATGACCCAGCAATTCCACTCCTTGGTATATAGTCCATAAAAATGCATACATATGTCCCCCAAAAAACACATACAGGAACATCCATAGCAGCATTGCTCATAATAGCCCCAAACTGAAAACAACACAAGTATTCATCAATAGTAGAATGGATGAAGAAAAAGTGGATATTCAGACTTCCCTGGTGGCACAGTGGTTAAGAATCCGCCTGCCAATGCAGGGGAAAAGGGTTTGAGCCCTGTTCCGGGAAGATCCCACATGCCGTGGAGCAACTAAGCCCGTGTGCCACAACTACGGAGCCCGTGTACCACAACTACTGAAGCCCATGTGCCTAGAGTCCGTGCTGCACAACAAGAGAAGCCAGCCACAGCAATGAGAAGCCCATGCACCTCAACAAAGAGTAGCCCCTGCTCACCACAACTAGAGAAAGCCCGCGTGCAGCAACGAAGACCCAACACAGCCAAAAAAATAAAAATATAAGTAAATAAATAAATGTACTTTAAAAAAGCGTATATTCCTATAACAGAATACTATACAACCTTGAAAAAAGACTTTCTGCTACACACAATCACATTAATAAATCTCACAGACATAATTTTTAGGGAAAGAAGCCGAAAGAGTAGCTGTTATATGATTCCATGTATATAAAGTTCCCAAACATCAGAAGTAATCCATGATGATAGAAATCAGAATGATGTTCACTTTGGGGTGGGGCATAACGACAGGGAAAGGACATAAAGAAGGCTTCTGTAGGGTTAGTAATGTCCTATACCTTGGTCTGGGTGGCATTTACATGGGTATATTACTTTGTAGAAATTCGTCAAGCTTCTTTCATCTATAAATGTGTTATACTTCAATTAATATTTTTTCCCCAAAAGTGTGCAACATAAACAAAAATTATGATTACCCTAAGTTAAGACTCTAGTGGCCACAACAATTTACTTTTCCTTCATATACATACAAGGAGTTTATCTCTTGTCCATTCACCCTCATGCAAACTCAGAAAACTTGAGGCAGTCAAGGTTCTTCTTTATCCACATAAGGCCTTGTTATATTGGTTGCTTTGTGGATATGTACATAATTATACAGCCCCAAGCAGGCACTGACAAAGATGGACTTTAATTCTCACGTAGTAGAAGAGCAAGTAATTACTTAGAATCTTTTGATGACCTGAAAATAAACTGCCATCCAAGTGACATTTAAAAAGAGACGTTTCTTAACTTAAACATCTTTACTTGAAAGTTTCCCAAGGAATCAACCTTCATCGTCTGCACCTCTTGGTCACACGCAGGCTAAAATTCATCCACTTGAGCAAATACAAAAATCTCAAAATAGAAGAGTGCTCTGCGTGGTACTGAGTACCAGCTGGCATTTTGACTGACCACTAAGAGAAAGCAGGGGGAAGTCATTTCTTAAAACAACTTTAAAGAGCTATGTCATTAAGCACACTGGCATAATCCAAAGGAAATCAATTTTGACAAGTGCTTCACAAATATTCAGACTTTACAAATAATATTAAGGGCATTCTAAATCCTTTGGGAATGTGTCTTGACTCCAGAGAGAAAGTTGCCACAAATGGGCACTTTCCTGAAGTCTAAATGTGTGGGGGAGGAGGAGCCTGCCGTGCAAAGAAATTCTCAGGAAGCTGTGAAGATATTAGCTATTTTACTCAATTTATTCCAAGCTGAAACATAATAGTACATTATAAATCTGTTTTGATTGTACTTAATCTAATGAAAAAATGTTCATCTTTTTGATAAGTGCTCATTAGTCATTTTTTTCTGACACAAACAGACAAGAAAGATGTTCTTGTGCTGCATTTAAAACACAACTCAACTAATTACAGTGCAATGACTCAAAGAACAAAATCAACGCGCTGAAGTTTCTCACTTGAACTGTCTTTATAGTTGAATTAAAAGTCTAACCACCAATAAAGATGTTATTAAAAAAAAAAAAAAAAAGTCTAACCAAAAAAAATTTAAAGGGCCCTAGCAGTGTGTTTTATACTTAGGTTGAATAACGTTTAAGTAAACAAAGGCTAAATTTTAGCACATTATATACATTTTAATATTTTCTGTCAATTGCTCTCTAAGAATAGTTGCTGAATTTACCAACA
Organism: Neophocaena asiaeorientalis asiaeorientalis; assembly: GCF_003031525.2. Classification (NCBI taxonomy): domain Eukaryota; kingdom Metazoa; phylum Chordata; class Mammalia; order Artiodactyla; family Phocoenidae; genus Neophocaena; species Neophocaena asiaeorientalis. The sequence continues at coordinate 942,424 of NW_020173929.1, forward strand.
AAGGGGTATGTGTTGGGGGCGGGATGCTCTCTGTTTTGGAAGTGGTGATAAATTTGCATAAGCAATTCATTCTGTTTCATTCATCTGGTCCCTTGGAGACCAAAAGCCAACGTGTAGATAATACCCGGTCAGGGTTGGGGCCAGTCAAGGGCCAGGGAATAGCACGAAGCTAAGTGATCATATAAGAATCAAGCCTATTTACAGCTCAGGCTTATGCCCAGGACTTTTAGAAGTATCAGATGTTTTGGGCTTTTTGGAATCACAGAGTATTAATCTGCTGAAATATTATCTTGAATGAGTCTAACAGAATTAATGCCATTTCCTAAAATGCTTAATTTATGCTCCAGGAAGTATTTTAACTAATCTGACACTTTGGGTATCTTATAGCTGGCTATGACTCAAATAATCATTTAATTGATTTTTTATGATTTATTTTTTATTATAAAATATATTAACCTGAAACTAGAAACTTTAGAAATTATTTTAGCTCTATGACACATTAATTATGCATATTGTATGCAAATTCCCGGGCAAAACATCACAAAGAGCAGTAAGTAAAATGAATTACTTAAATATGTTACTTCTTCCTACCCTCTCTATTGAAGTCAGTATTTACACGAATATATGCAACTTTTTTTTTTTTTTTTTTTTTTTTTTTTTTGTTACGCAGGCTCAGCGGCCATGGCTCACAGGCCCAGCCGCTCCACGGCATGTGGGATCTTCCCGGACCGGGGCACGAACCTGTGTCCCCTAGCATCGCAGGCGGACTCTCAACCACTGTGCCACCGGGGAAGCCCTATGCAACTTTTTAAAGGCTCATTTGAATGAACAAACAAAGCAAGAGAACAGTCTAGCACTGAACTCATTCAGTGGATGGTTGTCAGAGCCACCTTCATGAATGATTTTGCTGGCATTTTATAGTCTTTAGACATTGGGTACTAAGAAAAAACACACATCTTGTGTCCAGCAGGAAGTCAAATTGCTCTAATCTCTGTTAAGAAAATGGCTATCCCTCATTAACAAAGCTGTAAACACAGTATAACCATCTTGAAGCAAAAATGCGTAGCTTGGAGGTCAAGAATTCAGGGTGGAAAAACCAAGATTCAAGTCCCAACTCCACCACTTGTTCTTCAAGGGAACCTGGACAAGATTCTTCACTTCTCTAAGATTCATAAATGAGTAGCTGTTGGGGGAAAGAACACCCACATTGCTGTTATGAACATTACCTTCAAGAAGATGACAGGTGGAAAGCACTTAGCACAGAGCCTGACATATCATCAGGATTCAAAATTTAGCTGAGATTAATGAACCATCAATAGGACCTGAGTCTCAGGGACCTTCCTAGGAGTGATGAGCCACCTTTCTTCCCTTCCATCCTGTGTCATTTTCAATACTCCAGCATTGTCTGGAATGAAAAGGCAGCCCTTTTCCCTATATCACACTAACTGGTTGATTTCAGGCATCAAACCTACAACCTTGACCTTGTTATTATCATCCCAGCAGAACCAGCTCTCTTTATTAGACCTCACTTCAAGGTGTCAGCATGTAAGAGAAATGCAGTACATGGTGCATTTGGTCATTATGGGTCACCACACCTTTTCTGTAATTCTACTTTTGGATTTATATTTCCATTCATACTATTTGGCACAAAGGAAAAGTTTACCAACTTATTAAGTAATGGAATGGGCCACGTTCACTTTACTCGGACTTTATCTAAAGCAAATAAAACCATCAGTGTTTCTCAATCCTATACATGCTTATCAAGGCTGACTCGAGTACCTCGTTCCTCCCCATTAATATAAAAAGTTAATAGTCAACTGTTATTGAATGCTTACTAAATTCCAAGAACTTTATGAAACTCTTTCGTGGACTATCTCATTTAATTCTCAAACAATCCTAGACAGTAGGTACTGACATCCTTACATTAGGAAAGTGAGACTCAGAGAGGTTAAGCAACTTATTTAAGGCCACGCAGCTAGTAAGTGACGGAACCAGGATTCAAATTCAATTTGGTATGACTCCAAAGTTCACGATCTTTATCACAAAACTGTAACACCAGAAAGAAGTCACAGAGATTAGCAGCAAACACATCCAGAGGCATTCACATCAGTAAAAATTAATTGCAATGAGGTCAGAATTCGACACCAATTAAGTGTTATTCTTTTCACTTTGGGGTCATCTGGACACTGATTAGCAAGTTCATTCTTTCATTTATTTCTGTATGTATTTACTGAACAACCACTATGTGTTGGGCACTGTGCCAGGTGAGAAAAATGAAAACAACATATTTCCTAACCTGGATTTTCAGTTACTTCTCCCAGGCCTCATCCAAAAGTGAAAGGACATCCACTAGGAGTCCTTTCCTCAAATGCCACGCTTTGGACAAAAACAGTGGACTTGAAAATAGAGGAAGTAAGATTTTCTATATGTTATACAAGTTAATCAAGTTCTCTTTTCCAGTTCTTCAGGTACTGTTGCTGTCTGCAATTCCCCAGCGTTAAACAAAATATGTGAGGGGCTTCACAGTCTTCCTCAGCTCACCAGACTCTTCTTCCATTGTTCTCCACCATGTGCCCTAAGTTCCAACGATGCTGAGCCGCTCATATTTTCCGAACTCATGGGGCTCCTTCTCACCCTCCATACTTTTACATACGCTGTTGCTTCTGCACAGCATGCCTATTCCTCCTAATATTTCAATTCACCATGTACAAGCCAGCTCAAACATCACCTTCTTTATGACATCCTTCCTGATCACTCCCCACAGTCTGTCTACAACCTTGAATAATCAGACGGAGTTTGATGGTTACCTCTTTCGTTCTTTCAACAAACTATTCCTGCAGTTGAAACAAAACAGACCAATATCCCTGCCCTTGGGAAGCTGACATTCTTGTGGTGGGAGAGGAAATAAATATAAGAAATAGGCAAATTATACGGAATGTTATAAGCTGATAAGTGGCATGGAAAGAGATGGGTAGGGTAAGGAGAGTGGGACTGAGGGTCGAGGGGAGGACTGCACACAGGAGAAGCTGCAATTAAAAGCAGTGGTCAAAGTAGAGCCAATTAAGGAAGTGAGAAAGACATGCAGAAGGTGAGGGCCTCTGAACATTTTGCACTACTTCTCCCCACATACATTTCGCATCTCTCATTTGCATTTCAGTCTTCCTCATTAAGCTGGGAGTTCTCCAGGGGCAGGGACTAAGTGAATTATCTTTTTCCTCCACAGTGTACAATTCAGCACCTGGCAGGAATTGCTCAGTTTATTGTTTGTTCAATGAACAAATGAAAGAAAGAAACTCTTCACAGGCTCCACAGTCAGAGAATTGGTCATTTCTCCTACCCCTACATTTTTTAAATGGTGCTTTACTGTGTTTGCTTTCAGCATCTCCAATAATCTTCCTGTCTTCTTCACCAGTGATCTCCAAAGTATGGGATGTGCACCAAGGGGTTTCCAGGATCATCCAAGGATGAGAGGCCTGGAGAAGCAGGAAGGAAACACTAAAATCATGCGATTTTTTAATATCTAAACTAAGAGAAAATAAGCACTACTGAAATGTAATATATGGGTTGAGGCGGACACCCTCACTCACAGTGGGCCTGAAATGCCCAAAGGGAAGGAAAGCTTCACTCAAGAATGACATCCCCACTTGGACAGGGCCCGTTGCTGTCACTGTTTTTGTTTTTCTTTACATTATACCCTCATCCTAGCAAGCCCTCAACAAATATTTGATGAATAAATGAATGAATATTACAAATAGTGAAAGTTCTGGAGAACTGTCTTTGCACCTCAGTGACCCCTGGTAAGGGCCGGGAAGAACACAGATGTCAGAGACAAAAAGGGCTACACCCATTATTCAAGTCAAGACTTCCCTGTTACCTCAGTCACCTCAGCCAAGGAGCAGCAGCCCTGGTCTATTAAGGGGCTTATAGGAGAGGGAAAAAAGGATTTCTTCCTTGTGCCGTTGACTTGTCGAAAGGAAGAAGCTTTTTCATCAGGCTTTTCCTTACCTCCCAACATTCCCTTCTTTATAAACTAGATTCTGATACCTGAGAGATTCTCACGTTGAGTAGGACTCATCCAGCCTCTGTCTTGATGGAAAATAAGTGGTGTGCCACTTCATAAGGGTACCAAAGTAAACCTTTGACTTTGGTATCCTGGACATGGCCAGGCAGGGCTGCTAATTAGAAATGGTTAGCCAATGCAGCCTTGTGGTACAGGCCCAACAAGCTCTCCCTCAAACCTTCCCTGGGAACAACAAAGCAAGGGTGTGCCAAGGGTACTCAGTGACAACTGGGCTACTGGGTTCTGATCAAACTGTGTAGACTTTCTTCCTCCTTCTCCCCTCCTCCCAGGGTTGGAGACCTAGTACATGAAGATGACAGAGGAAGGCAATCATTTCAGCACAATGATAGTATAGGAGACACCCAATGAGCTGTTTCTCATACTTTGCAAATAACTCCCCACCCAGAAAAGACACTGTGAAAATCCCCTTTAACCCCAACATTCAGTGCCCTGGTGCCATCTGGTCAAGAACACAAGGGAATCAACCAGCATAGAAAGAGGTAAAACACTGAGGATTGGGAACAAATGAATAAAAACTGAAGAGGGCACCAGGGAGACAGAGAAAAGGTAGGAGATGAAGAGAGGAAAGCCTTACTTAGCTTCCCAGAACCACTCTCAGCTATAAAATGGGAATAATTATTGTAAAGTCCTGAAACTAGGTGTAAGTTAACACCTGCACAAATATAGGGAGGAGAATCTCTGATAAGAACCAGGGATTTTAGTTGACTACAAGGTCAGTATGACAGTGTGATGCATGCGAAAGTTAAAAAAAAACAAATACAGTTTCCAGCTGCATGAATAGAAGTAAAACTGTTTGCAATAAATAAGGCAAGAACATTTCTCTTCTTTCTGCATGGCTTTGAGGTACAGCATTCAGTCTCAAGAGGAACTCTCTTAAGTTCCAGGGTAAAATGACCAGCATGGCAAAGGCCTAGAAATCACAGTACCTGGGATGATCATGGTGAGACCAGCAGGGATGGCTCCCACAGTAAGTACACAGAAACCCAACCCTGCTGACCACCTTGTTCTTGCCTCACCACCTTTTATGCGAATCTAGCCATTGTTAGCCTCTTCCTATTATGAAACCACCCTCGGACAACAAAGGATTTCACTAACCGGGTCAATGTGATCTAATACTTTTTGTGTATGTATGTGTGTCTGTTTAAATATATAAGCATTTGTTTATATCCTGCCTCGTTATATAAAAGGGATTCAAGGTGGTTTACAGTGATATATACATAAAATGCAAAGTAGCATACAGTGGAGTATAGATAAGAAAGATAAATACTCTTATTCTACCTCTTCTCCTCCCCGACAGCCATTTTACCTTGCGTTCCCAAGTCACAACTGCCATCCAGTTTGACCCAACGTCTACTCCCAATAAGCCTGCTTCAGCAACAGCAGCCTGAGTCAGATCTGCGTATTCAGCGTCATCTTCTCTAGCACACTCCTTCAATCCCTACTTAACACAGTTGGTTAGGAACCAGAAGCATAACAGTGACAAGACGAGGCCACCACCCACAAAGATTTCACAGTCCAGCAGCCCACCTTCTTCCCAATGGACAGGCAGTTTAAGAAACTGGCCATGTTGTTTAGATAGTTGAAATTTAGGGAGACTGGATTGCTGTTTCCAAAATTTGAAGGGCTCCAACAGGGTTTACCTTTCCTTTCAGTTTTTAACTATGCTATTTTATGTGCACTTTTATTTGAAGAGACCTTAACTTCCTTTTGGATCTAAGTAAGTTATAAATTAGAAATGAGTAAATATAGGGCAGCAATACAGCAGAGCAGTCAAGTGCAGAGGTTTTAGAGTCAGCTATTTTGGTTTCAAATCCAAGCAGCCCTGGCTATTAGCTATGATTTTTAGATTAGATGCATTTAGATAACCAAGATTAGACGTTGGACAAGTATTTAACATCCCTTAGCATCAATTTCCTCATCTTTAAGATGAGAATATCAATACATTGTGAAGATTAAATGGCATGATGTATTGGGTTGGCCAAAAAGTTTGTTCAGGTTTTTCCAAACCAACTTTTTGGCCAACACAACATGTGAAGCACTTCGAGCAGGAGCTGGCACACAGTAAGTGGCCAAGCACTGGTAGATAGTTATCATTAAATGTAAGCATATTTGAAGACATATTAGGCAGAAAGGGAAATCTTGATACCAGTGAGCTGAATTGTGACTTCATTATCATCAGCTCTAGAAACAAATTCTGGGTTTCCTCAAACTGATATTTTTACTTATTAGTATATGGAATAAGTTTCTAACTACTAAAACATTTAAAAAACTGCAACAACATAGGGGTAAACTCTCTGTTGTTACAAGCAGACAAGCAGCAAGATCCCCTCCATCATGACTGTCATTGGAAGGGAGTTGGGCTCCGTGTCTTATAAATTTCTTTCCTACTGTAAGACCCTGAACTTGAATTAAATCTACCGTAGAGTGAGAACAAAAGAATCATGCTAGCTTGACCTCAGAAGACGAGATTAGAAAAACTGGAGAATGGAGCCTGAGTTTCCACATAACTGGAACTGCTGGCTCAGGGTCTCTTCCCTCTGCTGTCACTGAGCTGCCCTGGAGCCCAAAGGGAGGGCGGCCTCACCGAGGCTTCCGGCTCTGGAGGGGCCCCACTAGCCAAAGCCGCGACCGTCCTGGGGACCGTGGGCCAGTTCCCTGAAACTTGGACCTTGAAGGCCACCTTTATTCACACAAAGAAGATTTTTCCATTTGGACGTCAACGTGTCAGAGGAGATTGTTTCAAGATGGTGGAGTAGAAGGAAGTGCTCTCACTCCCTCTTGCGAGAGCACCAGAATCACAACTAACTGCTGGACAACCATCGACAGGAAGACACTGGAGCTCACCAAAAAAGATGCCCCACATCCAAAGACAAAGGAGAAGCCGCAATGAGACGGTAGGAGGGGCGCAATCACAATAAATCAAATCCCATAACCGCTGGGTGGGTGACTCACAACCTGGAGAACAATTATGCCACAGAGTCCGCCCACTGGAGTGAAGGTTCTGAGCCCCACGTCAGGCTTCCCAACCTGGCTGTCCGGCAACGGGAGGAGGAATTCCTAGAGAATCAGACTCTGAAGGCTAGCAGGATTTGATTGCAGGACTTTGACAGGACTGGGGGGAACAAAGACTCCACTCTTGGAGGGCACACAAAAAGCAGTGTGTGTGCATCAGGACCCAAGGGGAAGGAGCAGTAACCCCATAGGAGACTGAACCAGACCTACCTGCTAGTGTTGGAAGGTCTCCTGCAGAGGCTGGGGGCAGCTGTGGCTCACCATGCGGGGAAGGACACTGGAAGCAGAAGTTCTGGGAAGTACTCCTTGGCATGAGCCCTCCCGGAGTCCACCATTAGCCCCACCAAGGAGCCTGTGGGCTGTGGTGCTGGGTCACTTCAGGCCAAACAACCAACAGGGAGTGAACTCAGCCCCACCCATCAGCAGACAAGCAGATTAAGGTTTTGCTGAGCTCTCCCTGCCAGAGCAACACCCAGCTCTACCCATCACCAGTCCCTCCCATCAGGAAGCCTGCACAAGCCTCTTAGATGGCCTCATCCACCAGAGGGCAGACAGCAGAACCAAGAAGAACTACAATCCTGCAGCCTGTGGGACTGTATGGGACCTAATGGGACCTAATGGGACCTAATTCTGACCTAATTAAAAGCTTTTGCACAGCAAAGCAAACTATAAACAAGACAAAAAGACAACCCTTAGAATGGGAGAAAATATTTGCCAACGAATTAACAAAGGATTAATCTCCAAAATGTATAAATAGTTCATGCAGCTCAATATTAAAAAAACAATCCAATCAAAAAATAGACAGAAGAACTAAATAGACATTTCTCCAAAGAAGACATACAGGGATTCCCTGGTGGTGCAGTGGTTGAGAGTCCGCCTGCCGATGCAGGGGACACGGGTTCGTGCCCCAGTCCAGGAAGATCCCATGTGCCGCGGAGCGGCTGGGCCCGTGAGCCATGGCCGCTGAGCCTGCGCGTCCAGAGCCTTTGCTCCGCAACAGGGGAGGCCACAACAGTGAGAGGCCCGCGTACCGCAAAAAAAAACAAAAACAAAAAAAAACAACTACAATGAGTATCACTTCACACTGGCTAGTATAGGCATCATCAGAAAATCTACAAACAACAAATGCTGGAGAGGGTGTGGAGGAAAGGGAGCTCTCTTGCACTGTTTGTGAGAATGTAAATTGATACAGCCACTATGCAGAACAGTATGGAGGTTCCTTAAAAAACTAAAAATAGAATTACCATATGACCCAGCAATCCCACTACTGGGCATATGCCCAGAGAAAACCATAATTCAAAAAGACACATGCACCCCAACATTCATTGCAGCACTATTTACAATAGCCAGGTCATGGAAGCAACCTAAATGCCCACCGACAGACGAATGGATAAAGAAGATCTGGTACATATATACAATGGAATATTATTCAGCCATAAAAAGGAATGAAATTGGGTCTTTTGTAGAGAAGTAAATCAGAAAGAGCAAAACAAATATCGTATATTAACGCATATATGTGGAATCCAGAAAAATGGTACAGGTGAACTGGTCTGCAAGGCTGAAATAGAGACACAGATGTAGAGAACACATATGAACACTAAGGGGGGAAAGCCGGGAGGGGGAGATGATGGTGGTGGGATGAATTGGGAGATTGAGATTGACATATACACACTAACATGTATAAAACAGATAACTAATAAGAACCTGATGTATAAAAAATAAATAAATAAATCAGGAGGAAAAAAAAGAAAAAGAAAAATTGAAGGCAGTTTTCTGAAGCACTGCAAAGATAAGGGATTCCTGGACCTGGGAAGACTCATCTGGCCAGAGGCCAGAACAAAAAGTGCTGAATTATTTTCGTTGGTTCCTGGAAACCAAATGCAAATCTAACCAATAATCAGTCAATATTTATCGTATCCAGGATTATGAAAAGCTCCAGACATGGTCCCAGAAACAGAATATGAGGTCATTAAGGATGACAGTGACCATGAACCTGCCTTTTTATCTCAGGATCTGGGCTGTGTCCTCTGAGGCACAGGTCAACCGTGGTGCTTTCAATTGTAAGCTGCCAGGCCTAGGTCTCACTCAAATTTGCTCAGAGATACCATTCTTCAGTTCCTCTCCTAGATAGTGAAGCACATGCTTTGAAGAGCCACAGCATTTAATTCTGGAGACAGTTACCGCAAGGCTGGTGATGATATTCCCAAAATATTGTTCCCTTGCAAAATATTGATCAGAAGCTTGAAGGTAAGGAGTAACAGAAGCGCCTCTGGCCTGAATATTTTTAAAGTTTGCACCTGAGCACCTGAAGGAAAAATACATCAAATCAAAGAAATTTAAAAATCTGAAAAATACTTGTCCTTATCACATAATTTTAAAATAAATTGTTGTGGGGTTTTTTTGCGGTACTTGGGCCTCTCGCTGTTGTGGCCTCTCCCGCTGCGGAGCACGGGCTCCGGACGCGCAGGCTCAGCGGCCATGGCTCACGGGCCCAGCCGCTCCGCGGCACGTGGGATCTTCCTGGACCGGGGCACGAAAACCCGTGTCCCCTGCAACGGCAGGCAGACTCTCAACCACTGCGCCACCAAGGAAGCCCTAACTTGTGATTTTTAAAGCTGCTTTCCAGTTCCTTACAGATGAATGTTAACTTTGTTCCCAATCAAAAGCTTTTTTATGCATTTGGTCCCAAGTTGTCATGCTGCCTACAATATTTGCAATAAAGCAATTAGAAGCCATAGAGTAAACAAAATGTGTTCGGTAGGATGGCAGGCTCAGGAAGCAGATCAGAAATATTCACACACTGTCTGTCAGGGTGTTTTCTGGCTTTTTCTCTGTTTTATTCATTTATACTAATGTGTGGACAAGGGGGTTGAAAACATTTTGCTAAGAATGAACCCCTGAGTTTTATATGTAATTTCTAAGTTTATCCTCGGGAAAGAAGCCACAATCTGTTTTCAGACAAGAGTAAAACACTTGCAATTCCGCTTGAAAAACAACGTCCAATCTTCCCTTAAATTGAGATGCCAGAGCAACTAGATTGCGATTTAAATCAGAGAACAAAATTAGCCCAGGTACACTAGGGTGGAAGGAGAGGCAGAACAGACACTGGTAGATAGCCTATGAATTCAAAACGTAGAGCCTTCCTCCTGGCCCCAGCCAATTTTGACTTCCAACAAATTAGAGAAATATATTGGCAGTTCACCTACGATTCACTGGTAAACAAACATATTTCAGCAGCTACTTTGTGACCGCCTTTTGAGGTGAGCCTTTTAAAATTCCATAAAGGACTGGGCTGTAACAATAACTGCTGGATGCACAATAACCCTTGGCAGGGCTCTAATGAAAAACAAAAATCTCCACCTAATTCCAACAATTTGCCATAGTAACAGAAGCCTTCATATTATTAATATTAGCATGGCCTGAGGAAGAGTTAGAACCTCAGTGAGGGGCAGGGACGGACAACAGCAGCTAAAATACTGCATCTCCTGGTTAAACCCAATGAGATTCGAGTTCCAAGTTGGGTTCAAAAAGCACAAATTCGGACCGATATCAATATCAAGGATGGACTTAGCCAAACAGCTTCATGTGCAGCAGAAATGAACTGATCATCCTGGTTGGATAGGGGCTGGGCCAGCTAAGACTTCTTTGTGTTACGGGTGGGTAAGTGGATCCGTTTGTTGGTTCTCCTTTTTTTTTTTAACATCTTTATTGGAGTATAATTGCTTTATACAAACTGGATTAAAGATTTCACCTCCACATTCCCATAAAAGTAAGCACACCTGGGGATAATCATAATCCCAGATTCACCCACTCTTCTCTTTGAGTTCTGTAACCAGCTGAGATCCCTGCTGGCAGAGAATTGAGGACTTAGTGGGGAGGGAGGGAACACGTTCTGATTGGAGGAGTTTCTATTCCACAGAGGTGCCTTTATCTCTGCAGATATGTCCCACTGGCAGGTTTGCTGGAACCAGATCTATCTCTCCAAGGCAAGGGCATTTCAGGACTCAGCCTAAGGTGGCATCTATTTAGTTCAAAAGTTTACCATCAGTAGAGCCCACAATCTGCCTAGCAGGGCCTGTGTGGTTCCCCCCCTCCCCTGCCCCAACCCCATCCCTGGTGAAAGGCACTAATCCCAGGTGAGGGGAAATAGCCAGAGGGGGGAGAGAGAGGGGGAGGGAGAGAGAGAGAGAGAGAGAGAGAGAGAGAGAGAGAGAGAGAGAGAGAGCCTTCACAAAATAATTTTTGCAAAGGTTCAGGTAGTGATAAGGAATGGGGCGGGGGAGGGGATGATTTGCATTAATCTAACATCCTAGCATTAAATTCAGTCCAAGTGGGCTTTTGTCAAAAATCATACCAAATGCTGGGAAATGATAATCAACTGAAAGCAAAGTGGTCCTTCCTTACAGAACGGTTTCAAATTCACCATCTTTGTAATGGGAGAGGAGGATCTGGAGATAGGGAAGTGGGTTTCTGAAAGACTCTGCAGATCACAAATGTGCTGATCTAACACTATCAATGACATCTCATCCCAGATGGCAAGTGAAGGAGACACTGGGATTTAAGGCACCTAGACACTTGCCAACAGAATATGAAGACATTAGGGAAAAAAAAAAAAACAAGAATCCTTAAATTGCGTTGTTTAAAAGGCATAGAGGTCTAAAATTAATCTAAGGAACAAGTTCAAGAATAATAAGCATCTAAACCTCAGAATAATGTGAACTTCCAAATGCAGAGAATGGGGATGCTGACTAAATTCAAATCTGTTCAGAGACTTTATTCCAGGGCACGAGGCTGAGCTGCTGTCATGTACACAAGTGGGGTGTAAAGTCAATGGGATTACATTTTCCTAATTATTTTCTCCTTGAGCTTTACAGCACACACACAAAATGAGATCAGCCGGGACCTGCCTCTCTAACAAATCACTCCGATTTAAACATTGCTCACATAAACAAAGGGGGTGGGGTGGGGGAGAGAGGCACAAGGCTGGGAAAAGACAGAGAAGGGCTTCTTCAATCACAGTTGCAAGGAACAAAAACCTGGAGGGGGAAAAGAGTTGTTGGACCGCCACCAAATCTCTCCCACTGGAGACAAGAGCCCATCTGCTGAGCTCGGCAACTTCGCTTTAACTACCATTCAGCTCGCGTCTCTGCAGAGATCTGTCTGCCGAACTGGCAGATGGACCCCTGCTTCCCTGAGTCGCTGTGTTATTTGTTTAATAAATTTAATTAATATCCATACTGCATTGGATTTCTCCCAGAAAGGAGGCCGAAGTGTTCCCTTTCCCAATAGCTACATGATGAGTGATTTTCCGGAAAAGAGCAGACAACGGTGCCCCGCGGCACGCTGAAAAATTAAAAGTACTGTGTGCGTACGTTTCTTTACATGTATTAATTTTTTGCTACGCACTAATATAGTTTGGATGGGTATTTTAACTTCATGAAAGGACGCAGTTCTAAAAAAGGCAGATTATCGCTTTTTTCAGATCAGTTATATTTGTTGGAATGTTTTTTAAAGAATCCAGTTCAACCACATATTTAACATTTTTATCTATTTCTTCCCAAACGGTGGGTCCTGAATGTTAAGGAGGTTCCCTTTGGCAAACAGCTAGCTCCACGACCGTTGTTAACACACTGAAAAATCTCCCTGGTCATGCTGAACTTGTATGATTTCCTAAGCTGAAAAATGTGGCCACTGCAAAATGGAGAATAGAAAAGGTCTTAACAAAATCAAGGCAGTAGCGTTCTCCCTCGTCACTAACCGCAGTGCCAAGCTTCTTGGTGACAGAGTCCCTGCAATCAACAAGTATGAATTAAAAGTGTTTTACTTGCCTTGTTATTCACTGTCATCCTGTCTTTCTTGGCACCATATTTCATCTTACTCTAGATTTCCCAGAGTATGTTCCAAGAAAGAATAGACCCTTGAGGATGAAAATGTCTAGGAAACATTATGTCAAAGAAGGTTCAACAGGCTTCTTCACTGCAGGACTTCTCAGAGCCTTTAATGTGCTAATAGGTATTGTGAATATTCTTGTAGAGGAGGGTGGGGTTCAATATAAAAGGCAGCATTTCCCAAAACCCAGACCTGTTTGATTCATCACTATATCCCAAGCCTTAATATAGGGCTTGGCAAATAGTAGGTACTCATTAGTATTTGTTGAACGAATGAATCAAAGGAACAAATGAATGAACAAAGAAGTAACTCCCCCAGTGGTTTTGCTTAGAGGTAACCCTTGGGCACCTGAACCTGACCACTGATAAGATTTTATTAAAGAACAAATGAACAAAATCACCTCCATCCTAAGGAAGAATTGAAGGAAGTTAAATCAAATACTGAATTTGGAGGGTTTCACTTTCAAGGTGCTATTTTCTTATATTAGGTTTATTCTGCATTTAAACTCTTCGCCACTGTTCAATATCCTAAACAATCCCCCTTTCTTTTACATATCGAGAAAACCTGATCTTGTAGAATTCTGTAAACTTCTCAGCTCCTTGGCAGTACCCTAATTTACTTGTGTTTGATATGCATAATCTCTTCCTAGGAACTGAATAATGAATTCGGTTCAATCGCAGGCATCGAGGTGGTGACAAAGATAAAAAATTACTCCTTTCAACAGAATTATTTTAAATGCAAAAGCTAACAAAGGCAGAATTATTTTGAGAGTTTATTGATAATCTCAATGTTGAACTTGTCAAATTGAAATTAAAGTTTTATTTAATAGGAAAAAATAACAATTATTTTAATGTAGGTTACCCCTTCTGCATTTTGTCTAAAACAATCCCCTATTGCTCATTTTCCTTCCATAATTTTCCTACAATATTCCATCCTGTTGATACAGCACTGAATTCACTCATCTTTCTCCTACAATTTCAGACAACTACAGCCCCTCCTGCTAATTAGATATGCTCATAGAGAATGCAAAGAACTGGCACTGGATCCTACATGTCCGAATAACTAGATGATAGAAATCTCTCCTCTAATTCTGCTGGCTACTAATTTCTAAACTTAAAGAGAAAACCTTCTGTTACCTAACGATTTCAAACTGCTGATTGCAGTTTTATGCTGAAAGATCTCAGAAGGCTTCGCTAACATTAAAACCTTTAGAAGTAAAAGGAGAAATGAAGCCTTAAATAAGCATGCATTTTTTTAAATTTCCTGCATCAAAACATTTCTTGAATTGGGAGAATAAATAATCAATAGATAGAATTCAGAAAATATTATGGGCTAGATTTTAGGAAGTAGGGGGGAAAAGAAGGGGCAGGAAACTCGATATTAATTGGATGCCTACTTACATGCCAGCCACAGGGTACAGTACTTGTAATAAAAATAATCAATGAGAGCTAACATTTAGTTATGTGACAGATACTGTGATAAATCTTTATATGGAAATCTATTCCTGACAATAGTTACTATTATTATGATTTTAAGGTGAGGAAACTGGGGCTCAGAGATGCTAAGCAATGTGCCACAGGTCATACGACTAGTAAGTAGAGTGGGGGAGCCCAGATTTGAACCTGGCCAATCTGACTCCAGGGCTTACGCTCCCAACCACTATGTGTTCCCACCTCTTGCATGTATTACCTTATCTCAGAGGCTATATACAACAATATCAGGTGCTCTCGGCCCTTCCAGATGGAAAAAGACATGATGAAAATATGTTGCATTAATACTCCAAATATATGGTAATGGCAGAAATTTGTTATAACTTGATGTTTATAAAGACAATCCCTGAACTAAAATCTGTTAACTTCATCAAAAGCCGAGGTCCCTTTGCACTGACATAGCTGTCTTTTCCTCTACCAGATTTTCTAGCCTATATTTCAATGTGATTTTCTCTTGCAGGTATCATTTTCAATAGTCTACCTAATGTGATGTGCTGTAATTGATTATATCCCCCGCCAACTCCCTCCTCATTTTAGGAGCAGCAATTAATACAGGCACCTCTATTCAACAATAAACTCAGACAAAAAACAAATAAGTACCTCTCTACAGTTGTCTGCCTTCTCCCCAAAAGACCTCATTTTCCTGTAAGACAACATGAAATCTTTTGTTTTGTGTGTGTGTGCATTGTTGGTTTTTTAAAATAAATTTATTTATTTTTGGCTGTGTTAGATCTTTGTTGCTTCGCGCGGGCTTTCTCTAGTTGTGGCGAGCGGGGGCTACTCTTCGTTGCAGTGCACAGGTTCTCACTGTGGTGGCTTCTCTTGTTGTGGAGCATGGGCTCTAGGCGTGTCGGCTTCAGTAGTTGTGGCATGTGGGCTCAGTTGTTGTGGCTCATGGGCACTAGAGCTCAGGCTCAGTAGTTGTGACACATGGGCTTAGTTGCTCTGTGGCATGTGGGATCTTCCCAGACCTGGGCTCAAACCCATGTCCCCTGCATTGGCAGGCAGATTCTTAACCAATGCACCACCAGGGAAGTCCCTAATTTTTTTTTTAATTGGAGTATAGGTGATTTACAATGTTGTATTAGTTTCAGGTGTACAGCAAAGTGAATCAGTTGTACATATATCATATCTCCACTCTTTTTTTAGATTCTTTTCCCATGTAGGCCATTACAGAGTACTGAGTAGAGTTCTCTGTGCTATACAGTAGGTTCTTATTAGTCATCTATTTTATATATAGTAGTGTGTATATGTTAATCCCAGAAAAATTTAACAAATATTTTGGTTGGTAGACAAAATAAATACTAATAGGCACACATTGGGCACCGTCTGAGTGCCCTCTCTCTGCTACTACATGCCAGATTGGATACATTCTGTTATCCTTACTTCACATAGATAATGTATTAGTTTATTCATTGTAGTATAACAAATGACCCTGAAACTTTGCAGCTTAAAACAATAAACATTTATTATCTCACCGTTTCTGTGGGTAAGATTTTGGGCACAGCTTAGTTGGGTGTCTCTGGCTCAAGGTCTCTCCAGAAATTGCAGCCAAACTGTCAGGTGGGGTTGCAACCTCACCTGAAGGCTCTAGCCAAGTGGGGAAGGATGTACTTTCAAGCTCATTCACATGGTTGTCAGCAAGATCTATTTCCCCAAGAGGAGTTAGATTGAAGGTATCAGTTCCTTTTTGGCTGTTAGCCAAAGCCCACCCTCAGTTCCTTGCCACATGGCTCCTCTCTGTAGGGCAGCTCCCACTGTAGCAGTCGGCTTCCCTCAGAGAGAGACAGAATGAGAGGGAGAGAGAGAGAGGCCAAGATAGAAACCATGGTATTTATGTCACTTAATCTCCGAAGTGACATCACACCACTTTTGCCATATTCTATTTGTTATAATTGAATGTAGGTCCAGCCTACAATCAATGACAAGGGATTACATAGGGTTTGAAAACCAGGAGTCAGGAACCGTTGGGGGCCATCTTAAAGGTTGCCTACCTACTTCCAATGTTGCATTTTTGTGCCCCTAAAGGGAAAAAGACACACACACACACACACACACACACACACACACATACAAAAATCTATAAAATAATTCTAATTTCCCAATATTTCTGTTTCAAAACAAAATGAACACATTTAGGAAAAGTCATTCGACAAGTATTTAGAGTGGCTAACAGGACCAGACACTGTTATTGAACGTTTTCTAAAAGAAATAACTAAAATGGTTTTGTAAAAATTCACCAGGACCACTTCTTTCCCCCCAGGCAGAGACAAAGGAGAATAAAGATTAAGACAACCATTGTTCTTTTCTAATTAAAACCACCTCAGCATTTACTGTTACAGACTATTGTAAGAATGTCTTCTGAAGCTAGAGCAGCGACAAGCAAATCCACTTGCCCACAGATATAAAACACAATCTCGGGGCTTCCCTGGTGGCGCAGTGGTTGAGAGTCCGCCTGCCGATGCAGGGGACACGGGTTCGTGCCCCGGTCCGGGAAGATCCTACATGTCGTGGAGCGGCTAGGCCCGTGAGCCATGGCCGCTAGGCCTGCGTGTCCGGAGCCTGTGCTCTGCAACCAGAGAGGCCACAACAGTGAGAGGCCCGCGTACCGCAAAAAAAAAAAAACCAAAAAAAACCCCACATTCTCTAACACGAGATTTAATAATGATAGCAGTGCTATTTTGATCCCCATATGCCTTCCTCTTCTGTCTTATAGCTCAATTGATCAGAATTGAGCTATAAGGAAGAGGGGTATTATTTACTGATTCCCTTCAAAATTCAATATATTGATACATTAAGCAGGGACCATCCACAGTAAATAGTACAAACTAGACACCTTGTCCCTGATGCTAAGAAAACACTTAAGCGTCTCCAGAATTTTAAGTGCCTCAAGGGAGAATAAAATGAGAAGGGTGAAAGGAACACATTTTTTTTTAAGGTGTGTATTTATTTATCTATTTATTTTTGGCCACGCCCCCTGCAGTAGAAGTGCAGAGTCCTAGCCACTGGACTGCCAGGAATTCCCAGGAACACATTCTTTACTGAAAGAGCGTTTACCAAAAAGAAACTGAGAAATAACCTATATGGGAAAATAATCTGAAAAAAAATGGATATATGTATCTGTATAACTGAATCACCTTGCCGTACACCTGAAACTAACACAACACTGTAAATCAAATACACTCCAATATAAAATAAAAAAATTAAAAAAAAAGAAACTGAGAAGATACAGAATTACCTGAATCTACCTTGAGTTGGCAAGACCCCCTTCACCCCCCCCACTGCCACCAATCAAAACGGGGACCCACAAGATGGCTTAGGTTCAACTATAGAGAAATAATATTCCATTTTGCACACCTACGTTTTTGAAAAAGACCTATTACACAAGCAAATAAATACTTTACAACCTGTAATAAGTGCCGAAAAGGAAAGAGGGGAAAATGATAGAGGGAGAATGATAGAGAATTGCTTTGTCGAGAAAGATCCCTCTAGAGAGGTGATATTTAAGCTGAGACATGATGGAGGAGAGAAGTTTCCAGGCATGTAAAAAGTAGGACAAGGGGTTTTCCAGGTTGAGAGTGAAACTGAGCAAGATCCTGTGGGGCTCCCGGGCATGGAAGCCTTCCTGTCCCCCGTTTCTTGTAGGCAAGACTCCAGCCTCCATGACCCTCCCTGGGTTCCAAAGGGCAGATTCGAACAGTTGCTAATCAAGGGAGAAGCAGCCAAGAGACCACCTGAGGCGAGATTAAAGGGACGAGAGAAGCTCATCAAGATTAGGAGACCGACCACCTGAGATGAGAGTAAAGGCATGCAGACCCTGCACACACCCTAATCTTATCAGGAACCCCACCTTTGAACTATTGTTATAAAACTCCTCATCAAATCCTCCCAAGTTGGGACACATAGTTTTTCAGGGCAGGAGCCCATTGTGTCCCCCTTTGCCTGGCAAGGCAATCAAGCTATCCTTTTCTACTTCACCCAAAACTCTGTCTCGGAGATTTGAATTGGCACTGGTGCACAGAGGCCGAGCTTTCGGCATCAAGAGGATAGCATGTTTCCTGATAAGAGGAAGAGGCTGGCATGCTGCAGGAATCGAAAGAAGGCCATCTCTGGATGAGGCAGAGAACGGAGTAAAATGAGATCACACCAGCTACTCAGAGGGAAATGGATAGGGCATGACTGGCCGTGGAGAAATCAGTTACGAGGCTGCTGCTGGAATTTAGGTAAGAGATGGTGGTGGCTCAATCTGGAGCATTGTTAGTGGAAACAGAAGTTAGAGGCAAGAAATATTTAGGAAGTAAAGATAAGCAGTGAGACTGGTTAGGAGGGTGAGAAAGAGGTGGAGAGAGAAAATGAGAAAGTGAGAGAGAGAGAGGAAGAAAGATGACTTCTATGTGGACAATTTCCATGTGTCTGGGTTAATAACGTGGCGAGCGGTATGCTTCAACGTGACCACCTCTTGGCTTTGAGAAAACAGCTTCCCATGTGCCTCAAGAAAAATTCTGAAGAACCCAATCGTCACTTCTTTGTATCCCGTCAGCCACAGGCGAAATCTTCCATTCATTGGGAAATCAGACAGGAAACAAATAAAATGCTTCCAGAAAGAGGGCTGAGAAGTTAAGAGTATGCACAGAATCCAGAGAGGGTCTTCATTGACCATATATTCCAACCATTTTATTTTAACAGATGAGAAAAGCTTGACTCAGAGAAGTGAAGGAGCAGGACAAGTTAACAGCCAGTTAAAGGCAGAACGAAGGCTAGAATCCAGTTCTTCTGATTGGACCAAATACAAATGAAGCAATATGACAAATGAGTACAATGATTACATGTACTTAGTAGCCATGTATCCATAATTTCCTTTCCTCCCTCCTCCAATCCTTGGTGAAAGAGGTATGGCATTTGAATGCAAATTGCAGGGGGTGTGGGCAGGTGATATTCTGCATCGATTTTTG
The DNA here is from genome assembly GCF_003031525.2 of Neophocaena asiaeorientalis asiaeorientalis. Lineage (NCBI taxonomy): Eukaryota > Metazoa > Chordata > Mammalia > Artiodactyla > Phocoenidae > Neophocaena > Neophocaena asiaeorientalis. The sequence goes on from NW_020173929.1 coordinate 961,848, forward strand.
AAGAGAGCCTGCTAAACATACTCTGTGGGACACTAAACTGTAGAGGTCTAAATGTTATTGAAGAAAAGGAAGGAAGGATGCAAGGGAGGGAGGGAAGGACAGAAGGACAGAGGGAGGAGAGAGAAAGAGAGAGAGAGAAAGCTGAAATTTTTAACCTCAAATTACATTGTTGAAAATGAACAAATTTGGACCCTATATGAACCTTAATGTGATGCCTCCTTTGCTTTACTAGGTTATAAATGATATGAAATTTATGTGAAAACTTTGAATATTTCAATTCCTAAGTCTAAGAATCTAATTTTATAATCTTTTCTACATTTTTCTAGTCTTCCAATTCTAGTAATTTTCTAATATCAAGAAAGAAACGGATTATGAATTCAGAAATAGGTAACCAATGAAAAGAGAGATGATAAATGCAAACTATTATGATTTTAGCTCTAGTATTCCCTTCCCAAATGATATTTCAACCCTAGAGGCTTCTCAACCCACGCCCCAATCCACTCACATTTATTTTTAACTCTCCTTTACAAACCCATTCCGATACAAATTTAGAGAAAAATCTAGGTAAAAGATTTCAAATTGTTATTCATCTCACAGTAACATGTTTGACTAAATTCAAGTTCTCAGGAAAAGACAACACTGAGTGAAGTCTTCCATGCAAACTTACATCTCCAAGCTTTCAAAAAAAAAAGAATGCTTATGTCAACAGATACAATTTTACATGAGAAACAAATAGCTTTCATGCACATTTACACCCACCAACAGAGAAAACAATCTAGCCTAGAGCAACCTACTTTTCCTAAAATTATGGGTACCCTATGCAAGTTGAAAATGTCTGTTTGAAAGCTTTAAAGCCAGAATTAATTTTGTTTGTTTTAAGATAGCCACCAAGTATCTTTCCTCTTAACACGAAAGTTAGTTCTTTGGATCTGGGCACATTGCAACTCTGAAGTTTGGATAGATCAATTGCCTCTCTTTCCATATTTCATGCTCTCACACTCAAAATGGGTGGCTCAATTTAGATAACATCTTCCTCCAAACACCCCTCATTGTAAAGCACAGTGTGACTGCTCAGAAAGCTATGAGTCATGGAAAAGAGGAGGTTATAAAGCCTTTCTCCTCTAAACTAAATAAAAGCATTTACTGCCAACCACAGGAGAGGAAAGTCAAATCAGTCCTCCTGCAAGCCAATGAATCAGTTCTATATCCTCCCACAAAATTCTTCTCAAATAATTTGCAAAAGAATTAGCACAGCCTTCACCAAAGGAGTTGAAAGAACATCCCACTGTGTTTCTGTAATTCACTGATGAATTTACGAGAGTTGATAATTTTCTTGTCAACAGAAAGATCCAACTTCACTCTTCTCCAATTCAGTTTTGTAAGTGATACCTTGCAGTTTAAATAATAAACCTTAATCAAGTAATGAAATAAGGTGACCCCTGGCATTTTACTATGTCATAAACAAATTCAACCCCACCACATCCCAGACTATCTCAGGACCAATGTATAAAGACTCAGTCCACAGCCAAGGGATTCGTGGGCCTTTAATCCCGTCAGGCTGGGGAGAAAAGAGGAAGAGAGACAATGAATGGTCCAAGCCTACTCTTTACCCCATGCCTTTCTCCAGTGTTTTCTGCCAAGAAAGCAAAGGAGTTTTTAAAACATTTTCATGATAGTAATCTATTCACAGCAACCCAAAAGGAAGTAAGAGTCCATGATTCTTCTTAATATAGAGAAATAAATACTACCACTAGCTACTACGAGGTGAGTGCCTCTTCCACAGAGGTAAGCATTTATTTGTTCGTTTGTTTTTGCTAAGTTGTTCATTTTTTAAATATAAATTTATTTATTTATTTATTTTTGGCTGCGTTGGGTCTTCGTTGCTGCACACGGGCTTCCTCTAGTTGCGGCGAGTGGGGACCACTTCTCATTGCGGTGGCTTTTCTTGTGGAGCAGGGGCTCTAGGCGCACGGGCTTCAGTAGTTGTGGCACATGAGCTCAGCAGTTGTGGCTTGCGGGCTCTAGAGCGCAAGCTCAGTAGTTGTGGTGCACGGGCTTAGTTGCTCCGCTGCATGTGGGATCTTCCCGGACCAAGGCTCGAACCCGTGTCCCCTGCATTGGCAGGCGGATTCTTAACCACTGCGCCACCAGGGAAGTCCAGCATTTATTATTTACCTAGTTTTCCATTCAAGGGCTATCCCCACCCCCACCCCTACCTCCATCCCAACCTCCATCCCAACCCCCAGCCGCATCACCCAGTCCACTGCCAGGACAGAAGGCAGCACGCACTGATCTGACTTGTAACGTGGCTCCAGGAAAATAGTGCATCAGGTGACTAATCACCGCCCTCTAGCGGTGCCTCGACAGTTCCTCTGAAGACCACAACTTGGGGTAAGTGGTAGAGGCACGTGGCTCAGGCATGTGCCAACTGACACCACGCTAAATTCACCTGTGGGCTCTCCCATCAGTTCCACCTGTCACACACGTGGATGGGGGGTGGTGCATGTTTCACCTGAAAGACAGTGCCTGACATTGACAAATCAAATTCCAGGAATCTCAGGCCCAGTTGGTGTCCACACCAAGAAGCACCCACTTTTTTAGGAACATCCTCAGATCACAGCAAAATATTAGGGGTGAATGAGTTGGTGGAAAAGAAGGGCCTAGACTTTCCCCTGCTTGGGCCCACTCCATCCTTCAAAGCTCTAAAGAGGATTTTATTATCCATTTTGTATTAATATTTATTTACACACCCAACACTGCAACACATGTTGTCTTCAAAAAAATCCTTAGGCAAATAGTAATTTTCCATAATATCACAAGGTTATGCAGATGTCACTGGTAACTGTGGCACCCTAGGATTTTGCACATATATATTCCTTTTATAAGTATTACATTCAATTTTGAAAAGCTTACCTACCTGAGGTCCAGATCTGGATTCCTCCCTCCAACTAGAAAAAGTAATAGAACTAGTAAATGTGTGTGTGTGTGTGTGTGTGTGTGTGTGCACGCATGTGTGTGTATATGTGTAGGAGAAGATTGTTAGGAATGGAAAATGAAAATTCTGGGAAAGACTAGTCGTTCAATCAACATAGCCCCCCAGGCCTAGGTTAAGAAATATCTTAGGTCTGAATGGTGCTTTATAAGCACATCTTTATAGTTTATAAGCATATCTGTTTCTTCAGAAGAAGCCTCATTTTGCCTAAAACTACCAAGATGTGCCATGGTTTAGTACAAGTTGCAAACAGGATCCTCTACCCAAGCACCATGTTTCTTCAGGCAGTTTGCACTGTGAGTAGATCTTTATCCCCCGACATTCACAAATGTGGGAGAGAGCTGGGAGAAATCTTATGACCCTAAAGAGTCTTAAAGTCTCTAAGCCAAAGTAAACAGGCCAAATGTGCTAATCATCAGACAAATGTAGAAGGCTGAGACCTCCACTCAGAACTTTACGAAGATATCCTCAAGTTCACTTTATCGCACGTAGGATTTTCAAGATATGAATTTCACTAAAGCACAAACGGAATAGAATCGTGTTGGTATAATCCTCACATATTTCTGCCAGCTGGGATCCTGGATGTTCAGATGTGACCGCCTCTCCGTGGGCCTGAAACCACCAATTTGTTTCACCTGGGTCGCTGCACAGCCATCAGATGGGAGACACTATGTGGTCACTACCCTAACGAAAAGATCCAAAGCACCAACGTCTAGGGAAAAGGCTACAGCTCCCATTTCCAATCTCCCGAGCCACGCGAGTCCCTCTGCGATGGAGTATCAATAGACAGACTAAATGAATTGTTCACTTAATTGTGCTGTGCAAGCTGAATAATTGCAGGCTTTCCAGAAAGGCTTTGTAACCAGTGAGATGGCGCTGGATCTGCCAAAACCTTTACCTTGAAGCCAACATCCTTTCTTTCTCCAGGCTCTCTCCTATCACAAATAATGGCAATCCTGGCATTATTTCCAGAGAAGGCAAAACCATGGCAGGAACATCAAAAATCACGTCTTTCAAAAGGGAAAGATTTCCATGAAGCTGCTGCTGAGAGCCGCTATCTCCATATATGCCAATGTGAAACCTTTAGTCACAAACCCTGATTTAGTGCATTACACACTGAAACAGCCAACAAATGGCAACATGAATCTACCTTTAGGGTGAGCAGAATTGGTCCATTAAATATAATGACCACATTTGAAAGAGGATACAAGAAATGGGATGAGGTAAAGGCTTCAAAGACATGGTTCAACATTGAGAAGTCTGATCTCAATTTTGGAGATCCATTGGAGACCCTGATCTCCAGCCATCCACCTCTTCCCAGAGGCTGTTTCTTGTTTCCTTCCAGACCAGAGATCTAAATATTTTTTATACTCTATTTTATAATAATTTTCCTTCAATATGTTCTTGCCTATTTACTACCTTGTTTTTATCTCTTGCAACAGTTTTTCATTAATAATAATCAGGGTCTTTTCTCCTTGATAGGTCTATGTTTATACAGTTTGAGATTCTCCAATTGGCGGTTTCTTCTCAGATGCGATAATCCCCCATGATACAGTTTAATCAACATGTCTCACTAACAGGATTAGGACTTTAGAAAAAACAGTATGCATCAGGATCTGACAAGAATGCGAAGATGCTATTTTTCTGCAAATATCCTTCAAAAAACCAAGAGATTTAAAACAAGTAGAAAATACAGTGTGGAGCAGCCACCAAACCAAAGTTCTAAGCGGGTTTAAGTTTTGACAGGACAGTGTTATCCTGATTCAAGCGCCAGCTGGCTTGGATGTTGAAACATCAACCGCTTCTGATTTTTCAGGTTTAGATTGGTCCAGAGCGATACAGTTCTGCTTTTCTAAAGTTTGCTTTATACCACTTTGCTTTTACAAAAGACCTACATTCGTACACGTTTGCACTAATCAAAAGAAATCGGAAAAGGATTTTCGTTTTTATGAAAAAGAGAAAACAGCGTTCAGCATTTGTTCTGCAGGCAGCTGTTACAGAGGCAGCTCGAACCCTAAGCAGGGAGAGTGGCACCCCCAAGCTCCTTCCCCAGGAAATACACTGGGCATCTCAGCATCAAGCTGCCACAGCTTTGAACCATGCCTGTGCTTTATCTCAGTTTATTTTGTGCATCCATTAGCAATATGTATCCTACGTTAATTACTCCTTCACGTTCAGCCATTTCAGCTCAGGAAGGGTTTCACAGGAACGCTCTACTTTCTGATAGCGGGGGAAACCTGTATTGGCCTGAGTGTTTAGAAGTGGGAAAGAGATGATGGATGCTGGGAGGGAAACTAAGCAGGGTGCCACCCACAGTCGGAGAGGCCTTCCAAAGAGTCCTTGCTATGAGAATACCCAAAAGGAAGGTAACATGCACATTTCAAACACTATAGGTCAATTTTTTTTTCCTTCCCAAATCCAACTGAGGCTACGGAGAGTTAGAGAGGAAAAAAAAAAAAGACCTAGGTTCTAGTTCTGGTTTTGTCATGAATTCAATGTACCCTTGGCCTAATCACCTTCAATGCACTCTGCCCATTTATAAAATGAGGACCTTGGCCGTGATGAGCTCTGAAGCCCTTTTCACCTTTAACCTTCTCAATCCGAGATGCAATTTCTCTCCATATGTTGACTTATATGCCTGTCATATGGGCATAATTTTTTTTTATTTCCCACACATTTATTTGCCATGAAACAACAAATTTTGCATAAATATTTTAAAATCCTCATCAGGGAAAAGAAGTGACAGTAGTGGAGAGCTGTCACTTTGAAGATGTCCAGCATCCATTCCCCCTCCTTGGCAGCACCTAGGTTTCTTTAGGGGGGAAGTATTTGTGTACAACTGGGGGGAGATAAGTCCAAGTGTCTATCGCCTCCCCCAGTACAAAAGCTTAAGAGGAAACTGGAAGTTCCTTCTGCCAGATTCTCCTCTCATAAATCAATACATCCATAGGATGGACATGTGACCCATCAAATTTTCTCCCTCAGTACTCTGAATCTGTAGAACAACGCAAGAACAAGAGAAACAGCTGGAGTTCATTCACTCCAGAATTGATACCCAGGCAAGACTGTTGAGTAATTCCTGCTACAAGGCTTTCTATTGTTTCATTCTGAAGTTTTCCCTTCGATTCTACAAACGACCCTGTATCCTCCCAATAAATTCTTTTTTCTATTTAAGTTAGTGGTTTGCTGCATAACAATCAACTCCAAAGCTTAATGGCTTAAAATATTAACAATTTATTTACTCACAATTCTACAGATTGGCAATTTGGGTAGGGCTCAGCTGGGATGGCGTATCTGTGCTCCATGTGGTACCAGCTGGATTCATTTAAACATCTGCAGTCAGTGGGTAGATATGCTGGGGGCTGACTGACCCCGGATTGCCTCAATCACTCACTTATTCGGAAGCTGGCTGGAGTTATCAACTAGAACACCTCAGTTCTCCATGTGGCATCTCACCTTCCAGTACGCTAAACTGGAGAAATGTTCAGAGAGAACAAAAGCAGAAGCTGCAACTTCCCTTATATCACATTCTATTGGTCAGATACTTTTTTTTTTTTTAGTTTTTATTGGAGTATAGTTGCTTTGCAATGTTGTGTTAGTTTCTACCGTACAGCAAAGTGAATCAGCTATACATATACATATAGCCCCTCTTTTTTGGATTTCCTTCCCATTTAGGTCACCACAGAGCACTGAGTAGAGTTCCCTGAGCTATGCAGTAGGTTCTCATTAGTTACCTATTTTATACATAGTATCGATAGTGTACATATGTCAATCCCAACCTCCCAATTCATGCCATCCGCGCCCCCCCATCAGATAGTTTAAAACCAGCCCAGATTTAAGGGGTGGGAGAAGAGACTTCATCTGATAATGGGAGGAGTGACAAAGAAACCTTCCCAAGTAAAGGGGCTACAGGGAGACATGATCCACTGGGAACCATTACTGTATGAATCTACCATGTTAGAGTTAGTTTCTGTGGCTTGCAACCTAAGAATGATAACTAATCCACCAATCAGTGGAATGTGACATGGAACACATTAGATTTGGGGGGCTTCAACCTTTAGGACATTTTCCCTGATTCTACATCACATATTAATGAGATTATTTGGAAAGAATGTGGTGTCATGGTAGTGGGGCTATAAGAAGAATGAATTTCAAGTGAAATTATCATGGTTCAAGTCCTGCCAGTTATTTAGCTGTGTAATTTTGAACCTACATAATCTCTGTGACTTCATTGACATATATGAATGAATAACTGAATGAAATGGGGGTGATAAGATTTTCCTGAGCTGCAAATACTGTTGGGGGTATGAAACAGTGCAACTCTGTGAACCACAGGCAATCCTCACTTTGCACTGTAGTACAGGACCATAAAATGACCATGCAAGTTGAGACTGTGCAAAACTGTCTTTATGGGAAACACTACAATTGTTTCCTGACCTTTAAAAATTTCTGTCAAAACATTAAAAACTCTCTCACTATTGGTTATAAATGTATAAGGATATGAGAAAAAGAATAAAACTGATGTTTGCTTAGTACACTATTATTTAAAGTATTATACTAAAAACACTAAAAATAAAGTGTCTTATTTATTTGTACAAAAATTTTCAAGATTAGTTTGGGTGGTGCTTGCCTTCTTGTCATCATATAACTGACAAGCCAGCACCTTTTCTATGCCTTGGTAAATCGTCACACTGCTTTTTACGTTGGAAGCATCTGCTTCTTTTTTTTTTTTTTTTTTTTTTTTTTACAGCAGGTTCTTATTAGTTATCTATTTTATACATATTAGTGTATATATGTCAATCCCAATCTCCCAATTCATCCCCTGCGCGCCCCTGGCTTTCCCCCCTTGGTGTCCATACGTTTGTTCTCTATATGTGTGTCTCTATTTCAGCCTTGGAAGCATCTGCTTCTAACATTTTATCCCTTGTATTTTTAATGTCATGAAATATCTCCAAGAGTTCCTTTTATGTGAACTTTTTGCTGGTGTCACTTCTCTAGGACATTTTTATCCTTTCATACAACCACCTTCCTCATTTATGTCAATAAATTTGCCTTCACTGAGTTCCTTCAGACGCATGTCTTTCAAGAGGCAGTAGTATCAACATTCCCACAATCCGCTATTTCTTCTACTCTCCATTTATGTTTGATTCTAACTTCACTTTCAGCATTAGTACTTTTGTTTCTTTGTTGCACTTTCATTTTCGTTGGATAATTCTCTTTTAATTTTCCATATTTGTAAAATGTCCCATGAGTTTATCACTGGGAAACCAGGAAGCAACACAAGTATACACTTTGCTGTCTGTTTGTGAACTCAGTAACAGATGCATAGTACCAATCACTGAAAGAAGTGACAAGATTGGTCACTGATCATGATGTGCATCTGTCACTTATGTAGTGACCTGTGGACTAAAGAGCTAGCAGCAAAGTTTGTACTTTATGCAACTTCTCAGTGAATACATTGGTAGCTAAAATTTAAACTGTGTTGTTGGCAGACTGGTGTTATTTAAATGGCAGTAACTGAAATTTGTGCGTATCAGAACTATGCAGAGTGAGACCTTATTAAAGATTATGCTGAGTTTAATTATTGTCACAGTTGTTATTAAAGATAGAAAGACAGACCTCAGGGGCTTCCCTGGTGGCGCAGTGGTTAAGAATCCACCTGCCAGTGCAGGGGACACGGGTTCAAGCCCTGATCCGGGAAGATCCCACATGTCGCGGAGCAACTAAGCCCGTGAGCCACAACTACTGAGCCTGCACTCTAGAGCCTGCGAGCCACAACGACTGAGCCTGAGTGCCACAACTACTGAAGCCTGCTCGCCTAGAGCCCCTGCTCCGCAACAAGAGAAGCCACCGCAATGAGAAGCCAGTGCACCGCAACAAAGAGCAGCCCCTGCTCGCCACAACTAGAGAAAGCCCACGTGCAGCAATGAAGACCCAACGCAGCCAAAAAATAAACAAATAAATTTATAAAAATAAATTATTTTTTTTTAAAAAAATGAAAGACAGACCTCGTTCTTACTGTATTAAAGAAGGAGTTCAATTTAACTCAAACACTATTAAGCTCCAACAATTTTCATCTTTGCCACTGCAAGGTCAGCAGATTAGTACTAAATGCAAGCAAACAAGAGGGGAGGAGGGAGGACTGAAGAAACAACTGCGTTTTAACCTTTCCACATAGGCCTAGAGGAAAATAGAGCACACCAAACCCAAAGGTCATACAAAAGTAAGGAAAGATATTGTCAAAATTAAGTAGCTCTTTTTACTACTCTTTACTTCCAAGGCCAGAAGGAAAATCTTTCCATACAGCTTTCCAGGAGTGTGGCTGGTAGTCTCCCAATATCCACTTTCTTTTCTTTCTTAGTAACAGAACGCCAATTTTTGGCTGGTTATGCTGCTACCCAGAATATTTCCCAGCTTCCCTTGCAGCTAGTTGTGTCCACATGATTTAATACTGCCCAGTGAAATGTAAGTGAAAAGACTGAGGGGACTGGGGAGAACTCCTTAAAAGGAGCTTGTTCTATTAGGAGAAGCAACCTTTTGTCCTTCCTACCGCCTAGAATGTGGGCAAGATATTAGAAAGTCATGTTAGACCATAAGGCAATGTTGAGAATGGAAGCCAGGTGTTGGGATGGTGGAACATAAATACCGATGGAGCCTGAGTCCTACGTGGTGTTATGCAAACATCATACCCAGCTCTGGGCTGCCTCTCTCCATAAGACTTCATGTGTATTTAAGCCACTCTTTCTTACCCACATCTGAATACAGTTCCTAACTGATAAAACGAATACTCTTATCTAGTCAATGGGCTATGTCAGTGACCCAAGCAATAGTGACTGTCTTTTACACAACAAATGTCCCAAATGAGTCAGAAGCACATAGGCAAAATAGTATCCTCCACATGGTGTTGGATATTTAGGGGAACAAAAGCTTATGGTTGTTTTGTAAAGTCCTAAAACAGATTCAAATAATCAAAACTCAAACACAGACCTGGCTTAAGAACTGTTTGGACCAAAAAAAAGGGGGGAGGGATGAGAGGGAGGGAAAGTACTAGCTCACAGCAAGCTTGCTATGAATCAGAAAGTGTGGATGGGAACTAGAAGCCCCAAAATATAATTCGGTATAAGGCTGCCCTCATATGAGTGTCTAGAGGAAAACAAAGGAGGTCCTAGCTCAGTGCTGGTCTCAGGTTAAAAGGGACATTTAACAAACAAAAGTAAATTGAGGTGACAGCAACCAAGGTGTCTGGATTCCCCATTTTGTGAAGGATGGGAGAAGGAACTGGAGTTATGCACCTGGGGGCAAAGAAGACAGAGAAGAGATATGATTGGTGTTTCAAATACATGAAGTGCTATCTTGTAGAAGAGGACTTTGCTTTAATCTGCATGGTTTCAAGCATTAGAACCAATGAGTGAAATAAAAATAAAACATATTTCAACTTAATAAAAGAAAAAACCTTCTGAGAATTAGAACTTTCGAAAACTGGAATGCACTACTTTGTAAGGTAGTGTGTTATTTGACATGGTAGTGGATTTTTTAAAAAGTAGGGACGATAATGGAATTCAGGACTTCTTCTGAAACTCAGGATAGGAAATAAAACACTGCTGTATCTTGCAATCCTTGAAAAAATGAAGTGATTTTGATTCTAAGGTGACTATCAATGAAGAATAAAGAGGAAGGGAGCTCCACATTGGATGGGAAACTGGAACAGGCACCCCTTCTATTCTTACTGTGCTATTAGTACTGCTATTAATAATTAGTATTTTCCTGTTACATGTGAAGTAGTTAATATGCAATGATGCAGGTGTTGAACAAATGTTTCCTGAGGAAAATGATAATGATTGTAGTGGACAGAACTCTTCTACCTGTAAGTGGATGAAACAAGCTCAGAATAGTCTGGGGGTAAAATAAGAAATTCAATGGCAGGGGTAATCTCATTTCAGGCTCAAACAATAGGGTCAGAATCTTTCTCCATCTCTTGGATCAATTTTCTCCGAGCTGGCTTCAATCTCAGGCAGACTCTTACCATGTAGAAGCCCAGACCACCTCTGTCAGCTTCATACTTCATTCCCTATAGAAATTTCAATGGGGCTTCCCTGGTGGCTCAGTGATTAAGAATCCGCCTGCCAATGCAGGGGACATTGGTTCGATCCCTGGTCCGGGAGGATCCCACATGCCGTGGAGCAACTAAACCCCGTGCGCCACTACTACTGAGCCTGCGCTCTAGAGCCCACAAGCCACAACTACTGAGCCCGCGTGCCTAGAGCCCGTGCTCCACAACAAGAGAAGCCACCGCAGTGAGAAGCCCGCGCACAAATAGAAATTTCAATGGGGCTTCCCTGGTGGCTCAGTGATTAGGAATCCGCCTGCCAATGCAGGGGACATTGGTTCGATCCCTGGTCCGGGAGGATCCCACATGCCGTGGAGCAACTAAACCCCGTGCGCCACTACTACTGAGCCTGCGCTCTAGAGCCCACAAGCCACAACTACTGAGCCCGCGTGCCTAGAGCCCGTGCTCCACAACAAGAGAAGCCACCGCAGTGAGAAGCCCGCGCACCGCAACGAAGAGTAGCCCCCGCTCGCCGCAACTAGAGAAAGCCGCTCGCAGCAACGAAGACCCAACACAGCCAAAAATAATAAATAAATAAAATTTTTTAAAAAAAATAGAAATTTCAATGGACAGAGAACTCCTTTTACTCAAAAGTCTTACAGTTGACTTGGACTAACCTGGCTTCAAACACAGCCCATTGTTTACCCAATTACTGTGGGCTTTGGCCAGGCTTGGGTCACATGAACTGAGAATAGGGCAGGGGTGGTTTCCACAAGGAAAAGAAGCTTCTGATGTAAGGATGCTGTGAAGTTAAAAATAATAAATGGCCACTACAATGACAACAATGAATGTGGTAGATTTTTTTAATGGCAACTTCAGTGGAATTCGGGGCCTATTCTGAATCTCAAAATAGGAAATAGAAATACTGTTTTATCTAAAAATCCATGAGAATACGAAGTGAATTTGATTCTACGCCTTAATCTAAAATCCTAATACTCAGGCAAATGATAATTTTAACGTGTCTGTCTTTTCACCAATTCCCTCTTTTTTTCTTAAGATGCCTGTTCACAGACAGCCTCATCACACAAAGTAATAGCAAACGAAGAGAAAAGCATAAAATGTTTACTGAAGTGGATGAAGTCACGGCATGTAAAGAAAAATTATTCATTAATAGCTGAAAAAGTCCTCTATATTTAATATTTAGGTGACATATTTCCATTTCAAGTGAAGTAGACATTATAGTCATGAACAGCAAACAGAAACACAAACTCCATTTATTTGTAAAATAAACTCATTTTCTTTTCATATCAATGCAAAAAATGACCCGATGCCATATGTTCCATCTGCCATGATTCTAAGACAGCAAAGCTATACAATTTCTAGATCATTAACTTGTCTTCCTATTTTTCCACGTCTTATGGTTCTGCTAGGTAAGTGTTCGTTCATTCACTTTGATAATGCTACCTTTTATAGGTTTGGTATTTCATTTGCTCAATTACTCCATGCAAAACTGTAGCAGCCAGTGAGTGCGTGTGTGGGAAAGAAAAGGACCCACCCCACAGTTTCTCTAAAAGAACAAGAACTCAAGACTACACTTCCAATGGTTTCAAACAAAAGGGGGTTTGGTCTTTTGCTAGTCTCGAGTTTGAAAAAGGCATCTATACCCCCTCATTTTATATCATTGGAGCCAGGCTGAATGCCACAGTATTCAGGACAGCACAATGGTACAACATAGCAGCATGTCAGCTCTGTAAGTAGTGGGTGGCAAGATGGGGAAGAGGAAAGTGTCCCTATAGTCACATGGGAATCATGGAAGGGTCAATGGAAGGGAACAGGAGCAATCATGGGTCCATAGGTTATCTGCATAAACTCAGAGAAGTAGAATTCTACAAAGAAATCCCAAAATCAGACCTGAAAAATATAATTCAGGGTCATTGCAATGATACAAGAGAGAGATATCCTGAGGTTAAAGCAGCCGTGTATCATCCCTGAGTTTTCCATTTTTATTACACTGCTTAGCTATCCACAGCGTTTTCTTTGGGCCAGCTAAATCCATTCAAAATGGCTGCATGAGACTGAGACCATTATGAAAAAACTGTGCTCAACTTCTGAGACAAGCTGTAGAATTCACACTAAATAGCCCAGTCTATGTGACTTAGAATAGAAAGTCATCAGTAGATGCTTGCCCAAGAAATCCAACAGGAACTAGTATACAAGCTGCATACGAAACATGTTAAGAGGATGAAGGAGCAAAGCAGTAACAAGAGGTTTAAGAGAACGCAGCAACTCATGACAGGTGCATGCTTACACAATTAAATTTACTACTTCTTTTTTGGAGATAAACTCAGGAGTTTATAAAATGAACAGACATAATAATAACTACAAAAACGCCACCATGATTTATTGAGCATGAATAAATCATTTAAAAAATCCAGCATTGGGGGACCTCATTGAATTCTTTCTATAGGTAGGCACTAATAGCCTCTCCAGTTTATAGAAGAAAGTAGATCTCTGAGAATTTTGTGGAATTTCTTTAAAATCACACAACTAGCAACGGCAGAGCCAGGATTTTAACTCTGCCAGTCTGATTCCCAATTCTGTGCTTCTAACCGCCAGTGCTTTTTTCTTAAGCACTTCGCATGAACTCACTCATTCAAGTCTCATAACAATCCCAATAAAGTAGAAATTATTATTTCTGTTTTTCTAATGAGAAAATCAAGATGATAAATCATTTGTTCTAGGTCACATGGCTGGCCAGTGGCAGAGGCAAGACTGGAACTCATGTCTGTCTGACACTAGAGCTCACTTTCATAGATAATGTCACAGGCTGCTACTTGCCCATCAAAATCTATTCTCCTCTTCTTCCTGGGTACGCATCTGCTTAGCCAAAAACTACACTTCTACGCTTCCTTTGCAGTTATGTATGACCATTTGACTAAGTTCTTACCAAAGGAACATGAGTGGAAGTGACGTGTGCAACTTCTGAGTCAAAAGGAACTCCATGGTCACAGACCTCCTCTTTCTCTTTCTCATGAACTGGACCTCAGAATAGCAGGGGCAAAGCTTCAATCATACAGACAAGGACTATATCCTAAGGGATGACAAAGTGCAAAAGTTGGAGGAGGGACTTCCCTGGCAGTCCAGTAGTTAAGACTTCGCCTTCCAATGCAGGGGGTGCAGGTTGGATCCCTGGTCAGGGAGCTAAGGTCCCACATGCGTCGAGGCCAAAAAGCCAAAACATAAAACAGAAGCAATATTGTAACAAATTCAATAAAAGACTTTAAAAGTGGTCCACACCTAGAGAGTGTCATACTGAGTGAAGTAAGTCAGACACAGAGAGAGAAATATTGTATGATATCGCTTATAGGCAGAATCTAAAAAGAAATGATACAAATGAACATATTTACAAAACAGAAACAGACTCACAGAGTTAGAGAATGAATTTATGGTTACCGGAGGGGGGTGGGTGTGTGTGCAGGGAGGCTGGAGGGAAGGGATAGTTAGGGAGTCTGGGATTGACATATACACACTGCTATAATTTAAAAGGATAACCAACAAGGACCTACTGTGTAGCACAGGGAACTCTGCTCAATGTTACGTGGCAGCCTGGATGGGAGGGGGGTCTGGGGGAGAATGGATACATGTGTATGTATGGCTGAGTTGCTTTGCTATGCACCTGAAACTATCACAACATTGTTAATTGGATATACTCCAATATAAAATAAAAAGTTAAAATGAAATGGATAAATAATTTGTGGTTAAAAACAAAAAGTGGTCCACATCAAAAAAAAAAAAGAGGCTTTCAGAAAAAAAAAAAGTTGGAGGAGCCCAATTTCCTGAATGACTGTATAAAGCACGGCTGCCCCATATATCTGGACCACCTTGGAACCGTTATATGAGAGAGAAACAAATTTCTACATTGCTAAACCACTGCACTTTTAGAGTGTCTTGTTACAGCAGCTTAGCTGAACTCTAATATAGCCAGCAAGTACTATCACACAAGCAAGGAAAAGATGCTACAGACTTAGATAAGAAGGCAGGCATGAGGGTGTGAGGGAATCAGTGAGACTAATATTCTAATTACTTACCCTTTCTATTAAATCTCCATTGTAGTATATTCTTCATTCCTAAAGACAAAAAAAAAGTATTCTGAACAAAAGATACCTGTAAAACATCATCTAATGAAAAAAGCAAAACAAGACAAAAACAACAACCTGGAATGTAACAGCAAGTACTGGGAAAGTGGTGAGATTTTCATTTCTTGTTTTTACATTGCTTTATGACACTTCAGCTGACTAAGAATCTTTTGGAAATGATATCCAAATTGGCTCTCTGTAGAATTCATTAGAACAACCAAGCTAGAATCCATTAGAACATAAGAAAACAAAATCCCCTTTAAAACAGGTGTACTGAAATGAGCCCAAATCATAATACTGTAACATACTAAGTCAGTATATCTGGACATCACTTCAATTATCTTCATTTCATCTCTACACTGTGTGTTGCCTCTCTTGGACGTGTTGTTCTGGGTCATACAATGCAACCTCCTTTGTCATCTCTTTGAAAGATATCAGGAAATACCGTAGGGGCCAATCTTCAATTATACACCCACCCCCTGAGTCTGTGGTTACCCAAAGAACCCATGGGATCTTCCAACTGAATCTGAGAAACCTTAAGTTTTAATTTTTTAAAGTAAAAAACAAAAAAGCATTCCTGTGGAAAGTAGTTTTCATATATTTAAAGATCCACTAAAATGATCATAACTTTTAACTCCACATCTGTGTGCTCATTTTAAAGAAATGATAAAAAGTATTATATTTGTGAAGATGTTCACTGAAGCATATTGTAAAAAGGGGAGAAAACTGTAAACCAAATATAAAACAGCAGTGAAAAAATAGTTAAATAAATGATGGTTCATCCCTAGGGGAAACACAAGGCTGATATTTAAAAACAAATCCAGGGCTTCCCTGGTGGCGCAGTGGTTGAGAATCTGCCTGCTAATGCAGGGGACACAGGTTCGAGCCCTGGTGTGGGAGGATCCCATATGCCTCGGAGCAACTGGGCCCGTGAGCCACAACTACTGAGCCTGCGCGTCTGGAGCCTGTGCTCCGCAACAAGAGAGGCCGTGATAGTGAGAGGTCTGCACACCGCGATGAAGAGTGGCCCCCACTTGCCACAACTAGAGAAAGCCCTCGCACAGAAACGAAGACCCAACACAGCAAAAATTAATTAATTAATAAACTCCTACCCCCAACATCTAAAAAAAAAAAACTATTAAAAACAAATCCAAAGCAAAGGTATTGAGAAATAAATCAAACCTTTCCCGTTATCTTTCAAAGAGATAACAAACATTTGCTTTGGATGATCCAGAACAACATATCCAAAGGAGGCAACATACAGTGTAGGGATTACAGATTCTGCAAGTTAAATGATATCATGGAGAAGCAAACAGACAAATTCAAATTGGGTACTTTTACCGGGCAGTTGACCAGGTTTTTCAACAAGTTAATGGCATTTTTAAAAAAGTGAGTCTGTTGTAGATTAAAATAATGTTGAGATGTAACAACCATTGCAATGTATAGATCATTATTTGTATCCTGGTGTGCATGAATCAAGATTAAAGAAAGACATTTTTGAAATAATGAGGGAAATCTGAATATGACTGGATTATATGTAATATCAAGGAATTACTGCTAATTGTGTTAGGTATCATAACGGTACTATAGTTGCATAAGAAAATATGTAGAAAATATTTTCTAGAAATGCATAACGAAGTATGTAGGGGTGAAAAGACATAAGGACTGGAACTTGCTTTAAAATACTTCAGTCACAATAACAGCTATAACAACAAAACACAAAACACACAAGAGTACAAGTTCTGCAGTAGCCTGCCTGAGTAGCTCCAATTTGTATCCAACACTTACTAGTTATATGACCTAAGGCAAGTAACTTAACTTCCCAATGCCTTGGGTTCCTCTTCTGTTTACTAGTGATACCAATCACGTCTCTTGTCTTAGGTTACTGTGAAGATCATATGAGATGAGCTCCGTAAAGACCTCAGCACGACAAGTTAGCTATTATTATCATCATTATTAACCAGTATGCTCTTCACTCATCTAGGACCCCAAACCCCACTCACCAAAAGCACTTAATCCCTTGAAATCTCTCCTCTGTCTTTCTCTCCAGGTCTTGGCTCCTTCTTATTCCCTCCCGCCCTAGCCTGTTTCCTTCTTCAGGATATAGAGCCTCTGCTTTTTTTTTTTTTTTTTTTGGTACGCGGGCCTCTCACTGTTGTGGCCTCTCCCGTTGCGGAGCACAGGCTCCGGACGCGCAGGCTCAGCGGCCATGGCTCACGGGCCCAGCCTCTCCGCGGCATGTGGGATCTTCCCGGACCGGGGCACGAACCTGTGTCCCCTGCATCGGCAGGCGGACTCTCAACCACTGCGCCACCAGGGAAGCCCTGAGCAGCTTTTTAATATACAGATTCCAGGACCTGCTCAAGGGCAACTGAATTGGAATTCTGAGGAATGCTCCCAGATGTTTTGTTTTCTTTTGTTTTAATTCATCTGTTTTATATTTCCCAGGTGATTCTTATGCAACCAGCCCACACTGATCCACAGAATAGTTTTCAGAACCACTAGTTTTCCATTTTTTTTTTTCCCCCCTGTTGCTATGTTTATTCCCTTCTGGGAATAACTTGTTATCCCTTCTGGTCTTAGGGACCTGACCAGAGTTGTGTATCCACCCCTTCCCTTTGCAATACAGCAGTAAAGGTGGACAGCGCCCCCTCAAGAGAGAATGGGTGATGGCAGCAGTGATTAACTAGTTATGTCAACCCAAAAGGAAAGTGAATTTCAGGGACCAAGACTTAGCGACAGTGAGGCTGAATCCTGCATCAACCACAGTAGTTCTGCATTTATCTGTTATATATACTGCACTTCCTTGTACATTCGTCTGAAGGAAAGATTCCATTGCAGGGGGCAAAACGTTTGAAAAATATTGCCTTTTATAGAACCATAACATAACCAAAACACATTTCTTCTTCAGTTACATTTTAGGCAAACAGAATTTTTTTCTATTTTGGGCTACCCTGAAAATTTTAAGTATCATCTATAACATGGATCCCGTGGAAAAATATGAATCTGAATTCAAGATGGCAAAAACACATCTCCCTCACCACCAGCAACTTCCCACTGACTGAGCAGCAAGATGGGATTTGTTGTTGCCTCCCTGAATACCCTCAACCCCATCCCCAAGACTAAAGTGACCCCTAGCTTGGAATAAAGGAAACTCTCCCCGAAGCCAGAAGGGAATCCCTAGTCCCTCCCTTCTCCCCTTAACCACCCCCTGCAGTGGCCACAAGGACTGGAGGTCGTCCAGTGGAAAGAGACACCAGGCACATTGATTCCCTGGGGCTCAGGAAACTCCCCGCACCAGACCCCTGGCTATGCCAATAAATGCCCCAATAAATATTTTACAGGCAAAGAGGAAGCTGCTGACCCACTGTCATTACAGTATGTTAGAGTACGCGCTTTGAATTGCTTTGAGGATCTAGCTATGAATCACCCACATGCTCCCTGGGGAAGAACAACATTTGTGGAGTTAGCCCTGGACACAGATTAAAGCAGATCCACGTGGTGACCTTGTTCCTAGCCTCATGACTACAATATCCCAACCAGGCAAGGCCAAAAGCCCACCGCGGTAAGAAGTAAGGCATTGCTAACTACTTCATTTGCCAGACTTGTGTTTCTCCTCTCCTCCACCTCTGCCTAACAAAACCGCACTCTAGTGACTACTGAGTCGGCACAGGAGCCAAAAGTCCTGCCTGTTCCTCGTGCTAACTAATGAGTTGAATCAATGGAAAAAATCAATACATACCTGAAAACAAGCCAATCCCAAGCCTAAGTAACCCACATCACACCACATGTGTCTTCAAGGGAATACATTTATTGAACTCAAATTTCTCAACCAGCCACATCGACAGCCCCAATAATGACCTATAGGTAATGACCTAGTAATAGGTAAAGACCAGTAATCGGTAATGACCTATGACATTTGAATGCTTACCTAGGAGACCTGAAGGAGCCTCAGCTGCAAAAGACTGCACTGAGCTCGCTAAACTGTGTTTATTGATATAGGGAAGTTAAGACTCACACATCTCCTCATATATACAGGAACAAAGTTTGAAACCAAAGAGGTTTGGAGAACAGTCCTCCTAATTATTAAGGACAATGCTTTGGGCATTCCAGTTATTAAGAGATTGCCTCATGATGGCACTTGTAACAATAAAACCTTTTATTCATTCATATATTAAATAATAATGGCAGCCAAATACCAGGCACTGTGCCTGGCCTCTTTTCTAATCACACATCCCTAAATTCCACCTTCCAAATACACTGGGTTGCTCACAATGCCCAGAATACGCTCTGCTCTCTCCAGGGCTCTACACATGCTGTTCCCCCTGCCTGGAATGTCCTTCCCCACCCTCCATAGGGAGTGTACACACACACACACACACACACACACACACACACACACACACACACACACACACATTCACCATTGCTTTCATCAACTTCCAGCACAAATATCTCATTCTCATTCACTCAGCTCAAAGGCCATTCCAGGAAGTCCTCTCCTCTCCTATAGTAACATGTGCTGCCCCAAGTTTGTCTCACTGCAAAATGGAGCCTGTTTACGTGTGTCTCTCTTCCAGTGGGCTCTGGAGAGCAGGAACTTGGCACTGAGAAGCAGTTCCTTTTAGTGTTAGAACACAAGCCCTGGAACTAACTCCCTGGATTCTAATCCCAGGTCTATCTCTTAATCACTGCATAATTTGGGGCAATAACTTAATCTCTCTGGGCCTCAGTTTGCTCATCTTTAAAATGGGCATAACAACTGTGCCCATCTCCTTGTGTTATTAAAAGGATTGCTCAATACATGTAAAGTGCTTAGGATAATGCATTGCTCTTATAATAGTAAGAGCTCAATAAATGGTTTTCTAAAAATTTCTCCTGCAGAAAGGTAGGGAAAACTTACCTGTGTACACCTCCATTATATTGTGAAAGGGTACTATAATTAAATGACTTATCTCTTTTTAAATGTTCAAGGATAAAAGTGGCAAAGACCTATAGAAACAAGCAGAACCAAATTAAAAGAAAAGCAAGTACTAGGAGAAGGTACTTGCAATGCAATTAACTAACAAAGGATCTGTTTCCAGAAAAGATTTTCAGAAAAGAAGAAAACAAAAACCCTCCTATGAATCAATAAGAAAATCAGAGACTATCTAGTAGAAAAATAGGCAAAGGGTATTAATTATAAATAAGCATTTCACAGCAGAAGAAACCTGAATGACCTATATAACTATGCAATGATTCTCAGGGAACTAGAGGTACCATTTGATAGCTGCTAGATAATGCCACGTGTTGCTGAGGATATGGGAAAATAGAAACTCTTGTATAGGGCTGGTGTGGGTAAATAGGCACAACCACTTTGGAGAGTATTTTAAAAAGGAAAATTGAAGATGTGCAATTCCACTCCTGGGTGTCCACCCTCCAGAAGCTCGTGCACGTGTGAACAAGGAGACACGTTCCAAGATGTTCACTACAGCATCGGTTGTAACAGCAAAAGAAGTAAAAGCAACTTAACTGCCCATCAGTTAGATGCGTATATGTCAAAATGAATAAATCTCAAAAATATAGTGTTGAAGGACAAAAGCAAGGTACAAAAGCACATTGATAGTAAATGCAAACTGTAAAACTCGAAACAACACTAAAGATTATTTAAGAATACATACAGATGTAGTAAATGTAAAAAAACCATGCATGGGAATGTGACATGGATATGACGTGCCATCTTTAGGCTAGAGAAAGAGGTGAAAGAGAGGGGGTAGGTTTTGACTTTCATTGTTCTATTTTCTTTCTTTAAAAAACAGAGGCAAAGGAAATTTGAAGTAAATATAGCACAATATGAAATCTGAATTGTGGGTACATGGGTTTCTAGACAATTACTTGCTTTTCTAATTGTTTTAGATATTCAATAATTAAAAATTTTATGCCACGTGAACTTATAAGAAAAGGTACTATAAAATTAGCGTTTCTAGGTATATTTCAAGAAACTGAATATTCAGACCTTTAATAGATACTCCATACCTTCACTGATTCCACTAAATGTATGACTGCGTGAGGGGATGGGCAGACGGAGGCACGGATAGATGGATGGATGGATAGACAGATGAATAGGTGGCTGGATAGACTGACATTCAAATATATAACTATACAGAGACAGAAGAAATGAAGTAGCTTAGTGAAGTGAAAAGTTTTAATAAAGTTGTATAAAATGAAGTGCTCAGGCTTCAGAACTGAAATCCCAGCTCTGCCAACCCTTAGATCGCTGCTTTGGACAGGGTCACCCTGTGAACTGCACAACACCAAAGGGCACCATCTACATAGACGACAAGGTGAATGGCGCCCCCTGGAGTTGTGCGACGCCCCAGCCCTGATGGATTAATGCCATTACCCCTCTGAGTCCTCATTTCTTTATCTGTAAAATAAGTGCAATCGTACCTGCCTCACAGGGCCTTTAGGAAGACTAATGAGACAATGTATGTGCAGTGCTTAGCACAGAAAGCAGCACGTGGTAAGGAGTGAGAACATGGTAACCATTATATTATCCAGGTGGTACTAGGAGAATGGACACTTAGTGTTCAAGAACAGGTTAACGTGCAACAGCAGCCTAGGAGCTGTCTCCTTAGGATTTAAAAAAGTCATGCACTTTCAGTAGGAAAGTAACATATGTACCTAACGGCACACCTAGTGAGTTCAGGATCTTGGTGACTGTAAGTTTTCCAGCAGGCACTGGAGTGTGTTAAAGCAGCGGCCTTCCAATCCACAGTTCTGGGGTTCACTGGAGCACCTCAAGTTCAAGAGAGTAGGGTTAGCTACTAAGCCCAGATCCTCCCCCTGCCGTCATCAGAGCAAATGGGGCTTTCTGTGCCCTTAGATGCAGGCGTGTCTTGGCTGATGTGAGCGATGTAAGACTGAAGAAACACAAATCCGATTCTACGTAACACTTTCCACAGAGCATCTATAAAGTGCTCACAGTGCATAAACATACACAGCAAGCTCAGCCATGACGTGTACGGTGCACAGAGAGAAGGGGGCGGGGAGTGGGCAGGAGGGAGCAGCGACACGGGGCAGCTGGAAGCCATCTCTCCCGTTTACACTGGCATCACGCAGAAACCAGTTTCACAAGTTAAAATAAGCTGGCTTGCGCGCACGCGCGCGCACACACACACACACACACACCAGACTTAACACACCAGACCAGCCCCTCCCTGAAGGGCACCTCCTTCCGTTCTATGTCTACATAACAAACCACTCCAGAATTTAGCAGCTGAAAATAAAAAGGACCGACCAGCTCTCCTGGCTATGCACTTTGCTGGGTGATTCCTCTGCTTTACTGGAAGGCTTGCACATCTTACTGCAATCAGCTGGCGGGCACCTGAGCTGGAGGGTCCAAGATGCCTCCCGGCACTCAGGGCCGGGTGCTGGCTGGGGAGCCTCACGTCTCCACGTCTCCTCCCATCCTCTGGTAACTAGAGCAGCTTCTTCACCCAGTGGTCTTGGCAGTCTCAGGACAAGGACCCAAGAGGAAGAGTGGGCGCTGCAAGGCATCTAGAAGCTGGGGCTGGGCTTGCAGTGTCACTTCCACACATTCTGTTGGTCAAAGCAAGTCAAAAGGCCACCAGACACAAGGGGAAGAGAAGCAGATTCCACCCCTTGATGCTCCGGAGAAGCAGCAAAGTCCTCTTGCAGAGGGGTCTGCAGGGACTGTGAGAGGCATCTTAAGAAACCACCTGCTACAGGGCCCTTGGAAGTCAGGCGTGGACTGGGCGGGGCTTCTGCCTATGATTTATTTCCTAAGAAAAAAAAGTCCATGGTTAAAAACCACTCCATTAGAGCAAAAAGGCCAGAAAATACTATGAAAATAGGAATGAGGAGCACTTTTTTTTTCTCCTGAAGAAAAGCCTTCCTGGCAGGAGCAACAGGGTTCCTGAAGAAGGCGAGATTTCTCCTGCACTGAGCAGTGGAAGTCATATCGATGTGGCTAGTGAAGATGGTGAACAAGTGACTGGGGGAGGGGAGACTGGTCCTCACTGGAGCAGGTACCTAAGACTTGTCCTCCTAGGACAATGACAATGGAGTGTGATGCTCGTGTGTTGACAGGCCAGGCTGTCAGGTAAGAGAGAGATGGGGCAAGGTGAGAGGAGCCCCGCTGGCAGGGGAGGGAATGGCACTGAGGAAAGCAAATGCAGAGAGAGGCAGAGCTGCTCAGGGACAGGGACACCCCTCACCAAAGGGACAAAAGGCTGAAAAGTGACCCTCCGGAACTCTTCCTTTCCTCTTTTGGAAAGAGAGCAGGAAAAATAAGAAAGAGGCTTTGTCAAAATAGCAAAGCCTTATTAATACAATAATTGGACACTAAGTAAATGAGAAGAGAGTTCATAATGCCCTGACAACTCAAAAGAAGAGGACGAAGGAGAAGAGAACAGAATAAGACTGAGATTCAGACAATAACCCAGCCATTCCACCCCGCTCTAAGAAACAATCCAGCTCCCTCTGTGGGGACAGGTGGACACGTAGAGTCACACTTGTATACGTGGGTTTATAATTGGTTTCATTTTATTCCACAGTAAAGTGGGTTAATGGTACATCCATATTGTGACAACATTCTCTAGCAAATGTCCTAATTAGGAATCCTAACTAGCTTTCCATTATTTCAAAACTGTCCAAATCTGGGTAGACCCCAAAGACCATCTGGAACCTGGACTTCTGCCCAGGGAAGCAAGGGATTGTCCTTCATTAGACCTCTCCATGCCCCACCTCTCTGAGAGAGAGACAGAGTGATGGTGAACACAGTGGAAAACAGCATTCCCTGCTCAAACATTTGGCTTTATGATTTTATCTTCCTTGTAAGTGACCATGTTCATGAAACTTCAAAGGAAATTTTTCTGGTGCTTTGGCTATTTAACATTAACTGGGACATGCATTTGTTTCAGTATGCATCGATGTCTGCACACATATGCAAAACACTCATCCAAGAAACAGCAGAAAGTACTGCTATCCTTTATTTTATCTTTAAACTATATGAGTTTGAAGGGGAAGCTTTTTAAAAATCAAGAATAACTTCAAAATCCAGAGGGGAACTGCCCATAAAGTAAAACCATTCCCACTGATTTATCATTGTATTTCTGCAACCATTGCTTGCTTCAGTAGCTTGTCACTGTCGTGGGTGTGTGTAGGGGGCGGGTAGTCATATGGATCTCACATCGCAGATAAAAGCTGATATAGATTTTAAAAGTCAATCATAAAGCTCCCCCAAGTGGATATTTTTTAAACTACATCAAGAAACCAGCCACTGTATCTAGGATTGTGATCAACTCTGAGGCCCCATATAGGCTTTTGATGAGCAGCAGTGATCTGGCTTATCCATTATTTTGTACATAATTTAATAAGATCTGCATCTTGGGGAAACAATTCTATAAATGTTAAAGAGCATCTGCAAAAACACTCCCCCTGGCTTCCTGGGAACTTAACTCAGCCTAGAAGCTGCCTGTGGCTACTCTTGATTACCTGGACTCAAAGGATCCAGGGATACAGTGATTTACAGCTACTCAGGGGTGGAAAATCTCCCTGTGGCCCCTCTGGAAATGTGGCCCCTTGTCCATTCAGTTGTGTTCTTTATTCCACTAGCTGGGCTGATTATACTGAATTTCTTGGCACCCCTGTTAAACCTGTCGCTTAGATTCCAGAACAAATTAAGTTTGTTGAAGGCTCTGCTCTTTCTCTCTATTAAAATATTCATATCTACTCTAACAACCTGATAAAAACTGGCTAAAAGCCTTGCGGTATCCCCTACAGGGAGTGCCATTTTTAATGAACCCGCAAGCAGCATAAATAAAAAATAACTGGTCTTAATAAAGAATTGATAGAGCAGCTCTGGCCCCAGATGGGTGTCAATGGGGAAGCTACTCACAGCCTTGGGAGACCCAGTGCAGCAAATGAGTCTCCCAGTTAGATAGGGAAGGCCCCCATCCACCAGCAAACTCCACACAAGGGCAGCATCAATGAATAACCTTCCATAAAACGGTTAAATCTAATGGGTCTCAGTGGGGGTGGATGGTAGAAGGGTGACATGAAGGTCCTTCATGGGTGGTGATAAGAGTAATAGCTAACATTTCTTGAGCATTACCATGTACCAAGCATTATCTTCCCAGCAAATCTACCAAATGGGCAGTATTATCCCCTCCTCACAAATGAAGGCTGACAGAATTTATATAAGCAGCCGAAGACCTGAATTCCAACCTAGGTCTGACCCGAAACCCAAGTCCCTGCACTAAAGGCTTGATAAAAGCTTCAGAAACACTGCTTAAAACTCTTAATTCACTCCAGTTATTTTTTGGCAGAAGATGGGACATGAGGCCAGCAATCGCAGCCTCCACATGCCCCTGGGGCCAGGGACCCTGGCTGGAATCCTGGCTCCCTTCCTACCAGGCCAGAAGGCTGCTCACTCTGACCCCATGCCAAGGCCCCACAAGGTAGCACGGGACCCAGAATCCTAAGCTCCAGAAAATAAGCTAAATATGTACTCTCAACGCCTCTGGAATCAAGGCAGAACTGTAGCCCTGATTCTGTCACTTGGGGATTGTGTTACACTAAACAAGTTATCTCATCTGTCTGAGCCTGCAAACTCGTCCATCAAACAGGGATGACAGCCTTAGCTGTTCACACCCAGCCTTGTTCCAAAAGGATTTAAGGCAGCTAATAACACCGACTTCACTGAGAGGTGGTCAGAATAAAACATGATTTTACTACCTATTTATGACAACAGCACTTGTTTTGAGAGACTCTCCATAAAGAGCCCAGCACGGAGCCTGGCTCACAGTGGGCTGGCAGTAAATATGTCCCTGCCTCTTGCCCTGGACCACTCACAATCCTCCCAGCCCTCCCGCAGTGCCTTCCCAAGGGCTCCCCCCCAGCATCACCATCCCACTCGCAGAAGCCTTCCATCGCTGTGCCTGCTCCTTCCCAGCTCTTCATCCTTTCGTGACCTTGGGATGGCGGGGAGGAAGGTCAAGAAGAAGGAGCTGAAACCACCCTGGCTTCCCAGATCTCGCTCCTCAAGTGCGTTCACAGGACAAGTGCTTAATTGGACAAAGGCTATTGTTGTAGTGATGTCCCCTGCAGGAGAGGCTGACCTCACTCCATTCTAAACCTCTTTCCCACATAATAAGGGCAGGAGGACAGAGGGAGGCCGCACCTGAGGTAGCCCAGAGGGTGACATCCACACAGAGTGGGGCACTAGCACAGGCAGTCCAGATTAGCAAATTCTTTCTTCTTCAACCGTACTGTTGTGTTTAGTTTCAAGTTTCAGACGAGTACCATTTTCGAGAATGCTAGCACTCCAGACTCCACAGCCAGACCACATTGTGGAACCTCAGTTTTCTCATCCATAATACTGGGATAGTGATAAATCATACCTCGTAAGGTGGTTGTGAGGCCTGAGTGAAGTAATCCGTGTGAAAGCGGGGCATATAGTAAGTGCTCCATAATATTTTGTTTTTATTATCGGAGCCAAAATCATCTTGTGCCTCAGAATCTGGCTGCCAATTAGAATGCCACCGTTGATAAGGAAGAAAACATTCGAAGATGCAAATCACAGGTTTACAACGAACTTTTGAGTTGTTACGAAAACAAAGAAGTTACCGTTCAACTTTTAAACAGTTAGCTATATTAGAAAAAGACTGCCTGTTCAAAATCAATGCAAAAATGTGGGATTGATTACCAAAGATGGTGTTGCAACAAGCAGTAAGTATCCTTTTCTTCATCCAATGAGTCTAGTGTGATCAATTTTTTTTTTTTTTAATGTATGCCTCTCGTAGCATCATGTCAAAAAAATTTCTTAGGTTCAGGGTGTGAGAGAACCTAGCCACCTTCAACCCTCACCCCAAGGCCATCTTTAAAGTCTAAGTGGCATCAGGGATCTTCATTCACTGACAGCTAACAGCTACGTGACTGAAAGGGGTTTTTTTGGTTTTTTTAATTTATTTGTTTTTGCGATACGCGAGCCTCTCATTGTTGTGGCCTCTCCCGTTGCGGAGCAAAGGCTCCGGACTCGCAGGCTCAGTGGCCATGGCTCACGGGCCTAGCCGCTCTGCGGTATGTGGGATCTTCCCGGACCAGGGCACGAACACGCGTCCCCTGCATCAGCAGGCGGACTCTCAACCACTGCGCCACCAGGGAAGCCCCAACATGACTGAAAGTTAAAAACATTTTTCAGTGGACTGTTGGGGTCAGAGAGAAGAGCATTCCTTCCACCCACTACCCAGGTCAGAACCTATGCAGGGGTAAAGCCAGGAGGCCCAACCCTGGTCTTGTCTTAGGTGGGAAGGAGAAAGGTCAGGATTCTTCTTGCTCAAAAATAGCTCCCTCACAATCCCACCAATTGGTTTCACTGAGTCTACAGAGTTCTCCTTTTAAAAGCAAATATTACATAGTAAAGGATTCTAAAGAGATGCTCCACAGTAAGAAACTGGTTTTCTCTAGGTAGTAGGATTGTGGGTGATTTGGGGTTTCTACATTTTTGTTTACCTGTATTTTCTAGTAATTTTACAGTGAAAAATTAAGTTAATTTTGATTTTGAAAAGGTCTTTCCTGGAAGGATTAAATAAATTATATTTGGTAGGAATTACCTTAAAAATGGCAGAAAGCAAATCACAATGAGATATCACTCCACACTTATTAGGATGACTATCTTTTTTTTTTTTTTTAAACTTAAAATAATGAGTGTTGACAAGGACATGGAGAAACTGGAACCCTTCTGCACTGCTGCTGGGAATGTAAAATGGTGCAGAGCAGCCTGGCAGTTCCTCAAAAAGTTTGACTTGAGGTACCATATCACCCACAACTCCCCATCTAGGTATATATTTAAGAGAAATGAAAACATATAGCCACACAAAACGTGTACACGAGAGTACATCATTCAGAGAGCCAAAGAGTAGAAACAACCCAAATGTCCATCAATGGACAAACATAAATAAGATGTGGGATATCTATATCATGGAATGTTATTTGACCATAAAAAACAATGAAGTACTGTTACACGCTACTACATGTGTAAACCTTGGCAACATTATGCTAAGTGAAAGAAGCAGTCACCAAAAGACACATGATTACATGTGTTACATGATTTCCGTTTATATGAGATGTCTAGAATAGGCAGATCTATAGGGACAGAAAGTAGATCAGCAGTTGCCTAGTGCTGGGGAATGGGGAGATGGGGGAATGGCAGCATGAGGGTACAGGTTTCTCTGTGGGGTGATGAAAATGTCCTCAGACTGACTGTGGAGATGACTGTACTTATTTGTGAACAAACTAAAAACCTCTGAATTATTCACTTTAAGTGGTAAATCATATGGTATTTCAATTATATCTCAATAAAGCTGTTCCCCCCAAAAAGGGAAGAAAGCAATCTGAGTAGGGTGGGACTGCTGACTTGTATGAGGAGGGAGCGACTTTGGGTCGGGAGCACATTGTGGAAGATCGGAAGTCCCTGGAGAGGAAGAGCACGGCAAAGAGACTGCAGGGCACCAAAGACAGGGTGTGATATGCAGCCAAAGGATCAACCTGCACAGACTGGAAAAGTCATCCCTGGTCCTTGGCACAGGCCTGGGTTGCTTCTCCTACACCCGTCCAAGCATTTTACAATTAATGAATCAACATTACTCCCCATGGCTCACCTTAGGCACTAGGAAACTACTGGAAAGAGAAAGGCAGAGCCAGGAATCAGACACTGACTCCACCAAAATCACACAACTCAGGTTAAGTCAGCAGTGATTTCCCAAAACTGGCTGTCCCTCAGAATCGCCCAGAGGGTTTGCTGGACTCTCTGCTTGTTTGGAAATGTAGACTGTTGGGCTCCACAACCCAGATATTCTGATTCCACAGGTCTGGGAGACAGCCAGGAATCCTCTACCCTTTAGATGTTTCTTCCATGTTTCTGACCATAAACCAGGCATAGGAACTTCTGAAATGAATGACAGCCCCTCTTAAAATATTTTTTAAAGGAAAGAAGAATAATCACATTTTTAATTTAAAGAAAAGCTTTAGCTTTCATACAAAGAGAATATATAGAAACTGCTCAATGATATGTTTTTGTGATCCCTGGTAAAGCTACAAAACTAACTTTTAGAAGAATAAAAATATTCATGTCTCCACAACTCACCAATTCTCAGTTTTACCCAGGTATCACAATCAATTCTTCTAAACTGTTCCTAAACCACTGCTTAAATATCATAGAATTTAAAAGCTGAAGAGCCTTGGATACTCCTTCAGCAATCTCGTGGTAGACAAGACGCAACATCAGCCACAGAGATGAAGTGTCGTGCTCAGCCAGGGAGCCGACCCAGATCAGAACCAGGTGGGTGTGCTCAGAGTCCGGGCCTCGCTCTGCTACATCCTAGGACATTCTGCAAAAACAGCTTACACTGGGTCTGCAGTTGCAGTAACCTTAATCTCTGTGGACACAAAGAAATGGCATTTAAGCTATACCTCAAACTATAGAATGCTAGGCCCGTTCTAACAAGAAGGAATCTACAGGTTGCACGACCAAAATCTACAAAGAACAGGTGACCCAGTTCCATAAACCATAACCAACCAACAAAAAGTGATACTGGAGGATAAGGGCTTGAATGGAAGTCTTCTGAGAGAGATGACTTATTAACACTCCCAGGCCCCAACCTCCCATGCCTTGTGAATTACGCAGGTGGCGTTGGCGTCGAGGGGGCACCACTGCAGCTGCTGCTGCCCCTGTAAACATGTGGCCACCCTCACTCTCCAGGCTTGTATTCACCTGTCACCTTTCCAAGGCCGCCTGGCAACCTCAAGGAGATTTGCCCTGAACTCAAATGGAATGGAATATTGGGTTTGTGATTTTTGAGGTCTGTCCCAGGCATGATCAGTAACAAGCCCTGCCAGTTTCCCCCTGGCTGTGTCCCCAGCAACTCCTCTGCCTGCCTAACTGGCCCTGAAACTAGGAAACCAGATGTGTCCCAGTGGCTGCTCGCATCAGGACACAGGTGGCTGGTGGTGGTTTGTTTTTTGTGTGTGTGTGTGGTGGTTTTTTTGTTTTTGTTTTTGTTTTTGCGGTACGCAGGCCTCTCACTGTTGTGGCCTCTCCCGTTGCAGAGCACAGACTCTGGACGCACAGGCTCAGCGGCCATGGCTCACGGGCCCTGCCGCGGAGTGGCATGTGGGATCTTCCCAGACCGGGGCACGAACCAGGGTCCCCCACATCGGCAGGCGGACTGTCAACCACTGCGCCACCAGGGAAGCCCCAACTGGTGGTGTTTTGATTCATAGGAACGAGGACAGTTCACTTACAGGAAGTGGGTGGAGTTTATATGGAAATGTCAAAAGACATCATTGGTGTGAGAGTGACACAAGGTTCCCATCAAGTAACCGAAGTCTGGGTAACAATTCTCCTCTATCCGCCCTGGGAACTGGGTCACATTAGTTAAGAGCTCTGATTCCCGTTTACTCCTCTGTAAAATGGAAGGGACAGTTAAGATGTCTTACCTCCCAGTTTCAGTTTTGTTCACATTTGTAAAAAAAAAAAAAAAGAACTTTGCTAAACTCTGTAGTCTACACATGTAAATTGTTATTGTTACTACACTGTGTAGGGTTAGGAGAAGGGTGGTAGCTATCAAAAAAAAAAATCCACCAGATAATAACAAGAGCTACTATTCACTGAACACTTACCAAGACCTTTGCCAAGTTCTTTCCATTTACTCCTTCCTAAAATCCTATAAGGAAGGTATATTACCATTCCCTCTTCAGAGGGGAAAGGAAACAAAGAAACATTCGGCCACTTGCACAAAGCCCCACTGCAAGGAAGCAGCAGAGCTTGATTTTGAACTTAGGCGTCCATCAAGTTACCAGACAAGTAGTCATCCTTTCTTTTTTAACTCTTCTAATGATGGATAGCAGTGGCAGAACTCTTTTTTTATGATTTTGGGCTTAAGGTCGGAGGGGCGCTCCTTTTCACTGCAGTTTTAAATAGCTGTGTGAATCATGGCATGGGGCTGTGTTGCCAGGTTCTCTTACCCTCTCTCCATAACGTAGCTACGCTCTCTGAAAAGCCCTGCCCACTTCTGGCCGCCTGGCTCAGCAGTTCTCTCATGCACTCCAATGTTGCACTTTCATCAAATTGGCAAGGGCTTATCCAGATCTGCTTATTGGGAAGGAACCGGCTGCTTGTGTCTAAAAACATCAGAAGGAACAAGCCGCTTGTCACTGGAGCAATACCTTACATGGTCTGGGCAAATTCGCTACAAGGTGAAGAATTTTGCAAGAGGAAACAAGCCCATGTTTTTTAATCCACAGAAATATCTCCAAGCAGAGAAGCTCAAAGAAAAGAGTCAGCTTTCACCAAAAAAAAAAAAAAAAATGTTTTTTTAAGTGATTTGTGAATCAGCATCTGAGGCCACAATGGAAACAGAGGCATTACTCTTCCCTGCTGCCCCCAGCCAGGGGGACAAAGGTATAATATCATTTGAGGCTCAAAGAGGCCTTCCAATCACTGGAGCCAGAAAGGTTCCCTCACAGGAAAGGCCCTCACAGGCACTGAGCTGTTGGAGGAGAGCTAGACACCCATCCTTTAAACAAGGGCAAACACATCCCAAAGCCTCCATCTTCCCCACGGTTCTTCTGATCACAAAGCTTTCTCAACCACTGCCTCCTCATGGGACAGGCGCCTGCTGGAAGTCCCAACCCTCAGCAAGGCCTCTGAGGCCCCTTTGTGAGGCTCCTTCACGAGCCAGCCCCTCACGCATCTTCTCCCTCCCCGCCACCCGTACTGCAGCCTGACCAAACCATTGTCTATATCCTGACTCCCGCTCTAAGCCACAGTGCCTGGCACACAGGGGCACAATGCAACCATCATTTGCTGTATTGGTGAATACTTGCATCTCCCTTAAATGAGCCATGTTCTTTTTTTATCTCCAGGTCTTGGTTCAAGCTAACTTCTCTGATTGAACTGTCTTTCCTACTCCTCTAAGTCCCTCTCTGTTTAAAAGAATCAGCTTTATCACTTGGGAAATCATCTTTGACCCTCTCTCTGAGCTGGGTGAAGGACACCAATAACCACGAAGATCCTGGGTGTGATGGAGAAGAAATGGGACCTGGTTTTGCTTTAACGAGCACATCTGAATTTACATTCCAAATGAGTGGTGTTCCCTTTAAAGAAGTCATTAGTTCATTTTAAGAGATCAGTTGGGTTTACGGTGTTAGTAACCCTCTTAGAAGGGTTACTAAGAAATACATTAAACTTCCCAGAACATCACACCACTAAGGGTGGCATCACTCTTCTTGTCTCCCAGAATTCTGACTGAACCAAAAAGGCAGGGCTGGAAGTTAACTTGGAGATCATCTCAACCCCTGCCCAGTTTACAGATGTGGAAGCTGAGGTCAGGTTGAGGTCATCCCAGAGCTCAAGTAGGAAGTTGTTGGCAGCGTTCAGACAAGACATCAGCTCACCTTTAAACCAATCACACATTCAAGACCTTACTCTTTTCATCCCACACTCAGGATAAAAATCCAGTAAATTTCCCCCGGTACATGCTTTGAATCACATTCACAAGTTTTTGGGTTTTTTACTTGTTTGTTTTTTGCTTCACAAGTTACAGAATACTACTACAATGCTGAAAATTTAAAGCAAAAGTGGGAAGTTGTAAGAGCTCCAGACGGACTCATCATATAAGACATATTATTTCAAGACACAGGGTCATCCCCAGTGAACAAAGGCAAATCCCAAGGTTCCAAGGCCACCAGTCTTTAGTCCAATGTTCCTTAAACATCAGTGCTTCGCATATCCTTACCTCAATTTTTGTCATATTTGAATACCACCTTTACTATTATTTATTTATGTATTTACTTTAACTCACTTTTCAAAACATAAATATCCAGTTTAACCTCAGCCTAAGCAAAATAAATAATCCAAGAAATCACAGGTTTGGTATGCTTTTATGTCTTCCTAGCACATTTAAGACGAATACATAACTATTAAGACAAAAAATATTTATGTCTGCCTTAAAAATCACCCTGTGTACTTTCGGTAGTACGCATGTAACATTATAGGAAATTGTGCTTTTACTCTAAAGCACAGCTGATTCCATCCAAAGCGAAACTATTCTCCATAGTTTCTATTCAGTCTTCTGTATGCACCTATTTTATCTGAAAGGCCAATCAGTGGTAGCACGTGCAGATCCCGAACTAAAGCTTATCTCTGCACTAAGAGCTTTTCTTATCAACCTCTGGATCACTATGCCTTCCACACATTTGATCTGTCACTTTGTTTGAAATAATCCTTCACCCTAACGTTCTTCACTGACTATTAATATATTACGAACAAACAGCAAAAATAATTACCCTTTCACCTAGGAAAACACTGGTGACTACGACTTAATGGTCTACCAGTGACATACGGCTTTTACCCAGCATAATGGATGCAAATGTGTAACAGGATATGGGTAAGTTATTTTCACACAAGCTGTCACCTGTCACACAAATTACATGGGCTTCTATTAGCCATTTAATTCACAGATTTAAAAACAAAAACAACGAACTCCATTCACAATACCTGCATCAACCCTGGATCTCCTGGGGAAGGCAGAACCAACCCACAAAGCCACTGAAGAACAAAGGCTGTGGGAAGAACATTTTCCGCATGTACGAAATTCTGCTGTGTGTGGATGGCAGTGTTAGAGTTGTCCAAGGATTCCGAAGTCTTCAGAGGAGAAGAGGGAGGCCTGAGATTATGAGAGAAGCCCAAACCTGGACGCCAGCTCAGAGCTAGGGACTCAGTGGTTGATGAGCCAGCCAAGCCTGAGCCAGTTAGGCTGGCGGGGCGCCGCTGACGCCATACAAAGGCGATGCTAAAAGGTCGGCTGCTTTACATCATCAATCTAGACTGGACAGAGCCCTCAGAGAGGGGCCTTTCATGCACATTCCTGAGGAGCGATGTCCGGGGACGGAAGGCCGAGGAGCCTGTGTTGCCGGGGGCCCTGGAGCCTGAGGCTGCAGCTGTGGGGCCAGCTTCAGCCCTGGGCTCTGTTACCATTTTAGGAAACCGGCAGATGCTTTCGCACCCTGATCTGGTTTTATTCATAGCCCTTACATCTTAGAGTTGGTATATTTTACATTTTCCCTCCTTATAGTAATAATAATAATAGCTAATATTGATCCAGTACTCAGCATGTACCCGGCACTGTTCTAAGCGGCTGCAGGTATGAACACGTACATGTAGCATCACCGAAAGTTGGACCTGGAAGGAGCCTCAGCTATTGTGGTAGAAGGCACCCTGGACCTACATCAGGAGACGAGTACCTTGCCCCCTATTAGCTGTGAGATCTTGAGTGAGTCCTGCCTCTCCCTGGGCCTCAGTTTTCTCAACTGGTGAGACGGTGAGAGAAAGAGAGGATGAACAGGCTTCTATCTGAATGCCAACCCCGAGCCCATTGAGCTGTCCGGGGCACAATGTTGGAGTGCGATTCCGTTCCCCAATCCATTAGCAATGGCTACCACCATGGGCACGGGAGCAGGGAGTACGTGTGTCACCTGTTCGTCATCTCTAAGGTCCCTTCCTGCTCAAATTACCTGAATTCATGGTTCCAGCCGAACTGCCTCACTAAGTGTAGTCTCTTTATAAATTAAAAAAGAGAAACAGAGTAAGAATTAGCTTTGGAACCTTGGATACCTCATTTCTGTCGTAGAGTACGTAGCCTTTGACAAGTAGTGGAATCTCCTTAAGTCTCAGTTTATTCATCTACAAAGTCAGGGTAAAAATATTTAACAGTAGTCTTAAGGATTAAATAAATGTGTAAAGCAAGTAGCACGGTGCCTGGCACAGTAGTAATGTTCAATTAAGTAGAAGCTATTATTGGTATTTTCATCACCATCATCGTTATTAGTCTATCAACCCCAAACTGGATTTACAAAATTTACTGAGCCATGGTTTGTAACTTAAAGAACACATGCTTACAATGAAAACTGACTATACCATCATTCTTGGAGAATAAACTTGAGCCCCTTCCCAAGGAAATATAATTTAGATTTTTTATTACAGAATATTACAAAATATACAAAAATAGAGGATATTATAATGAACTTCCACGGACCCATCACTGGGCTTCAAGAATTATCAATTCACGGCTACTCCTGTTTCATTTATTTCCCCAAACACTCACCCCTCTTCCAGACAACCTGGATCTTCTTTTAAAGCAGATCCCAGGTTTCATATCATTTCATCTGTAAATATTTCAGTATCTATCTCTAAAAAACAGAAAAGATTCATTCTTTGTAATTTAAAAAATATTTGTTTTTAATTAAATGAAATGGCAGCAAGGCGTAATTAGGAAATTATTTTCTCACATCTCTAATAACACACCATAAAAGTCGCTACAAGTGTATGTATTTAAAAAAATAATAATAAGGGGATGGCTCAGGAGGCCACGTGGGGACTGTGGTATGCATGATTTATTATAGCTACACAAAGTGAGTTATTTCATTCTTCCAGATATTTATGACACCGCTAAAACGCTGAATACATCAACATCAGAATTAATCATGAATAATATTTAATTAGTGCTTGACAAGGATCAATTTGGCAACTCTTTTTGTTCTTTCTCCT
Source organism: Neophocaena asiaeorientalis asiaeorientalis (assembly GCF_003031525.2). Classification (NCBI taxonomy): domain Eukaryota; kingdom Metazoa; phylum Chordata; class Mammalia; order Artiodactyla; family Phocoenidae; genus Neophocaena; species Neophocaena asiaeorientalis. The sequence goes on from NW_020173929.1 coordinate 997,634, forward strand.
TCCCCCAAATAGAAAAATAGTCATAAACTAAAGTGTTTTATTTTTTCCATCTGCTTCTGGTAAAGCGCATCCCTGAATTGCTAACTTAGTTGAGATCTCCTGAACTTTCATATACCCAGGTAATTAGACTCAGATGCTGTCCGGACTGGGATTATAAATCAAGTCTGTGTATGTAAGCAGAAAACAGACCACTCACACCAAGAGAGGGTGTTCTGGCAGGTCCGTTTCTCACAGACCTGCCCGCAGAGCAGACGTCTCAGCAGAGCAGAAAGAAGCTTTCATATAGTTCCCGTGTCATTGAACCCCTTCTCTCACTGCTTCAACCCCCAGAAAGCACTGATTATCGGCTGAATTCTTTATTTACAAAAGAAAAAAAGTCCTTTTGGGCACTCAAGCAAAAATTCTGCCCAGAGCTGTGCTAGTAGGTACGAGCCAGGAGACTAAGGCATGCCGGAGGTATGCGGTGATGGCATCTTTCCAGCCAGACTGTTAATGCCCAAAGCGCTTGGTGCCCAAATTACTTGTGTACCACTTCCCAGTCAGGGAGTTTCGTTCTACAGCAGAATGATTAGAATTTTCAATCCATCATTTTGTACCAAGATATGCATTCACTGAATTTTAACAGAACAGCAATATTTGTTTCAGTTAAGTTAGTATTTTAAACTGTGGAGCCAAAGGCTCCTGGGTTTTTGAAGATGTCAGAAAGGAAGTGTTAAATAGTTGTTTTTAACTTAGGGGGAGGCGTCATTCTAAGGGGTTGCCTTTTCTTTATCTCTGACTTATATCAAGTAAAATGAAGTTGAAATGCCTATTGGAGACAGTACATATGACCTTAGGAGACTTGGGGATTTGGAGATCAGCTAACATTTGTTAAATTCTTTGTGCCAAGCCTGGTACATCCTGTATCTCACAGAAGCCTCACAACACCCCTGGGGTTGAGGGATATGGTCATTAACTTATGGATGAGAACACAAAGGTTCAGGTGGCTATAAGAGGTGTCCAGAGTCACTGAGCTAACATGGATGAGGTAGGAGTCCAGATTCGGGCCTTTCTGATCCCCCAGTCCAGGTTCATCCCACACAAGCTGATCCTATAATGGATCTTCCATCTTCAAATATAATAACTAATATTTATTGAGCACTACGTACTAGGAGCTTTATATGCACCTCGTTTAATCCTCACCCAATGTTGTCCTGATTCCCATTTTACAGATTAAAACAATAAGGCTTAGAAAGGATAAGTGACATGCCCAGGGTCACAGAGAAAGTTCATCTGGCTGAAGGGCCCTTCCTCTTAACACTCTGCTACACCTCTCTGAAAGGCAAATTGGGCCACAATCGTAACACAATAATGTAAATACACTATACTTCAATTTTTAAAACACTGGGCCACATTCATGATTTTATGAGAGGTACAATACTCTGAAGACCTGAGTTCCCACAGATTTGTAAATACTGCTCACTGCCTGAGCAGGCGCACAGTGATTTCACACTGTGTAAGGGCACAAATAATTAGAATTCTAAGTCCTCCAACAGAGAACATTCAACACACACACAGCTACTAAGGACACAAGCGAAAACGGGTACAACTGAATGATTTTTTCACAAGGGGGAGGAATAGCAAGAAAGGAACTGGCCAGAGTTTATCATAAAAAACTAAGCTCTTAGAAGATATGATTGAAATAAAAATTCTATCTGCTTTTATCCTCCCTATACCAAATGCTGAATTTCCCTCCTCCGTGACTGGGGAGATGAGGTCAGTGGATCTTGTTTCTGCTCCACTGACTTTTCCACATGCAATCTGATAACTTCTGGAAACAAACCAATGATTACAAGATCATTAAAGTATGTTATTTTAATTAAAGGAGGGTCCTACATGGAGGGGGGGAGGGGCAGTAAGCCTGTAAGCAGCAACCCAAGTATCAGGTGAGAATCCACTCAACACGGTTGGGCTCACCAATCCCTTCTTCTGGTTCTGCCTCCGCATCACAGCCTGATTGGGCCCAATTTTGCTTTGAACCCACATCAAACTGGGTCAGCCCACCTAGACCCTCACATGTGACATTTTCCAGATACACCTTGAGCAGAGAAAAGTTAGTGCATTAAAGCAGTAATCGCTGCAAGTGCTAAAAGAGAGGCTTGAAATTTAATAGGGCTTTGAAAAAGAAAAGAATGAAAGTCTAGACTGCCAAAAAATAAATTGGCATTGTTGTAAAATCGTGTTGCACAGCGAGAATACAAATATTATTCATGTTAAGGAAAGGGTTGACCTACGATGTGATTTATAGGCACTTCAAATGCAGTACAGGAAGTAAACGGAAAAATTAGGGTGTGGGGTCACTGAGTAGGCAAGAGTCAACTTAAGGGTAAAGTTAAAAACTTTAGGAAGGGAGCACACAGTTCAGCTTGCCATATAAATTAAGATCCGTCCTCACTTTGAAAAAAAATGGAAAAAATTAAATATTAAGGTACACATGTTACTAAAGGGATTTTCTTCTCTACACACAAGAAAATAGAAAACTTGTTATAGGGTGAGAAATGCCAAAGGGATTTTTCATAAAGAAAACAGAGAGGAGGTTGATACAATCCAAGAATCAACCGTGTTATCAGTCAGTAATGTAAACTAACCACAGTTACAAGTTAACAGGCTGTAGAGGCACCCTCCTGAGCAAGGACAAGGAAACCAAACTGAGTTTTGCTTTTAGGGCTGTGTCATTTCATTTTTTATTAAAATAGTCTAAATTGGTTTGGACAGTTCCCAAACTTGTCAAGGGCCAGGAAAGAGTGACTGAAGCAGAAAGAGGTGTTCAACACAGTGAAGTTCCAGGCACTCCGCTCTCTGGCCATTCTATTTAAAATACCATCAGCATGTTAGCATTAAATGTTGTCTTGCTTCCTTTCTTTTTCCCCAGAGAATATGAATGTTTCCCAAAGACCCACTAGAGGGCAGAGCTTTGTGATGTTCTGAAATTAACAATTGCTCAACCAGCCCAGCTTCCTGGCTGCTACCAGGGGTAATCACAAGAATGGCTGATTGCAGCTCTATTTACAATAGCCCGGAGATGGAAACAACCTAAGTGTCCATCATCAGATGAATGGATAAAGAAGATGTGGCACATATATACAATGGAATATCACTCAGCCATAAAAAGAAACGAAATTGAGCTATTCGTAATGAGGTGGATAGACCTAGAGTCTGTCATACAGAGTGAAGTAAGTCCGAAAGAGAAAGACAAATACCGTATGCTAACACATACATATGGAATCTAAGAAAATAAAAATGTCATGAAGAACCTAGGGGTAAGACAGGAATAAAGACACAGACCTATTAGAGAATGGACTTGAGGATATGGGGAGGGGGAAGGGTAAGCTGTGACAAAGCGAGAGAGAGGCATGGACATATATACACTACCAAACGTAAAATAGATAGCTAGTGGGAAGCAGCCGCATAGCACAGGGAGATCAGCTCGGTGCTTTGTGACCGCCTGGAGGGGTGGGATAGAGAGGGTGGGAGGGAGGGAGGGAGACGCAAGAGGGAAGAGATATGGGAACATATGTATAACTGATTCACTTTGTTATAAAGCAGAAACTAACACACCATTGTAAAGCAATTATACTCGAATAAAAATAAATAAATAAAATTAAAAAAAAAAAGAATGGCTGAGACCGCAATCCTGCACACGGGTTCTTGCCCCGGTCCGGGAAGATCCCACATGCCGCGGAGCAGCTGGGCCCGTGAGCCATGGCCGCTGAGCCTGCGCGTCCGGAGCCTGCGCTCCGCAACGGGAGAGGCCAGAAGAGTGAGAGGCCCTGTATCCCTCCTGGTAAAAGGAAACCAGGGCTGTGGCTGTGAGGGGCTCAGTTACTGCCTAATGCAGGGCCGCCCAGAAGGGGGCACTCCATGCCGAAGGGGTCAAGACACAGCCAAGGCTCAGACATCCAGTGCGCACCAGCGCCCTTCACTGCCTGGAAAACAAAGGCGGGTGGGCAGGGGCTTCCCCCACCGAGCACTCCACTCACGTGCCTGAGACTACTTTTCACTGCGGTCCTTCCCCCCTTGAGCAAGGCCCTGATGTTCATTTTACTGTCATTTCATCTGCACATAAAAATATTGGGTGAGAAAGGCCAGGATATGAGGAAAATACACTCCGGGCCTAACGCAGCTCTTACTTTCAGCCCTCATTGAAAACTCTCACTGGCCTCTGTTGTGCTGTTAGCCTGGAGTGGCCAAAGTTGAAGACAGTATCCTGAGGGCCGCTGTGATACAGAGAAAATAGTGCCTGGGAGAAATCTGAGCTCTGAATCACTCCTGGGCTGCCACGGATGTTTCCTACAAAACCCCACAAAACCCAGAGGTCACTCTGGCCTCTAAGAGACATTCTCATGTTGGAAGACAAGGAAGTATGTTCCTGGGACCCCGAATCCCTTCACTGCTCGGGGACCTGAACACAGGGGTTAGAACTAATTCCCAGCCATCATCACCCACCCCTGCAGTAAGGGTCCTCATTAACCCATGTCCTCCTAGCGTGTCTATCAGAGAGAAATCTGATCTCAGCTAAGTGTGGGAAGGGGCAATGGGAATTTTCTCTTTCTTTCAAACTTTGAGTTAGAGTCCCACACCAGGTATAATTTAAATTTTCATACAGGCAGCCTCTGCCGAACCACTCTAAGCCTCAGTTTCCTAACCTGTTAAAAAGTAAGACTAAGATTAACTATGTCATGGGATCACCAAGAGGCCGGAATGTGGTAATGAGGTAATCCGTGCAAAGCCCTGAGTGCCGGTTACTTTTTGGTCAGCCTCTATTCGCAGACCTCCGTCTGCCCACCACCTCACGGGATGGTCTGCTTTTCCACCAGAAACTGTGTGGTGAAGGAGGGTGACCTTAATCTAAGCAAGTCTATTTCTGCGCATCACCTGGAAATGACTCCAAATTCACCTTGTGATCTCATAAATAGATGTCTGGTTTCTTCATCTGTAAAATAATACATAATTCCCTCTTAGTTTCCTTAGGGATCCCAGGACAATCCATGGTTCAAAACTATTTCTAGGATTGCATCTGCGGCTTCAGTAGCCATGCCCCGTACATAGCTGGTTCATCTTAAGCTTGTGGACACTTAAGAGCCCCCTGTCTTTTTCACATGGGCTACCCCTAAAGCAGACCTCCAACGCCTCCAACTGAACATTTGCCCTTAATATAGAATTGCATATTTTTATTCTTGCAGGTTTCAGTGCATGTTTCAGCCTGTTAAGATTATTCTGAATCTCCAGTGGGATTCTCTCCCAGCTTTAAGTCATCTCTAGCTTGCAGGGGGAGGTGGCATGTCCAGGGCAAACTATATGCATTTAACATACAATTTTTTTCATGGTCAAATCACAGAACAGGAGAGGGATTTTAATATCTAAAGCTAAGTACCAAGGGATGAAGGGGTAGAGGGCATTGATGGGCGATGGGAGTCTCTACCTGTAGGGTGCACTGTCAAAGTGAATGAGATAATGTGGGTGAAATATTAGCATAAGGGCTAGCACATATGGTAACTACTGTTATTATTGTTTTTATTATTATTAATGTATAGTTTGGTCAATTTAGGGCCTCTTTTTCTCCTGTTGTTCAGCCTTGACCACGTGTTCACACCCAAACCCAAACATGGTGTGGTGCAGTGGGACAAGCATGGGTTCAGAAGCTTCATGACCTTGGGCAAGTTACTTAAGGTCTCTCAGCCTTAGTTTCCTCACGTAGAACATCAGAGTACTAAGAGCACCTCTAGAACTGGTGTGAAAGGTAAAGATATGATTATGTGTTTGCATAAGTGCCTAGTACAATGGGCACTTGCTATGTAATAGTTACTACCATTATAAAAGCAGGTACTTGGGCAACTTGTTAATTGTCTCAGTAGAGGAAAGACACTTCAGAGAAAATAGCCTCGTATGTAAGGCTACACTAGGGTTCTGTGGATTTCAATAAGTAATTCAGGCAGACTCTTCTTTCTAGCCACTATCCCCCATCCCCCACCCCCAAGACGCACACACACGCACACGCAGAAACCTAAGAGCTTTCCGTCAGACTGGAATAAAACTTGAACTCCATCCAGTGCTGGGTCTGATGCTACCTGGATGAACCTGGGCAAATCAGTGAAACTATCGAAAATCTACTTCAGTAGAGAAGTTGTAAAGATCCAGTTAGAAAATACATGAAATACATGTAGAAAATGACTTAAAAATTCAAAAGTATAATTATAATGAACCCTCCTCCACTGTACACATAAAAGCAGCCCCTCATGAAAGGACGTCATATAGGGTGTTTTGTTAAGTGACACAGCCTGGTGAGGGAACTGAAATAAACATTTTTTAAAAACTAATATGTGTCACCATAGTTTAAATGAAATCTAGATTTAATGTCTAACGACCAAATCATGTCAGAGCTCAAAATTACACACCAGTTTCCTCTTTGCTGCTTCCAACAGGCTTTAGCACCAAACCTAGTCTAACCGTGACTGTTTTAGGCGTTGTCGTTGTTAATTGCTTTTGTTTTAGGCCTAGTTCTCCAGGGGGCTCTGCTAAGAGGGAGTAAGCCGCGGCAGCTCCATGTGTAATGCTGGCCAGTCACAGGCTCGGTTCTGGAGGCTGAGCGCACGCCCCAGGGAGAGGACAGCAGCAGGCTGGGTCACCCCATGGCAGGGAAGGTGGAGGAGTATATGACCCAGGTTGCTAGAACTGGATAAACAAACCATCAGCACTCGGATTCAATGGCTAAATTAGAGCAAAGAGGGTCTTCAGAAAGAGCCCAGGGTGATGCTAGGTTTATTTAAAATTTCCTCCCAGAGCTATTCTTATAATAACCCAGGCAGTGGTTTCTGTAAAAGCCAGATTAGATCGTCCTGCCCTGCCTTTTAGAAGTTTCCACAACAGATGGAGGGACGCAGCTTTAGAGGAAACCCCAACTCACATCCGTCTGCCTTCGTTATTGGCCCTGTTCTCAAAACGCTATACGTTATCTTGAGCCTGTTTGTTTTTATCTGTCAGAGTGGTTTATTGTTAGGGAAATGTGGTGTCCGCTGTCTCTTCCCCACCATCAAAGCCGCTTCATTAAAGTTAATAGTGTTTGACTTGCAGAGATCTCTTACCGACGGAACCCAAGGAAGCTCCTGCTGGCTGTTATTTTTCCGGCAGTAAAGGCACCAAATGGATGCAATAACTGCATTAACCTTTTAGGAAGAAGACGAAGAAAACCATACCGCATGACTCTATCTAATAGCTGCTTAATAAAGGCAGCTTGAATTCATGAGGCTAACTCTACCCTTCAGTTTGGGACAGGGTGTCAAACTATCTGACCTGTGTCTTGACTTTGCCACTCAAGGCTCTGTGGCCTGTAGCTTGTCACTTCCCCAGTCTGAGCTTCAGTTTCTTTAGCTCAGAAATGAGGGGGATGGATTTGAAGGAAGGCTTTTTTGTTCTAACCGGGGAATTCTTTGGACAAAAGTTATCTTACAATGAAAACTGATGTATAAAGCAGATAAAAGCAAAAGTTTTCTAGCTACAGGTGAGGAGAGAGACCAGAAGACCTACCTTCTCGGCATCTTTACCCTCCTCCATACCCACCCCCCACCTAAACCCATCCTCCCCCCTCCCCCAGGGGGTCCTGAGCAACCTCTGTGGGCTGCCACCACCACTCAGGACTTCCTGGAACATCATTTGAAACCAACTGGCCTCGGAGAAATTATGTTTAAGGTCTTTTCTGCTCAGACTCTGGATTCTGTAATTAAGTAACTGGAGTCAAACCACATGAGGACAGTTTCTAATTAGGGTAATAACTTTATGGAAGAGTCTCTGCTCAGTGCCAGACAAACATGAAACAGTTTGGGTTTTGCTTTGTTTTCTGTCTTTTAATCACGGCTGTCAAATCTCCCTTCCCATTTGGAGTGGTGGATCTCAAGCAAGTTCCATTACCTCTGGGTTCCTGTCACTGAGTGCTAGTTAGTTCTGTTTGAAATCTCAAACTAACTCGACTGAAATCTCAACACCTCCCTCTCCTGCAGGGCAGGCTGGGGCTGGACGTGTGATTCTTCAGAATGCTCCCTTACCGAGTGGGCCGCCCTCACAGGTGGGAAAACCAGCAAGAGAGTCAAGCGCTACAGCCCTCATCACAGTGCACGCCTGACACCAAGATAAACTCCTCGCCCCCTCAGCCTCCTGCCATCCCGCTCCAGCCCTCTCCTCTGCTCCAGCAGGCCAGGGGACAGATCTGCAAGCCCAAGCAGTAGGGAAACCTAAAGCCAATTTTCCCTTCTTGCAAGCAAGAAGGAATTTCCACCATTTAATTTGTTGAAGGAATTACTCCCTAGCCTCTATCTCTCCCTCGCTGAAAGAGGAGAAAATCATCAACACTGCTCTTCCAAAAGGCTGTGGCCAAAAAGACTCTCTTCCTCTCTCCCTTCCTCCATAACCTCCATAAAAGGCCTTCAGGATGGGAGAGGAGACTGGGTCAATGAGCGGAGGTAGAGGACCAACTAGGCTGCCCCAAAGTAGGGGGTGGAGGGGAGGCAGGGGATGGAGAAGGGAAAGGGAGGGGCCACAACTGTCACTGGCTTTCTTTAAAATGTTGCATTTTCTATCAGGGCTCTAGTTGCCAAATCCAGTACTGCAGGAAAAAAAAAAAATCCCACCAAACATCCTGTACACATGTAATACTAGGATGTCTACCAGACTATGTTTGTGTTTATACATGTGTCTCAGACTTGGATGGGTACCAGCACGTGCACCTGTGTAAAACTCTAAAGAATTCCAAATCACACATTTAGTTCTATTTTTTTGACCCGAGTCTCTGACAGAGAAAAATAAAACTAGAGCGAAAGGAACCATTCATTCATGCTTCCATGCATTCAGCACTGTCTATGGAGTCTTTCCTTAACACCAGGCACTTGAGCGAGGCAATGACAAATAAAGCATGTTCTCTGTCTGGCCATGGTTATTCAAAACCACAGAAATAATTCCATTTGTATAACACTTTAGCATTACTTTTCAAGAAGGTTTTATACACAATAGTTCATTAGGATCCTCACAACCATAAGGTGGTTACAGTAGATATAACCATTATTTTACAACCAAAAGAACAGACACATGGGAAGGTTAAATGACTTGTCTAGTCCCACAGACAGTTAAGTGCATAATGGCGGGGATTAAAATTTAAGTCATCTGACTTCTGGTCACAGGCTCTTTCTGTTTGATCAAACTGTAACCAAATGTATCCTGTGATTTCCTTACAGCTGCCATTGCAATGACTGTATACTCCAGACTTCCAAGGATTTTTTCAATTTCAAATGTTCTGTTCCCTTGTCTTCCAATCTTCCAAATTTTGCTTGTCAGACCACCTGAACTAGTTCTGAAAATACAGTCATTTGTACCAGCTTTAGGTTTGAAAAATATAGCTTTTTTAGTTCAAATGGACTGAAGTTCGATTTAGCCTTTATAATATTAAGACGAGGCAAGGGTCACAGTTTTTCAATCAAACCACCCTTTGGTGTAGAAAATTATTTTGCTACACACATTATTTAAACTGTTCTGAAACCTACTCTGACGTTCTTTTTATTAATCTTTTTCCTGTTTCAAATCCTTCCATCAGGCATTTCTGTCAGGCTTCTGAAGGGTCCCATATGCACACTTCCAGTGCAGAAATTGTGTTCTTTTTTGGTTCATTGGAATCCTTCAGAATGTCTGGCACTGAAACATACTGGCTTTAATTAAAAGGCTATGATTTCTGTGAATTCCCATTAAGCTAGTGAAAAAAATCTGCATTTGAAAAATACAGTTAACACATTGAGATACAGTTGTACTGAAAAATGGTTCATCTTTAAAAAAACTACTTAAGCAGATGAAACTAAGCTGCCTGTAATAAAAATATGCTCATTTTTAGTAAAATCCTTCACTTCTAAATAGAGGGGTTAGCTTAGTATATATGTGGCCAATTAGCCACAAAAAACTCAACTAGACGTGAACCGTGCAATCCACCAATTCGCCCTCTGACGTTAAAACACAGATCCTATTAACAGGAATGTAATTTAAATGGTTAAAGAGTGATAAAAGGGCTTCCCTGGTGGCGCAGTGGTTGAGAGTCCGCCTGCCGATGCAGGGGACAGGGGTTCGTGCCCCGGTCCGGGAAGATCCCACATGCCGCAGAGCGGCTGGGCCCGTGAGCAATCTGATAGGGTTTCGAATATGATACTGCTGTATACCAATGACAGATCAGTTTTGAATTATGACTCCAGCAAAGTTTGAAATAGCTCAAGCATGATAATTAGGGATCCACAAATTCAAGAACTGCATTATATTATGTTATATATTATATTCAGTCACACCTCTTTGCCCATGAACAGAAGCATATTCTCTAACATTCAGATAAAAAAGCCATGTGAATCTTTCAAAATTCTAGGTCCTGGATGCCCTAGAAACCCCTGACTTAGTTTCCCTATTCAATTTACTTATCTTTAAAATGTGATATAACTCAAGGTAGTTGCTCAAGAAACAATATGTAAGAGGGCCCATGAAGTGCAGAAACGTTCACTGGTTCCTGGGGAAATGCACAAAGAGCTGTCAAAATAATCACTTCTCTCCACATCAGGGACCCTCATACTCCATAGGGACATGCCTACACAGGCACAGGAAAGCCAGTGATAAGGAAGACCTGGGAGGAAGATGTCTGATCCACTTATTATTAGCTTCATAAGAGATAAATGTGAGCTGATGTGTCTTACTCTGTATTATAAAATAACACCCTTTACATTTATGGGATAGGCTTGAGCCCATCAAGAAGATCCTGATGGCTTGCCAAGGAATTGGTGACCTCGCTCTGAGAATCACTGCTCTAGTGATTCTCTGCTTGTAATATTAAAGGTAGGATTTCTTTTATAAGTGTTCATAAATGTAAGTAAAATGAATTATTTCGGAAGACACACTAAATTCCAACCATCTCAATTAATCGTCTCATCTTTTTAAGTGGCCACAAAATAGTGGCCTTGATCGTGCAATTCCAGGAAGCTCCCATCCTTAGAATCAGCTCCTCGGGTCTAATCCAAATCCCATTTGCTTAGGATCAGCACATTCCCTCTGGTTTTATATTCATTGGAAAAAGAGACATCCTGTGACACCATTCTCCAAATACTATGCCACCATCGCAAATTTAGAGACTGGCTAGGAATCACGAGCCCTACCAGAGGACCTGGGCCCTGCCAAAATGACCAGTCCATGTGGTCAGCTAATGTGGGCAAGCTGGTGTCCTCAAGAGAACTAGTTTCTTGGAGGAGAGGGAGGAAATCAGCATGTCAACACTGGCAAATCATTCTATTTAGTTCACGTAGAATAAACCCACTGGGTATGAAGACCTTCGTTCAAAGTTCACGAAATGTTACTGTAGTGTTTTACATTAACAATCAAAACATAAAACTCAAGAAAGAGATCCTGTCATTGCTGGCTTTCTAACCAAGCTCAGGTTCATTCCCTCCTCTCCATTTTCTGCTGCACCTCTTGAGGGGCATTATATCTTGCCTGGACCATTGCAGTAGCCTCTTAACTGGCCCCTCTGCCCTGAGTCTCTCATTTTTCACACTGCTGAAAAGTTAATCTTCCCAAGTCCAGCTCTGATAAAATTACTCCCCTGATCAAAAACCTTGAATCATTGCCTCCCGTTGCCTGACAACAGAATTAAGATCACATCCTTTAGGCTGGGATTCAAGGCACTTGCCTCTTTCTAATGTCATTTCCCACATCACTCCAAGGTGAGTGCAAGGTCCAGTGCAAGGCCCACCACTCCTCTCTGTACAAACTCCCAGCGTCTGCTCTTGCAGTTCCCCACCTGGAGTACTGTCCCCTGCCCTCATTCCATCTCCTCTTCACCCCTCTAAGACAAGATTCTACCCATGTTTAAAGGCCTAGAGGAGGGAAATTCTATCTTTTCGATAAAAAAGTGCAAAGAGCAGATCCTGGTTCATAAGCACTCAATACACCTTATCTGTTATCATTGTTGTTGCTGCCATGAAGTCTTTAATCTTCAAAGATGAACTAACCCCTTCCTCGTATGGGTAGCTCTCTTCAGATATGTCTAATTACATGTTATTCCCTTTCATAGTTATTTAACTCTATATTTCATCTCCTCTTACAAACTGTAAGCTCCTTAAAAAGATCTTATTTCATTCACTTTTGTAGCCTCCATGTCAGACTACGAGGCCTTACACACAAATTTGAAGAAAAATGTTAAATATTGCCCTAGGCCACAAGGGGGCATGGTTGAGCTACTCTAATAGTGGAATCATCCACCAGTCAGTAATAAGGCCTTTAGAATTGAAAGGCTTTTCTCCCTTCAAAGTGTATTTGTAAATCTGTTTAAAGTAAATATATACACATTATGTGTGATTACAACTCTACTCATGTTAACATGGAAAGATAGCTGCAATACAGTGAATTTTTAAAAGGAATAAGCAAAATAGAATTTATATGGTCCAATTTTTATAAATATCTATTCTTAAACATACACAGGAAAAATCAAAGTCTGGAAGAATACCCACCAAAATGTTAGCAGCTGTTATCTCTAGTGGGGGAGAGGGAAAAAGAGGGTGGTAACATGGAGGGTTTTATTCTGTATCTTTCTGGATTTTTAAAATAATCAATACATAATAATTTTATAATAGAAAAATAAAGCTATTTAATTCAGAAAAATCTCAAAGCAGAGTGTTTATTTCTCTTGTCATCTCATCTCCAGTTCCATATTTGATGTATTTAAAAGTAAATACACAACTTTGAGAATTTTCTGATAGACTGAAGCAAAGATTTTCAAAATCTCTTGGTACACAGTGCCGGTGGTGTCTCAGTAATTTTTTATGGCACCCCTGGGATGAAAGAAATACCTACCAGTTCCACCTGTTAAGTAGTTAAGTCCAAACAACTTACTATTTATGTCCTAGTAATTTAGTAGCCATTTAAAAGAATAATACAGATAAAGTGAAAAAGAATTTTAATTTCGTTCTTAAATGATCACAATTACTTATTCATGTACTGTGTACACCTATTGGGCACTGTACAACTTCCTAAACTTTGGAATCAGATGGGACACTGCTCCCCTCATTTCCTACTCCACACTGATTCCACCCCCATACTCGATTTTATCACAGCAGCCACCAAAAACCCAACTCCGCTAAGATGTGACATCATTAAAGGAATGTAGCATGATCTCATGGTGAAACTACGAACACTTCGAGCTAGTGGTTCTTGAGCATCCCACAGATGTTGAGTACAGCTCTGTTTTCCTTAAAAATTTAAACTATCTCACAGCACCCTGTGAGTTTACTGCAGCACCCCCAGGCACCACAGGGCATAATTTGAGAATCGATAGATTCACATCATAAAGCTGGTTGTTCTCTGTGAGGCTGGCAAAGGGGGAAGAAACCTCATTAAAATTCCTTGAAATTATTCCAACCTAATAGCTTGGTCAAAATTATTTTGTTTTCTCCGAACAAAAGCCTTCTGGGAAGGAGAAAAGGATAGTGTGGGAAGCTCAGCTGACCTCTGTACTCATAGTTTCCACGTCCCCCCCATTCCACCAAAGTCCTCTTCTAATCCATTCTCTCCAACTCAAAACTAAGTACCAAAGCAGCCTCCAAAGCAGCATGTCCCCGGGAAACTCCCAAATTCTTCTCCATGGTGTCTGAGCCTGGATCTCCAAACACCCTACTGACTTTTCCACCCTTCTACCCAACTGTTTTGAGGCCACGCCAGGAGGCAGGAAAGCACAGCAGGCCCTAACACTGAACTGCTATCAGTGAGCTAGCCCTGGTCCCTTCCCAAATCATGAGGGATTTTCTCCTGCCAGGAATCACCAGTTAGCTCCTGGGACCAAGCCCTCCAATCAAGTCCAGAACTGCTATCCAAATCCACTTGAAATAGGGATTAAGAAGCATTTTTTTCTCTAAAGTTTAATGAAACCAATTTCACATCTTGATTTAATGAGATGATTTGTGATTTTCTATTATCAACTCAAATATAATTAAAACAAACCCAAAAGTCATCACCAACTTGTGCAGAAGGAAGCTCCATGCAGGGACCACTTAAAAAACTTAATCAAGGGCTTCCCTGGTGGCGCAGTGGTTGAGAGTCTGCCTGCCGATGCAGGGGACGCGGGTTCGTGCCCCGGTCCGGGAGGATCCCACATGTGGAGCGGCTGGGCCGCTGAGCCTGCGCATCTGGAGCCTGTTCTCCGCAATGGGAGAGGCCACAACAGTGAGAGGCCCGCATAATGCAAAAAAACAACTTAATCAAGATCACAGGTAGGTGGAAGCAGCCCAAATGTCTACAGATATCAACAAATGTGGCATATACATACGATGGAGTACTATTCCGTCTAAAAAGGAAGGAAATTCTGACCCACGCTACAACATGGATTGCTAAGTGAAATAAGCTAAACACAAAAGGACAAATACTGTATGATTCCACTTATATGATGTCCCTTGAGATCAAATTCATAGAAAATAGAATGGTGGTTGCCAGGGGCTGGGGGTTGGGAATGGGAAATGAGTGGGTATGGAGTTTCACTTTGGGAAGATGAAAACGTTCTGGAGATGTATAATGGTGATGGTTTGTACAACAGTGTGAATGTACTTAATGTCACTGAATTATACATTTTAAAATAGTTAAAATAAATTCGTGTTTAAAATAGTTTTTTAAAAATCATGGAGATGACTTTGTGGTAAGGGGAGCCTTTGATTTAACTGGAATCATGTCCCTAAATGTCACTTGGAGAGCTTGCAGCAAACCTAGAGATGAGTCCATTTGGATGATTTTAAATACATACATGAGGTTTCAAAACCCAAGGACCCTGTTCTAAAGGAAATGATGTCTAAACAAGAACAGTAGCAGCGCACCAATAATAGAAACAGGGCTTCCATGTCTTCTAGCCCTTCAGGAGGAAGAGAAAGGATTCCTAAGAAAATTCAAAATCTCCCCCAAATTTCCCAACCCTTCAGGAAAGAGTGTGAAATTCGCACTCATCTTCCATTCAAAGTTGATACTGCACTTTCCCTTTGCTATAAACCCAAGACATGATGAAGTGGTACCTAGAACAGCAGCCTGAAGAGAGGGGCAAATACTAATTGACCTGGGTCCCAGAACACAGCGTCCTGGGTGTGAGGTGTCCTATGAGGTGTGTCCTGGCTGTACTGTGGTACTGATGTTGTTAAAGGTCCAAAGTACTCGGCTTGCTCTTTCCCTGCAGGCCTGGTCTGCTGATACATTTCCAAACAGCGTTCTGAAAAATGTTTGGGGAGGAGGAAAGGGGCTTTCTGTGGTCAGCTGGGGAAATGGTGTATGATACTTTCTCTAAAGGCTCAGAGAAGTCCTGCAGGATAGAAATTTCAACTCCAGCTTTCTCACATCCTCATGCACTATTTATTTAAAAATATCCCTAGCTCCTCCTCTTGACTTCTCTGTTTTGTCAATGGCATCCAATCTCAAATCTTTAGAGTCTTTTCTGCGATACGTGGGCCTCTCACCGCTGTGGCCTCTCCCATTGCAGAGCACAGGCTCCGGACGCGCAGGCTCAGCGGCCATGGCTCACGGGCCCAGCCGCTCCGCGGCACGTGGGATCTTCACGGACCGGGGCACGAACCCCTGTCCCCTGCATCGGCAGGCGGACTCTCAACCACTGCGCCACCAGAGAAGCCCTAGAGTCTTTTTTAATTTCTCCTTTTGTCAACACATTCCATCGGTCATCAAACTATAAATTCAGCTCCAGCCATACCTCTTCCGTCAAAACTTTTTTTTTCTATGTCCCCTGCCATCATGCTAGTTGAAGTCCTTATGATTGTCCCTCTTGACTATCCCCAAAACCTCCTCACTGGTCTCCACATCTTGTTTTCTTCCCTCTTAACAACCACCATCAGAAGAATGCTTCTAGGCGGAAGTGCTGAGCATGTCACAACTACACTTAGGAACCTTCAGTGGCTCCCCACTGCCAACTGGATCGGGAAAGCCAGACCCCTCAGTCTGGCAAGTGAGGTTCTTCGTGGTTCTCACTCCAACCTGCCCTCCTGGCCTCATCTCCCACCTAACGTTCTAGTCAACTGAACTATTTACAGCCCTCAAGATTTCCTAACCACCGCCCCGCCCCCGCATTTGCTCTCCTCAATGAACCTTCTCATTTTCTCCTTGTCTTTATCCAACTTTGAAGTCCAGCTCAAATACAGGAATTGCTGTGAAATCATTGATCTTTGCTTTGCATTCTCCCAAACACTTCAATTGTTGGAATCTCATAATTCAGAATACAATCAGTTTTGATTAGCATCACATCTCAAAACAATCAATAGTATATTAACATGTTACACATTGAAGGACTACAAACAACTCTGAATATCAAACTATCCTAGTCATCTCTGTATTCTCCCTAAGTGCCTAACACGATGCTTTATACAAAAAAAACATTTAACAAGTGTCTGTTGAATGACATTTAGCTGTTTCATACTATCAAATTTTTAAACCTCAATTGTATTCTTTTTTTAAAGATTTTTTTGATGTGGACCATTTTTTAAGTCTTTATTGAATTTGTCACAATATTGCTTCTGTTTTATGTTTTGGTTTTTTGGCTGCGAGGCATGGGGGATCTTAGCTCCACGACCAGGGATCGAACCCACACCCCCTTGCATTGGAAGGCCAAATCTTAACCACTGGACCACCAGGGAAGTCCCATCAATTATATTCTTAAACCAGCAATAGTCAATTTTCTTTTTCTTGCATCCTGGACCTTTCTTCTGTTGAAATCTTAGATGGAATCCCAATACATATTTTATAGAGAGATTTCATATGTGTTTTAGATAAAAAGTAAATAAAACACATATAAGTGGCATCCCATTTTATATGCATTTATTTTAAATTAAAATATATAGCATTTCTCATTATTAAGTGAACTACTGAGAACAGTAGGCAGTTTTGATGAATACAAAATTTCAAGTAGAGGGTGAGAAGTGGCAATTTGCAATCGGCCATTTCTGGATCACGCTTATTTCTATATTCAGTCTTGGTTTCACACAGTTGAGAATATACTGATCACACAGGTAAGTCATAATGTGCAGTTTTATGTCAGTGGACCATTGGTGGGGTAATGAATTTCGTCATTTCTAAAGCGTAGATACAACCTGCTATATCAGCAACACATAAGAAAGCCATACAGAGCAGTCAAGAACACAGACTGATTTAAATCCGGGATCTCTTATTTACCTGTGCATAACTTAAGCAAGTTATTTAGCCTAAGTTCCCACATCTGTAAACTGGAAATAATAATAATTCCTCCCTCATAAGCTTGTGCAAGAAGAAGACAGGGTCACATAAATAGGAGGCATCAGAGTGAGTGGTCTTAATGTTTTATCATACATGGAGCAGTTACTAAGACATTTATAAGACGTAAAGTATAAAGGACAGCAATATCACAAAACCCACCCAGTTTAAGAAAGAAAAAACGACGGTTACTTTTGAAATCCCCAGTGTGCCCCTTCCTGACTCCATTCCCGTTTCTCCCCCACGAGGTAACTGCTACCTTTCCCATATTGTATTTTTAAAAAATGTGTTAGCACCTACTCTATTAGTACGTGCCAAGCTCTGAGTATACTACTTTCCAGTATTTACTCCATCTAACCCTCAAAAGCACCCCATGAAGTGGATAACATTCTTCGCATCTTACAGTGAGGAGTGTGGGCCGTGGGGATGCCTCGAGAGTCCCTGTCCACCGACACAGCCAGGCTTGAAACACAGTTCGAAGCGCACTCTCATGCTTCATACTTGAATGAACATTTATTAAACACACACCATGTGCCAAACACCATGCTGGGCACTGCAGAGCTTAAGGAAAAGCTTCTTCCTTGCTGGCAACTGGCATTTTCCAGAACCTCGGGGTTCCTCCCTCTGCTGCGGTCTCTAACTCAGCCCCCAGGACGTGCAGGGCAGCCTGTAAGGCCCCGGGAGCCCAGAGTGGCCTTGAGGAAAGGCAAGCGGACCCAGACACTCTACCTCGGTGTTGCCCAAGGTGGTTCTCAACCACAATCAATCCCCGAGGAACCACGGAAGATTCCAAACTTTTCTGCCCCCACTCCCAGCGTCTTCCTCACCCAGGCTTCCTCCAAGAAGTGAACCACGTAGGAATCCAGAGCCTTTGCCAGCAACAGGCCGGTCGTGGCTTCGTGAATGACCCAGCCCACAAGAAAAGACCTCGACTGTAGCGCATGTCACTCCCCTAATTATTCCCTGTGCTGGGAGTCCAACAATAACAGCGCATCTTTCATAAGCAGCTCCCACCATGAACTTTGGAAACTTATGCATGCAGCCAAGCACTAGGAAGTGCTAAAGGGTCAGGGGGTTTGTGTGGCCAGCAGTCCCAGGCCTCTGGGGGAGAATCCCACTCGCTCTCTAGTCCAAGATCTGGACCCAAAAAAACTGCATGAGCTGCCTCCAGGGCCTACTTCCTGGGGCTGGTGGGTCACCATGCGTGGGTCCTTAGAAGGGCCAGTTGGTCACACGGCAGCTGCACCCAAGCTACCCAGGGGAAAAAGGGGTGGGGTGGGGGGAAAGGATACGTTTCCTTGAGGGTCACAATCACTTAGCAAATGCTCCCAAGGCTACACCCTAAACTGCAAAGTTTTTTTTGTTTTTTTTTTAGTACATACTAAATACAAGTCCTGGTAGACCCCGGGAGTTGGCCAGTGTATGGTTCTAGGACATTAACAGCAAATAAAACAGCCAGGTCCCTAAATGACTGTGGTGGAGCTAGGCAATAATCAAATTAATAATTTCAGATCGTGTTAAGTGCCTTGAAGAAATAAAATATCTTTGGTGCATGACGGTGGGCAGGGAAACGGATACTGGAAGCAGAGATCTGAGTTAGGCCGAGCAAGGGAAGCAAAGGCAAGAGATAATCGTTCCAAGCAGAGGGGACATCAGTACAACCATGAGTTCTCTGGTTTAACGCTGATTAGGGGTTTAAGAAATGTTTGCTGAAAAATTAATGTTCTCAAAATTCTAGTACAAGGTAGAGTTGAGTTCTTAAGAGTGCAAAGATCAAAGTGCTATATTGGAAAATTTGTTCTTGGCTTTAACTGAAGAGCAAAGAAAATGTGTGTGAATATATATGTCTCACTAGGGTCTTTTAAAAAAGCCTTTCATGTCCTTTATCCTTTAAACTTTTATAACATAGGTTGAAAGCATGATACAATCTATAACTTCCAGTTCACGTACTGAGAGATCTTTTGCTCAGAACTAAAGAAGACTTCTGTTCTGTTAGGAGGTAATTCACCTCCCTTGTTCCAGAATTTGAAATAAGAATGCCGTGTACCTCTAAATGCAACTATGTAAACATCTGTGTGCACATGGACTAGGCGGTGGGGAATATGGGGCAGGGGCAAGGTTGTTTTCAATATTCCTTTTCTGTTACTAAAACTGGGTAGAAAAGAATACATTGTCCACAACTGTGCAATCTCCTTGTCCTCTGATGTTAATAGATGTGTTTTTAACTGCTGTTTATATGCCATTTCTAACATCACTACCATCTACATCCTCTCCAAGCCAAAGAAAGTTGAAAAGTGCACGAGGTCTTTACAACCTTGTACAGTGACTGCGCCTGCTCAAGTACAATCCGTGTGCGCCCTTCTTTCTCTCTCTAGACAGAATTTCTTGGGGATTCTTCAGGTCCCTGGCCGTATTTCTCCCTAGGCTCTTATTAAAACCAGGTGCGCGGGAGGCGGGCCTTTTGGGACAGAAAAACCTTCTCTAGGCCCAAAGCTCCCCCTTCCGGTGTGTTTTCTAGAGGGGATTCATGAGCTGAGCAAAGAGAAAGCAGGCAGCTGGTTCTGGCTGGCGAGCGGGGGTGAACTTGTCGAGACGGGCACGCGGCCTGGCTGGGCAAGGGCAGTGTGTACAAGGGCAGAAAGTGAGGTTGGGCTGGGGGTACACAGCCGGTGCCCAGGGACTTTTCCGCCCAGTGCCACGCAGGAGCGTTGTCCGCGCACAATGAAAGGCCCCCAGGTCCACCGCGCTCTGTAGGGCGGAGGGAAGCCGCACAGCCGCCGCGTATCTGAATTTGAAACCCGGGCGGGCTCGGGCCACACGGCGGCCTGCGCCCGGGGCGCGCGGAGGAGCCGCCGGAGACCCCGACTCCCTCCCGGGGCTCGCCCGCGGCCCCGCGCCGGCTTCCAGAACGTCCACGGGATGCGCAGTGCTTACCCTCGGTGTCTTCCAGGGACCGAGGCGGCCCGGCGGGGACCGGTCGTGAGTGATGCGGTGGGCCGGGCCGCGGAGCGCTCAGAGCGACCTCCCAGAACGCCGCAGCCCGGCGCCCGAGAGCCTGAGCTTCCGGGGACGCGGGGCTGCTCTACGCGAGGTCCCCGTGGGCTTCTCTGCCCGCGACCGTTGACCCGAGAGCCTAGGAGCCGAGCAAGGCTGCAGCCGGTGGCCGGAAGGGGCAACAGCTGGGGATGGGAGGACAGTTGGGCCGCGAAGGCGGCGCCCCCTTTTCGAGCTCGCAGTAAAATTCGTGCGAGCGCTTGAGAGCCTCACGCCGCAGCCCGAACGCCAAATCCGGCCCAGCGTCTGTGAGGGCGTTGGCTACTTATTAGGGTCAAAGACTGGAGTGCTGGCGCTTTGATCACACTCTAGAGTAGGAGACAGGCCTCAGATGAAAGAGGAGCATGTTAGGGCACAGAAAGTTAAGGTGCAGAGAGGAACAAAAAGACCCGCAAAAATGTGCTTCCGAATTTTGAGTAGCCATTTCCTATTCCTTGGACCAAACATCAAGCCGACCAGTTTTCTCATTTTCTCTAATTGCTTGTTTAAAATTTTGAAGCCCTTTGCCAGGGTCTGTATAGCCTTTCAGCCTGACAGCCTTGTTTTCTGAGGGGGTTGCATGAATTTTAAGTGAGCCCAGGAAATAGACAGCCAGCCAGACAAGAAGGTTAGAAAGCCCTTCCATCGCAAACGTTTGCCTGACACACTGGGCTCCGTTAAAACCACTCCAAAGTGGGTCACTCCAGCACATCTTCTGGGCTTGGTGCCCTGTTTGATGGGAAAAAGTGTTCTCAGCCTTAACCCCAAGATCCTGTGACAACTAACAAGGGAACTCCAGAGAAGTTTCCAGATTCAAGCAACGCTAGTGATTTCTGGCAAAATACTGCCGATGCCAGTTTCTCAAATTTTGGTCCACGAACCACCTACAGCAGATTCCTGGGGGAATCCTTGTTGTAGGTTCCGGATTTAGGGCCTACACTAGAGATGACGAGTTAGATTACGAGCGATGAGCCCAGAAATCTGCATTTTTAACAAGCTTGCCTTGTGAAGTGTCTGCTCACTATAATTTGAGAATTACTAGACTTGGCCCTTTGTTTGACATTGCTGAAATGGTGCTTGTTTTTCTATCTGGAGCCCTCTCTCAAAATTCTCAACGGTAATTAAACATTCTTTTTTTCTGTTTTTTTTTTCCAAGTGTAGACTATAAAGTTTGACTTCCAAACAAACTGTGCCTTATTTCATGAACTTTTTTAAACGAAATTATGCCCAAAGCATTACTTCCCGCTGTATAGAGCTCTGAGCACATCCTGAGGATAGGTAGGTGGGCTATACTTTGTGCCTTGTGCTAAGGCACAAAGGGCTGTTTGGGCTGTTTGCCTTTTTTTTTTAATTTATTTTTAGCTGCGTTGGGTCCTCGTCGTTGCACGCCGTCTTTCTTTTAGTTGCGGCGAGTGGGGGCTACTCATCGTTGCGGTGCGCGGGCTTCTCATTGCGGTGGCTTCTCCTGTTGTGGAGCATAGGCTCTAGGCACGCAGGCTTCAGTAGTTGTGGCGCATGGGCTCAGTAGTTGTGGCACTCGGGCTCAGTAGTTGTGGCTCGTAGGCTTTAGAGCACAGGCTCAGTAGTTGTGGCGCACGGGCTTAGTTGCTCCATGGCATGTGGGATCTTCCTGGACCAGGGCTTGAACCCATGTCCCGTGCATTGGCAGGCAGATTCTTAACCACTGTGCCACCAGGGAAGCCCCTGTTTGTCATTCTGAGCCACACATATTCCTGCCATGCTACAGGAAGCTGAATGTTTTATGCCCCCTACCCGCTCCCCCCGCACTGCCTGCCAGATTCATTTGTTGAGACCTAATCCCCAGTGTGGTGGTATTTGGAGGTAGGACCTTTGGGAGATGATAGGTCATGAAAACAGAGGCCAGCGGGATTGGTGTCTTTGTAAAAGAGGCCCCAGAAAGCTTCTGCACCCATCCCTCTATGTGAGGACGCAGCTAGTAGATGGTGCCTATGAGCCAGGAAGTGGGCTCTCACAAGACACCAAATCTGCCTGTGCCTTAATCTTGGACTTCCCAGTCCCCAGAACTGTGAGAAATAAATTTCTGTTGTTTATAAGCCACCCAGTCTATGGAGTTCTATTATAGTAGCCCAAAGGGACTGAGACACCTGCCAATTTTTCTAATACTGCTTCACTCAGGCCTCAAACAGCACAGCTTTTCTTGGATAAAACAGAAGCAGAGTCTGTGATCAAGATGGTTTCCAAACTGAACTGCACAACAAAGGCACCTATGGAGCTTTTTAAACTACCGACCCACACAGAATCTCAGCAGTCCCAAACGTATTTGTCTGCAGAACCTATTTCACAAAGCATCTCGTGGGACTAATGAGCAGTCAAAAGTGTTGACGGTGCTGACAGAAGTAGCACTGAATTGAAGTTGAGGAAATAATTAAAGGCATAAACAGAACATTTGCAACAAAAATGTTCAACACACACAGTTGCTTATAATAGAAAGAATTTGGAAAGAACCCAAATTTATCCAGCAGTAGAAAGTGGGTTAAATAAATGATGGTACATTTATATGAAGGAATACAAGGCAACTATTAACATAGTTTCGAGAATATTTATTGACTTGGAGAGATGTTCTTGATGAGTAAAGTGAAAAGTGCAACATGAACAATTGCTCTCGTTTAAAAAAAAAAAAATCTAGTGGTAACTGACAGAAGACCCAAGAAAGCAGACTCCTAAGCTGTTGATAATGAACAGTGAAAAGAATCCTAATTTGCACTGCACAACTGGAAAACCGCAGAACACAGAGCTGTAGTTGGAAGGCTACTGAAGAAGCAATTCAATGCCCTCTCCAAGTCATTACAGCTGGGTGACCGTCCTCCACCCCAGCAAGACACTGGAGGCTTATTTCCCGGAGAGGCTACGTGCATTAAAAACAAGAGGATTAAATGAAAATTTAAATACTGCCCAAGCCCTCTTCTCCAGCAGGCTGGAAGCCTGATATACGTCTTCCAGAGAGGAGATTGCAGAATTCTTCTCTGGTGAATTTGGCCCGCCAAAGAGAAAAGAGAAAAGATACTGACATGACAGGCTCCTGATCAGATCCAAGCCCATAGCTGACAAACCCCATCCACACATGCACAACTTCCAATTAGCTTTTTTTTTTTTTTTTTGCCCCACTTGGCAGATACCAAGAATTACTTGTTGTTAGAAGAAAGATTCTAATGTTAAAGAGATGGTAGAGCAGACAGCAAAAACCAAGGCTATTAATGGAAAAGAAAACCCGTTTTTTTTTTTCATGAAAATTCTCAGAGAGATAAAAGAGTATATGCACCCATGAAACAAGAACAAGCTGTTAAAAAAAAAAAAGGGAAATGAGAACAAGGCAGAGCTCTTGGACATTAACTATAAGAAAAACAATGACTAGGGATAAACGATATAGGTGAAAATAAAGGACAGGCCAGATCAACTAAATGATAGGAGTTCCAGAAAGAGAGGACAGAAAAAGATAGAGGGGAGACTGTCATTAAATAAATAAGTTAATTAATCAATAGGATTTCCCCAAATTGAAGGACATGAGTCTCCTGATTGAAAGGACCTCTTGAGTGCCCAGAAAATAAACCTACATGGAGGAACATCCTTATAAAATTTCAGAATATTTGTACAAATAGATTTTAGCCACTTCTAAAGATAAAGAAATGAGTGACCTAGAAAGCATCAAGAATCAAAACAGCTTCAGACTTCTCAACAGCAGCGGAAGTTGCAAGGCAATAGTAGCTAATAGTTCAGGTAGACTCTAACTATATTGTACTGTATTAAGTGCTTTACAATTCATCCTCACAACAACCCTATGAAATAGGTGCTATTATTACCTTCATTTTACAGGTGAGAAACCTGAGGTGCAAAGGAGCTGACAAACGTGCCCAAATGACAGAGGTAATAAATGCTAGGATTTGAAACAGGCAGACTGGCTCCAGAGCCCATGATCCTAATTGGTATATCATACTGAAGCAGTGCCTTCAAAATTAAAAGGGAAAAGTTTATGCAACTCAGAATTATATACCTGGCCAAGTTATTATTAAGTGATAAAGTAGATAATTTTTGGATATGCGTATTCTCAAAAATAATACTTCTCATAACTCTCAAAGACAATTATTGTACAATTACCCTTATATAAGGTGCCTAGAATAGTCTAATACATAGAAACAAAAAGTAGAACATTGGTTACCAGGGGCTGTGGGGAGGTAGGAATGAGGAGTTGTTGTTTGATGTGTACAGAGTTTCAGTCTGGGATGATGAAGTGGAGATGGATAGTGGTATGGTTGCACAATAATGTAAGTATAGTTAATGCCACTTAAAAATGGTTGAAATGGTAAATTTTATGTTAAGTTTACCAAAAGGAAGAAAAAGCTCCTATAGGAAAAAGTACGCCGCCCAAATGAGGGAGTGAAGCAAGAAAGAGGAAAGTTAAGATTCAGGAAGCAAGAAATCCGACTCAAGAGTAAGGCAAAGGAATCCCCCGGGGTAATGAAGAAGGGAGATCCTGGGATAGCGGCTGTGCATTAGGCTCAGGAAACACAACCACTTCAGAAGGTGCAGGGAGTGAAGTTTCCAAAAAGATGAAATTGATAGAAGACATGATATTTTTCTGAACTTACTGAGAAGATATACAGCTAACTGGGAGAGAATTTGAAGCTAAATTAATAATTACATAAAAACTTAGCAGGGACTTCCCTGGAGGCGCAGTGGTTAAGAATCCACCTGCCAATGCAGGGGACACAGGTTTGAGCCCTGGTCTGGGAAGATCCCACATGCCGCAGAGCAACTAAGCCCGTTCACCACAACTGCTGAGCCAGTGCACCACAACTACTGAAGCCCGTGTGCCTAGAGCCTGTGCTCCACAACAAAAGAAGCCACTGAAATGAGAAGCCCGCTCACCACAACGAGGAGTAGCCCCCCCTTGCCGCAACGAGAGAAAGCTCGCACACAGCAAAAAAGACCCAATGCAGCCAAAAAAAAATAATAAATTTTTAATTAAAATTTTTTTTAATTTTAAACTTTGTTGTTAAAAATGTTAAAAAAATGTTTAATTTAAAAAATTTTTAAATCTTCAATTAAAATTTTTTTAATTAAAAAAATTTTTAATTTTAAAACAACTTAAGCAAACAAACAAAAAATAAGATAATTATTAATCCCAGGAAAACTTAGTGTCGTGATACAAAGGGAAAGTAATCTTCATACTTTTTTGTACTACGTGACTCAGTAATGAATTGCATGTTATCTAGTCGTGATAATGTGAACACTAAATATCGATCTAACCAAAGGTTTATGCTAGATCTGCATCAAGAAGATGAGGGTGTGAGTGTTGCGTACCAGGGTGGGCAGGTGAGGACGGAAACTGAATCCTTATATGCCTTATCGGAAATCAACAGATAATGCCTGAAATAGAAAACTCAAGAAGTGACTTAGATATATGTGTTAAATACCAAATGAAACAACTATAAGATTTAAAAGCAGTTGCCTCCAAAATAAAACAGAAAATTGAGGACATGGAGTGGTTTGGAAACTGCTGTTTTTTTGTGGTAAATCTTGGAGAACTGTTTGACTGTTTAAACCATGTGAATATATAAGTTTGGTAAAAATCGAAACTGATTTTCAAAAAAGAAGAACAACACAACTCTAAAGCTTCTCCAGAAAGTCCAGAAAAGCCTGTTTCTACCTCCTGGTTTCCTCAAATCAAACTTACTTTTTTCCAAGCAGTAGTTTTCTGCATACTTCTGTGATTTTCTGCCATTGTACACACATTTTCATAAAATAGGCTTTTGTGAGCTAGCCTGGGAATTTAACCATTGCTTATATTACTTCTCTGGAGACATGTATTTCAAGTTCTAACCAAACAACTTCCAAAATTCCTTTCAGAACTTCTCCCGTTTATTAACTGGGGACTGTATTATCCATTCCCATAAGACTTTACATACAATACAGCTAAAAAGACATTTGAAAAATCACGGAATATTACGATTGCATTTGACACTGTGCCAGCTGGTACAATCAGTGAGTGATGTGGCTACTGGAAAGAAGAAGGGTAGGAGGAGAGTCATCAGGGGAAACTGTGTCAAAGAGCCTCAGTTCAAGCTGAACGTGCGTGCAAAGATGGATTGTAGATTGTTTAAATGGTGGCATCAATCAGGACTTTCTATGAAAGTGACAGCCACTCAACCCAAACTAGCTAAGCCAGAAATGGAATGTTTGGGCTCACCTAACTAGGACATCCCAAGGGGTCTGGCATCTGGCAAAGATTGATCCTGGGTCCAAAAGAGTTGCTAAGCTCTCTTCATCTCCATTATTCTCCCCTACAGCTCCAGTCTTACTTTCCAGCTTTGCAGCATGGGGTGCTGATCAGGTGGGTGGGCAACGCTATTGGCTGTACGTCAAAATCCCAGGGGAAGACCCTGATTGGTCCTCCATGGGTTCAGGTGAATGGATACTATGATTGGCCAGGCCTGAATCAGCTGCCAGAAAGGGAAGATGAGGAATAACCTGCTGGGTTGCCAAAAATAATACCTATTACATCCCAGTATAATTGTACATACCAAATATGCTCCGGTGAAGATTTATTAGAGCCTGGGCCAACTGGCAGCGTAAGTAAAAATGCCTCATAAATGCTAAAGCACCATGAAATGTTGGTTGTGAGTCAGTACTAAATGTAAGTCTACATTGGCCCTACCCAGCCCAACTGCAATTACTCCTGGATCCTCAGCTCTCTGAATGTTTTAAGTTTTTCTTTCCTCCTAGCAGATTCATTTGTCACAGTTTCACCGGGTATTGGCCTCTTTCTTCTAACAGAATCTGCTTCCAACTGCAGTGAAAAATTTGTTCATGTCATTTTTCAAAGGAAGTTAGGAGGAAAAAGAATGTCCACAGTTGGAATAGTTCGAAACTGAAAACATAATGGATGTATATGCGTGTAATCAGATTGTTCTCAGCATCTTTCACTCTACCGTTTCTCTAATCTGTTGAGTCACTTTCTTGGCCTTGTTGAGCCGGTCCTCAAATAAGCCAAAAATATTTTGCTGATACTAGCTGCAATTTACTGAGTGACAGGGTATTTGTAATGTACTTTGAGACTGAGCTTATAGCCCTGAAGATTAGGCAGTTAATTAGTAGAGAAATGTTTTCACCATCTCGAAAAAGCAGACTTCAGATTAATCAACAGTCTATCCTGGAATTTCCAATTTTTATAGGCCTACTTTAGATGTCTGATTTTTAACTAGGTGTGAGGTGTTCCTTGACTGCTGACAATGTAAAGTAGGCTGACGCCTAAATGCGTTTCCGATAAACCTCTCATTGATGTCAACACTTGAATACCTAATGCTACACTGAACTTTGTATTCGAAGATAGTATGGATGAATGCTAACTACTTGTGAGTCTGAGTTTTGCTGAAAAGACCTTAAGCCAGATTTTACAGATTCTCTGTAATGGATACTAGTAAAATCTTAGGGCAGGCCTTCACTTCATTTGCACAAAATTACCAAAACAAGACATTACTAGATGATTACCCAAGGCCATTCTCCATCCATTTTTTCCTTGCCAGTCTCTTCCCATGACAGAGACTGAATATGGCAGGTATTCACTTTCCCAGCCTCCTGTGCAGCTAGCGATGGCCGTATGATCCAGGTCAGGCCAGCTGGAATGAAGAGAGAGATGGCTGGGATATTTGGGGGAGAGATTTTTCTTACCTCAGTGAAAGACAAGATGCATGGGGTAGAGAGCCTTTTTATTTGCGTTCTTCCTGCTTCTTCCTGTTTGGGTCACATCTGAGAAGGTAATGCCAGGAGCTCTAGCAGCCATTTGTGACCATTGCTGAAACACTGAGCATGAAACTGAGAAAAAGCCCAAGTCCCTGGGAATATCACTGAGCCACTACACCCACTGGAACGGCCTGCTTCCACATTTCATGCAAAGTGAGATTAATCATCTCCTACGTCTCAGCCATTGGGCATTCTATCACTTTCAGCCAAAAGCTTGCTTTATCTTTAAATGATTCAAAGATACGAATTATTTACCCAGCTCATTCTGTTGATATGCTCTCCCCTTCTTGACTGTACCCAGATTTTATCTGGGTATCCAACCTCTCTCTATATCCCATGTAGCCAGTGGAAGCAGATTCTTCCCTTGTTTATAGGGGTGATCCTTGGTTGGCTTAAGTCAGTCAATAAATTCCACTCCCCTGGAACTGAATGGAGGATTCCATTCAAGGGTTAGCTACAATTTAAGTTGTCCAACCAGAGTGAATCTTTGGATTCTTGCTTGGAATGCCGGAATAGAAGTGCTCTCTTACCTTCTCAGCTGCTCACATATGAAGCCAAGAATGCTATTTTGCCACCATGAAGTAAAGTAGCCTTTGGAAGAAGTACATGCCTCAGAAGGCAGTACAGAAAGACAGAAAGAAACTAAGCCTATGCTAACGTTACCGAGGTGTTGGATCACTGTAGTTTTGGACTTGCCACTACGTGAGGGCAAAAAATCTCCTTTATTAAAGTCAGTTTGAGTTGGATTCTCTGTTCTTTGCAACTTCAGGATGCATTCTGATTTGATATACTTCCTATCTAGACTGTTAGGCGACAGGCAAAGAGGAAAGCCAAATGGCAATCTTTTAAGAGGCAAAAGGGAAAACACCTCTTCATAAATGAACCATATTGGGTAGGTGCGTGGTCATCCATCATCCTTTTCTTCTCTCATCAAAG
This sequence comes from Neophocaena asiaeorientalis asiaeorientalis, assembly GCF_003031525.2. Lineage (NCBI taxonomy): Eukaryota > Metazoa > Chordata > Mammalia > Artiodactyla > Phocoenidae > Neophocaena > Neophocaena asiaeorientalis. The sequence continues at coordinate 1,026,686 of NW_020173929.1, forward strand.
ATAGAGAAAAAAAACGATGTATTGAACTGCCACATGGAATGTGCTCTGCCACTTAAGTCTGTTGGGCTTTGAACAAGTTACTTAAACTGCTTGTGCCTTGGTTTCTGTGTATGTAAAACGGAGACCATGATAGTATCTGCCTTGTAGGGAGGCGCTGAGATTAAATGAGATAATACATGTAACGTGCCTCTAATGGGGCCTGTTCATAGTGAACACTCAGTAGATGTTAATTATTATGATTATCAGGATCCTCAGTCAACTGGGGATTGTGCTAGAGAGGACCAGTGTCTCCTGACAAATCTTCCAAATGATCTCTGTACAAGACACTCTCTTGTCGCTGAAGAGCTCACACCTCTTCTTTTGGTCAAAAGAGAACAAAATAATATTCCTGCAGATTTCCAACTGCACAACTTCTTAGCTCATGCACAGACTCTCTTACTCAAAGCTCGGTCCTGCCTTTCAGAAGGGCCTGGAGCACTGATTCTCACCCTCCATGAAAGGAGGTGAAGAACACCCCCATCCTCTTACCCCAGGAATCCAGAACTAGCCCTGTTCATGGCAACACACCAGCACAGCATAAGAAGAAAGCCCACCCTGGGGAGGGGGGCAGTGTTTGTACTTGGCAATTGCCCACCTCACCCTGCAGTCCCCTGGGACAGACCAGGATGGATTAGTAAACCCAGAGGGAAAGGGAGAAACCTAGAGACTGAGAAGCAGCCTTTGTAAACAGGGTTCATGGAACGTCTGCATCGGTGATTTCATCCCTGACCAAGGATGCCATAAAAAAGAGAAATATTCAGTGATCACCATTTCATGTCACTGTAAAAGACTTAGAATCGGGGCCCAGAAAGCTCAGGTTCCAGCAACATTCTGCTTTGACAGGACCTTAAAATGCCTTCTGGAGTCAAGTCAGGGAGAAAAATTCTTAAGGTAACTGAGTGCAGCACATAACTAAGTATGAAGAATCCACTCTAATTGCCAAAAAGGAATATGGCCAAGCCTCCTAAGGAAAGGGGGGAAAGTGAAAAAGAAAGCAGAAACATTATGATAAGAAGAAAAGGGATGTTCATTTTCAAACAGGAGATAAGATATGGATTAAAGTTCATCCTCAGAATAATGTAGCAAGAAACTTTATAGCCAAACTGACTCCAACCGGAAAGGTCCCTGTTTCTCGGATCTCTTTGAATTATAGGGAAAACTAATTGGATCTTCATGTTTACCATGGAGGAAACCAAGTGTTACTCAGGATGTAAATCCTGGAGGTACTTTAAAAAAACAACACTGACCTTTAGAAGCCTCTAAACTTATAGATCTGTAAGGAGAAAAGAAAAATTGATTTCCTGACCTTTGCCTAGTTTCTTGTCTTTTTTTTTTTTTTCTCTAAACAGGGGCCTCCAATCCCCTAACTCTCTTCCTGGTGTTAATTTTCTGACTGTGCCCTCTGTCCCTGGTCAGAGCCAGGGGAAGGGGATGGACCCATTCTCCATCTAGACTCTACAGAGGCCGGTCCAGGTTGAGGGATGACTCCACCACTCAAGGACACTGGGTGAAGCCTGCTACCTCTCAGCGTCCTCCACTGTGTCTAGAAGGTGGCTCACCTCTTCAGCAGTCCCACGACAATGAGACTAGCCATCATGTTTGAGCACCTACTGTGTGCTGGGCATTGTGGTATGACATTTTTAGACATTGTCTTTTTTTTTTTTTTTTAATTTGAGCTTTTATTCTTTCTAAGACAATCTGTTTATTTATTTACTTTTCTCTTTGGCCATGCCACGCAGCTTGTGGGATCTTAGTTCCCCAACCAGGGATAGAACTCACATCCCCTGCATTGGAAGCTCAGGGTCTTAACCACTGGACCCACAGGAAAGTCCGACATTGTCTTAATTAATTAATCCTCATAACAACCCTATGAGTTTGGGCCTCTAACTGGCTACACGTCTCTCTCCCATTTCACAGATCAGGAAAACCCCTGTTCCCTCACCGTTTCCTCTCTCCTCCTTTCTTTATCCCACCTTCCCTGTGAGCCAAGAGGTGAGATCAATGAAGGACAGAACCATTTGAACTCCCAGAGTCCTCCGGGTTAGCGGGGCAGTTGTTGTAGAGCTGAGGAAACTGAGGCCTAGAGATGGAGGCCCACCAAGTTCCCGAGAGGCAGGGTGAGGAGCCCCCAGACCAGCATCGTTCACTGCCCCACACAGCATTCTTTCATTCACTGAAGTCTGGTCCGGGAGGCCACAGTGACTCACCATTCTTCCGTGTGAAGTAATTCCTTTGTGGTATCTGGCATCTTTAGTGTCTGAGTCTACAGTGAGAAGAGAGGGGAAATTTAAGGTCATTGCAGGATTAGAGGGAAAAGTGGGTAGCGAGGGAGAAGAGGAACAAATGGGCACACCAGGGAGAAGCCAGACCATGGGAATGTTAGGATCCTGGGGCGGGCAATGGATGAGGCTAAGTGATTTGTCAACATGAATTTATCCCTAATCCTCACACAAAGATGACCCTTCTCGTAATAGGCAAGGAGCTAGGCAGTGTGATCTGAGATATGCCTGCCTCAGGGGCCTGTATAGGGGCCCAAATCATAACTCTTTGCCACTCAAATGGTTTATAGCAATGTCTCCTGCTTTTAAGTCATTTGCTTACCATTATGAAGATTTTTATCGTATTTGTGAACCATCTGAAATTTTATTTGCTTAAGAGTTTAGCAATTTTGGGGACTTCCCTGGTGGTCCAGTGGTAAAGAATCCGCCTTAACAATGCAGGGGACGCAGGTTCAATCCCTGGTCAGGGAACTAAGATCCCACATGCCACGGGGCAACTAAGCCCACACGCCACAACTACTGAGCTCACGTGCCTCAACTAGAGAGCCTGCGTGCCACAAACTACAGAGCCCACGTGTCCTGGAGCCTGTGTGCCACAACTAGAGAGAAGCCCTCACACTGCAACAAAAGATCCCGCATGCCTCAACAAAGATCCCCCGTGCCAGCAACTAAGACCCAAAGCAGCCAAAAATAAATAATTTTTAATTTATTAATAGTAAATTTATTATTAATAAATAAATCTTTTTTAAAAGAGTTTAGCAATTTTTAAAAACATAAATAGATACATTTTAGGAGAAATGTTGTATCAGTACTGTAAGGAGAAAGTCAGTGTCATTTGCCATAAATAGTGGCATAGTAATAAGTACAATGAAAACAAAACAAGGTTATTAGACTCTTGCTGGCTAGTTGCCTGTCAGAGACTCTGAGCCTGAGCTTTGTTCTTTCTTTGTTTTAGAGGTAACCAAGTGTTAGGTGTTAAACACAGGGCCAAATGGAAATTATCTCCTTGACCTGAACCAGAAGGATTGACAGGAAGTGAAATGCTGTTGAACATCACCTAAATCATCTTGAGAACCGCCAGTGGTCTTGATCTCAGACATTAGGGAATTCTGTGGGCTCCTTTCATGTTTCTCCAAAAAGCAGCAACAGTTATACATAAGAAGGAACAATTCATCAAAGACCTATTATCCAGCTGTGAGTTGGGGTGATTCACTTCTCTGGGCCTCAGTTTTCCTCATCTGCAAAATGGGAGGGTTAGAGCAGATAATGTCTTTCAGTCTCTTCCAGCTCTAGATCCTACTGCCTCTATAACCTCAGGAAACAAATATCGGATCTGGGACACAGGACAGCTTGGGTGTAATGGGCAACCACAAGGTCCTTTGAAAGGTGGTAGAGAACAGGCTAGCAGCCCTGAACACTGGAGAAAGGGAGGTGTTTAGAAGTACCACAGATAAAAGTCACCCTCTTCCCAGCCTTACCCAGGGCCACCAAAATAACATATGCAGCCCAAGAATGCTCAAATGGTGAAAGTGTTAAACTCTGATCTTCTCATATTCAGCACTTGGATTTCAGAGCTAAATTGCCTAATTTGCAGTGAGAAAATTACACTTCATTTTCCTTTAAAAAAAAAGTATTCTCTTATATGGAGCATCCTGAGTAGGCTGGTTTCTGTTTGACTGAGAGGTGGTTTCGAGCAGTGGTTAGGAACTTGGCCTGAATTCCATCACTCACTGAGGGTATGACTTGGACAAGTAAGTCCCCATCTTAAAAGGGGGGTTCATAATGATACCTACTTGTGGTTCCACTTCTGGTGGTGGTTACCAGTATTCAACTGTGCTGGTTGGATGAAGAAATATGTGTAAAGTGTTTGGCATAGTATCTAGCAAACAGTACATGTATAAGCAAAAATAGTAGCTCTTAGTATTTCGTGCCTATCTCATCTTGGCCCTTCTACTTGCTATCCCAATACAGCCTCTCTCCCACTCTCTCTCTCCCCCGCCCACCTCCACCCCACTCTAGTCCTTCCTTCCTGTCTTGGTGATCACCTTTCTCATGCTCCGGCTGGTACCTCTCTATATGTCTGTCTCCACGTCCTTTGCCAGACACAGTCAGCACTCAATAAATCTGTTGAATTGTGTAGAGGCCCCTTTGAAAATAGTAGAAGCAGCCTCTAGCTGAAAACAGGAAGGATTTTACAGGGACATTTTTACACTGCCTTCAGACTGGCTGCAGAAAAACCTAAGCCGAAAGTGTGTTATATACGAGGGATATTTGTGGGCATATGCCATCTTTATAGGATTTAGTTGAAACAATTCCTTGTTTGCTCAATTAAGAGGAGGAAAAGAACGTAATCTCCCACTTCTGTTTCATTTCACCCCAGGATAAGGAAGAAAAGAGGATGCAAGTTTCCTAACTGTCCTGGTTTTCTTCTTGGGTTCATCTAAGTGTGTTTACAAAATACACACAGTGGATTCCTTAGTAACACACACATGATTAGCCCCTTCTGATATCTGAAAGATATATGAATTGCTGAGCTGCTGATGAGAAAGATCCACGAATAGTTTTTTTAATTGGTTTAGTAAGATTATTTCCAGTCAACAATTCCCCAGTTTAGTGACAGAAGATAGATCTGTTTTCCATAAAAAGTGAAATGCCAGACTTTTGAATCACTCCAAATAAAAAACATTCCCTTAAAGAGTCACTTGCTATCATTTGTTTTATAGCAAAAAATAAAAGTCAAGATAGAAACTATTATCACAGAATGGCATGCTGAAGAGGCACTAGCGGTGATAAGAACACAAACAGTTCTCAGTCCTTCACTAAATTTCCAACTACTGCTGCAGGATATGCTGTGCTTCATTGGAAACAAATAAACATAAACCAACTTGCCCTCGTTTGTTTCCATCAGCTCAATCAGAACTGGTGTCTCCTACTTGTACAGCACTTTAGAATAGAAAATGCTTTCCTAATTTTTATTTGGTCTTCAGAACATCCCTGGGAGGCAAATAGGGTGGATAAGAGACGTAACATCAGAAACAATCCACATGTCCACCAACTGACGAATGGATAAGTAAAATGTGGTATATCCATACAATGGAATATTATGGGACAATAAGAAGGAGTGAAGTACTGATATTGCTAGATGAACCTTGACAACGTTAGACTAACTGAAAGAAGTCAGTCACAATGGACCATATATTACATGATTCCATTCATACAAAATGTCCAGAATAGGCAAATCTATAGAGACAGAAAGTAGATTGGTGATTGCCTAAGGCTGAGAGAGCCTTAGGGATTGGCGTAGGAAGCAGCCAATGGGTAAGGGGTTTCTTTTGGGGGGTAGTGAAAATGTTCTAAAATTGATTGTGATGACCGTTGCACAACTCTGTGACCATACTAAAGCCAGTGGATTTTAAAGGTCAAATAGGCAAATTACGTGGTTTCTTGTATCACAATAGAGCTGTTTTAGAGAGAGAGAGAGAGATGACACTGTGGAGTCTGCTTTTGACATTCATGTGGCTTCAATCTCAGGTTTGCCACTTAGGTACTACGTGACCTTAGCCACTTATTTCGACTTTCTGAATCCAGCTGACCTGTCTCAGAAGTAGTAATGCCTCCCTTGCAGGGTGGTGTGGGGAACCCAGTCAAGGTCCACAGAGTGCCTGAAACACGGCTGCACGTGCAGTCTGCTCGATACACGGCGGCCGTAACCAGGACCATTCTGACGGTGAGCTAGCTGAGGCTCAGAGTATAAAAAGCCTTGGCAATGGATACGAAATGGGCCCGGCTGGCCTCCTGACACATGGCACTGACCTGCCTTCTTCATGGTTGAGACGGAACAGAAAATCAGAAAGAACGTCAGATTTGGAAACAGAAGAACTAGGCACTTACCCCCTACTGCCTGCTAGCTCTGTGCTGGCCATGAGGGCTCAGTAGAGGGTTAGGTAGATGTGGTCCCTGTCCTAATGGAGTTTACAGAGTGGCAGCTAGGAGAACCAGACTTGCTTCACAATCCTGGGCAAGTCATTTAACTTTTCTAAGGTTCAGTAACTGCTAAGTGTCAGATGAGAGTAATAGTCATGCATCATCTATAAGACTGGTGTGACCGTCTAATCAGATTATCTATAAAAAGTACTAAGTACAGGGCCTGACGCACGACAAACACTAAAGAAATAACCGTCGTCACTATTTTATTATTATAATCTGCAGTAGCATTGTACCTGTACTAGAGGACAACTGTTCAACTTCCGTCAGCGTACTTATTTATTTATGAACTGGAGGTATTAATGGTTATCTCTAGCTTTTTATGCAAGCCAGATAAGAAAATCTGTGTAAAAAGCATTTTTGATATGGGATTATTATTTTCGTTCCATGAAAGCAGCACCACTCGGAACCTTGAGTGAACCAAGGTATTGCTTTGTTTTGCCTCAGACAGCAAGCCCTTCTAAATTACAACCCTGGGAAATCAAGATGATAGTAAATTATTCAGGCCATCTCCTGGCCTGGGGGACTTAGGGTTAGGGTTCAGGTAGTAAGTCCTAGAGTAAGTGGACGTGTAGCCAGGCTGCAGATTGATGAGTGCTGAGAGGAGCCGGTTATTTGATCCCCAGGAAATGTTTCTGTGCTGGGGTCACTGTTGCCAGCTTTTGAGTCAATAAGGCAGCACCTTTCAGACCAGAAAGTTCAGTTCTATTTATCAAGTCAAGAGAAGTGAGAGGAGCAACAAGCATGATGAAAGCCGGGCTCTAGCTAAGCCTACAGTCAGCTCCAGTGTGAGAGGGACGGACCCAGGCAGAGCAGCTGCAGCTTTCCAGGGGCTTCCCAGGATTTCCGGGGTCTTCCTTCAAGAGCTCCACCACTTTCTCACCTCTCCAGACACTGATCAGCACACCCTCATTCATTCCATAACCCTTTACTGAATGCGTAGCAAGGGCCAGGCACTGTTCTAGGCACAGGGAATCTTCATTCATGTATTTGTTCAACAAATAAATATTGAGCACTTACTGTGTGCCAGACACTCTGATAAGTGGAACAATGGCTGAGACACGGCCCCTCCCAGAGCTTCCAGTGTGGGAGGGAAGAGAAGTAAGTCAGCAATTACAGAGGATAAACAGCATAAGGGAGGACAGACCAGGGTGCTATTAAAGCACAGAGGAGGGACACCCAACCCAGTTTGGAGGCTGCCTCCCCAGTCTGAAGGCCTGAGTTGGCCTTCAGGCCCCCAGGAAGTCTCTGTGCCCAGCGGCCAGAGCAGGCACACATTGTCAACAGACACAAGAAAGAAACAACCACCCAAATACGGGTTCTCTCAGTGACCCTCTGTTCATAACTTGAAATCAAAACACCCCCTTCCACCCCCTTCCTACTCCCTCTCCAATATGTTGACTTGGCCTCTGAAGTCACTAAAAACTCCCCAAAGGGAGGAGACCCCTAGAGGCGAGCTGGCCCCCTGTCAAGGAAATGAATCAAACTCACACTTTTATGTTATGGCATCACATCCCTCGGGTACTTTTCCCAATTCGTGTGTTATCTGGCCTCCATGATTCTCCTGGGGTTCCCATCTAAAGTACTCCCTTGAGCGGTTTCCCATCAACCCTTACTGAGATTTTTGTGCAAGGAGGCACTTGTCACATGCCGGGTCTGGGGCAGAGGGAAAGGATGCTCAGCACAGCAAGGGACTTGGCTGCCTGGGTGGGGCGATGGGCAGAGGATGCTGGCTTTCCTTACTGGAGTGAAAAAGGGCAAAAGAGGAAAGACACAAGATGAGCTAGATTAAAAGACTTCCCTTGGGAGATAGATATGTATTCATCTCTCTATTCTTGACTGTGAATGGAGTGGCTTAAAACAGTGCTTCTCAAACTTCAGGTGCGTGTGAATCATCTGGGCTGGGGTCTCGCTACACTGCGCTTCTGATGCAGCCCCTCTGGGGTGAGGCTTGAGGTCTGCATTTCTCAAAGGCTCCCAGACAATACTATGTTAGTTACCTATGGCTGCATAACAAATTACCCCGGAACTGAGCTGTATGAAACAACAAGTACTTGTTATCCCACACAGTTTCTGAGGGTCAGGAATCTGGGAGCAGCTTAGCTGGATGACTGTGGCTTGGGCTTTCTTAAGAAGTGAAGAGCCAGCTTGTGAAATGGCAGCAGGCTGCAGTCTCTGAAGGGACTGGATCCTCCGCTTCCAGGCTCAGGCACATCAGTCCCTGATGGCAGGAGCCTTCAGATCCTCACCACGTGGCCTCTCCATAGGGCAGCTCGTGGCATGGCTTCCCTGAAGACGGAAGCCACAGTCTCCTTACACACAATCCCAGAAGTGACAAACCATCACTCCTGCGTATTCTATTCATCAGAAGTGAGTCATTAACTCCAGCCCACACTGAAGGTGAGAGAAATTAAGCTCCACCCCTTGTCAGGCAGAGACTCAAGGCTCTGGGGACATATTTTAAAAGCCATCGCAAATACCATTGCTGCTGGTCCTTGGCCCATACCTGGAGAGACAGGGTTTAGAACAGCCTCCGTAGTCATAGAGCTGAGGTTGGAAAGTACCTCCTCTGATAAATGGGCAGAACCGTGGCACCTCTCACGTAGGGTTGTTGCCTTATGAGATAACGCACAGAAACTGCTCGGCACAGTACCTGGCATGTAGAAGTGCTCAGTTAATGGTAACCAATGTTATTATTGTCCATAATGTTATCGTTTGAGAAGCTGACCTGCTTCCCAGTGTCAGGCCCAGGCGGCTCCGGGCTTGGCCTTCTTTGCTCCTTGGTCCCAGTCCCACACAGCGCAGGTGAGCTAACACAGGAGGCGTGGACTGCACTGGGCCAGAAATCCAGAGAGCCCTCCCTTCTCACTGTTCTGCAGCCTCCCACACAGGGCTGGGGGTTGTGGGTGGAGGGAGGGGAGCAATGCCTAGACAACATGAAACCAGTGTTTGGGATGCAGCACAGACAGCCTTGAGGTGGTGATGGCAGATTTTAAGGGTCATCTTAGAAGAAGACCCACTGAATCAGAATCTCTGGAGATGGAGTCAGCTAATCTACATTTATAACACACTCTCTGGGGTAATTCCTATGCACGCTAGCGTTTGAAAAGCACTGCCGACAGATGTGAGAGATTTATTTACTCACCTGCCTCCCCCCTCACCTCCCAAAGAACAGGAAGGCTTGACTTTGAGTTCCTGAGAACAATAATGAGCTGTCCTCTGGGGGCCCCGTCTGAGGCCAGAGCTGGACTGGCCCTGGGGTTGACCCGGTGCAGAACTTCTGTCCTGGTGACTAATGATCCAGCGCGGCCCAGCCTGGCTGCGGTTTGTCTACAGGCCCCATGACAGGCCCATCCACCCAGATAACTGCAATCTTGCCTTGTGGGATCAAATACTGGCTTGGGATTTATGAGTCCAAGAAACGACATGGCTGTGCTAGTGAGGGGGTGGTGGAGGGCGGGCAGCAGCCACTTCTCCCCCCGGGAGCCTTGGCTCCTTACCTGGCTTTGGGCTGCCCGGCAGGCCCAGAGGACAGGCTGCTGACTGTTTTGGGTCTGAACAGGGTCAGGGTGCCGGTGAAAAGCAAAGCAGCTGCTCCGCATCTCCATTCAGCCCCTTCCACTTGTGTCGGAGGGAGAAATCATTGCATGGTACACGCTGGTGCATTGTGTCACCTTAGAAAGCAGACGAGGTTAAAAATTAAAAAGCAGCATTCTCCCATTCCATAGCCAGGGAATGGAAAAGACGTTTGTCCTTCATACCCCCTCAAAGCTGGAGTAGATGGCTTGCCGAGGGCTGAGCTGCTGCAGGCCTGAGTCGTGACTTGCAAACGGGCATCTTTCTCTTCATTTTTCCTTTGGGAACGTGGGCCTGTGTCTTGACAATTAGGAAGGGTGAACGACTCCAACCTCGCTTTCCAGGCGTTCAGTTCTCATTGATTGTAGCAGGGCAGCATTCATTCACTGATTTATTCATTCATTCAACTGACTTTGATTAAGTTCTGTTTGCCAGGCACTTTCCTAGGCAACTGAGGAAACAGAAACTACCAAGACAGATCACATTCTGGGGAGGTGCCAGTGGAGACAAATAATGCACAAGGAAGCATAAATTAACGAGATAATTTCCAGCTGTGATGAAGCAGGGTTGGAGAGTTGCTAGGAGAATTTTTAACAAGCATTAACCTGTGCTACCTTTGGAGAAAACAAAGAATAAGAAAGTGATTTGCAACCTAGACTTCAAGTTCTTTCACCATTTCTTTTCTGAAATGGTTACCTGACTTAAGGACCATCTTTCACTCGCCTTTCACTTTCCATTTTGTTTGGATGGAACATCACGCAGCCTCCCAGCACAGAGACCCCATTAATAGCACAGTTGTTACTACACAGATTTGTCCAGGTCAGATTTTATTGCTTTTGGCCCAAGGCTGCTGCAAAATTTACAGAGCAAAGAGAGGTACAATGTGGTCTACTGAGCAAGTCACTGAGTTAGAGTGAGTTTCTGTGCTTGAAGATACTTAGCATTTAAAAGCAATTTCATAAAAGTCATCATTAGACTAATATATCACCATGGCAATTCAACAATGATGTCTAAAAGTTTTAACTGTGATTTTAGAGCAGCCAGTACCAAAAAAGCCTTGAATATGGGGTTGGGATGTTTTTGTTCATATGATTTGGGGGTGACTGAACCCTCTGAGACGTGTAAGATGCCGTGAACCGTGGAAAATGCATGTGTATTCACATAAAATTTCAGGGTGCGTGAACTCCTAAAGTCCACTCGTGGATTCCCCTGGGGATCCACGGGCCCCTGTTTCCTGCTCTAAAATTTACACTCATGGAAAGATATCCAAGATATTTTTTAATGAAAAAATAAATAATTTGCAGACAGTATATACAGCATGATCCCGTCTTTCTCTTAAATGTTATATATATATGAACATTCCATACCTGAGTGGGATCAAGGGAAAGGATTACTTTTACCGTTTATTCTATACACTTCATTTTGAATTATTTCAGATAGCAAACATTACTTTTGTAATAGTAATTTTCTTGAAAATTTAGCCTCCAAAAATAGGAATCATGCCCATGACTGAATCCGACAGTGCACACTTACCATTTCTGGGCAACTGATCTTTCTTTTTTTTTTTTTTTGCAGTACGCGGGCCCCTCACTGTTGTGGCCTCTCCCGTTGCGGAGCACAGGCTCCGGACGCGCAGGCTCAGCAGCCATGGCTCACGGGCCCAGCCGCTCCGCGGCATGTGGGATTTTCCTGGACCAGGGCACGAACCCGTGTCCCCTGCATCGGCAGGCGGACTTTCAACCACTGCGCCACCAGGGAAGCCCAGGGCAACTGATCTTGACTGAGAACCAATACTTACTGGAGACTGTGGTGTGGACCAGAATAGAAGGGGCTGAATACAAGGTCATGTGGAAGGTCTCTCTCAGGGCAATTTAGATATAAGGTTGCTGGATTTAAAAGAGCTCAGTTGGAAGGCCATGGAATAACTTGGAAGTACATTTCTGAATGCGTTTGTTTAAACTGAGGAAAGAGTAAATTAAGCATGCAGAACAGTCTCCTCAGATGATTTTCGGTTATGTTGCAGAGGTCTACAACACAAAGCATTTTGATCAAAGATCTCTGTTCTTAGAGACTGATGCCAGTAATAGCCCACGATGAGTTCTCATCAGAAAGAAGCAGAGCTGACACAGGCAAGGGAGCAATGAACCCAGCTTCCACAGGTCCAAACCTGGGCACAATTCACAGGGAAGGCTTACATCTAGGGGGTATTTGATGATGCAGAGAAATTGGGTTTCTCATGTTTAAAATCATGACCTCCCTCCCATCTGACCCAGAGCTGCTCCCTGCTAAGGTGGTGAGTAGAACAGATAAAAGTATTAAGGGAGGCTTCCCTGGTGGCGCAGTGGTTGAGAGTCCGCCTGCCGATGCAGGGGACATGGGTTCGTGCCCCGGTCTGGGAAGATCCCACATCCCACATGCCGCGGAGCGGCTGGGCCCGTGAGCCATGGCCGCTGAGCCTGCGCGTCCGGAGCCTGTGCTCCGCCGTGGGGGAGGCCGCAGCAGTGAGAGGCCCGCATACCGCAAAAAAAAAAAAGTATTAAGGGGACTTTGGTGGTCCAGTGGTTAAGGCTCTTTGCTTCCAATGCAAGGGGTGAGGGTCGATCCCTGGTCGGGGAAATAAGATCCCACATACTGCGGCCAAACAAACAAAGAAAAAAGTACTAAAAAAGGCACTTTGCATTCAGGAACATTTATTGCTCTGAGCGTGGGTTTTTACAAAACCATTCAGCTTAGCATATCACACGGTATATAAAAGGGAGCTCAGCCGTGCAAAGAAGAGAGACCAGGCCCTCCTCTGAACCAAGTCCTGGTCTGTCGTTGCTGCTTTCCTCCCACAGTGAAACCACGAGTTGCTGAGAGCAGGCATGGGTCAGCTTCCGCTCTGTTTCCCCTGGCCTTCGGGAATGGACGCCAGTTACCTTTACTGGAGCCACTCCATCTGCTGTGCACATGCCCAGGCCTCTTGAGCTTAAGCTGGACAGGGTTAATCGCCACACTTCAGAATGGCTCTTCCAGGGGAGGCAGGAGAAGGAGGTGATTAAGTTAGCTATTATCAATGTGATTTTAGTGATACAGCAGAGCTGCTGCAAGACAGGGCCTGGGTCTTGCAAAGGTCCACCTGGCATCTTGGGCGAGGGTGACACTTCTGTCCCACGTCCAGAAAGTGAAAGCATTTATGGAGTTAGGATCATTCTGACCCCTCCTATCTTCCATCCCCTGTCCCTCCTTGAGACCAAGGCCATCAGAGGGTATTGGGACTATTATCCAATAGCTCATTCATGACTGCCCCCATCTTCCATCCCTAGAGTGCTTTCCAGCCTACACAGTACAGCCCCATGAATTAGTTATCTAATTTGAACCTCACAGTATATCAGTGAGCACCAGATGAGTGTCCCCACTTGACAAATTAGGAAACTGAGGCTTGGAGAGACTAAGGAATTTTCACCAAGTGCGCTCATCTCATTAGTGGAAGAGAAGGCACTTGAAACCAAGTTTTCTGACCCCAAGTCCAATGTTCTTTCCCCTCCACTAGGTGAAATCAGGCAAGTCACCACAAACAAAGCACAGTCCAGCACTGAACCGGAAAGCATCCCTGGGCATGATCTGTGTTTTTCCTGGACACAGCAAAGGAAGCAATCCTTTGCCCCCCAGACAAGGATAATAATAGCTAGCTACATGGTTCTTACTCTGTATCAGACACTTCATGAATATTACCTCTCCTGATTCTCAAAACTATCCTAAATAGAAAGTACCATTACTCACTTTATTAATGAAGAGACTGAGGCTCAGAGACATCAGATGACTTGTCCATAGTCACAGACTAAAAGTGGCGGCGTCAGGACTTCATCCAAGCTATGGGACTCTTAACCACACACTTGCCTCCCGCTCCCAGTGGGCTTGTTCCTCAGTTCATTTGTCAGGCCACCCACCCCAGGCCTGACGCCCTCAGGACCTTTGCTTGGTAGCAGTTTACTTGATTGAATCGAGCAGAATGCTTCCACCTCATCTGTTAACACCCCTTCAGCAGTGGCGCGTTAGGGCCCTTAAACCAGCAACACAAAATCCTCTCTTTCTGCAGAATTGGTCTTTCAGATCAGTCCATGAGGACACAGAGACAGATTCCTCAAACAGAGTCTCACTCGGCAGCATAATTAATAAATGTCCTGAAAAGGGTCAGGGGAAAAGATTTGCTGCCGTTTTGCTGGGCATCTGGGGAGTGAAACACAAGCAATTCAAATACATTTTTTATTTCCACTCATTGCCTTTGTCAAGAACCTCCATATTCCATAACGCCAGATGAATTAGGGTTGTTTTTTTTTAATAGTTCCATGTTTAAGTGAAATAAGACACCTCCTCCCACCTCCCCCTGATAAAAAGAAACACCACATACAAAGAAAGAGGAAAGGCAACAACCTAAGCCTCTGCTGTTGACAAATGCCACGGAAGAAAACTTCCTTTTGTCCGATACACTGTTTCAGAAAAGAAACATTTTTTCTGAAGGAAATAAATGCAAAGTTGATACAATTTTGGTGGAGAGAAGTAAACTTGCAATGGATTGCCCCCAGAAAAATGTGCTGATAGTGAAGGCGGGATTTAAGATTTTGGAGAGGGTTTATGCCAAAAAGAGAAAGCAGTCCCTTTGCCTGTGACCTGGAAGTCTCAGCTCTTCGAGCCCGGGAGTTCAGCTTCGGGTTTTGGTGTTCTCCTTGAAGACTCGGGATGATAGCTGGTGTCTCTGCGGATACAACTTGAATGAATTCCCGGGATAATGACCCGGCCTCCTGTGATTTACTAACATCACCGCTGCACAGCCGCCCCATCAGGGCCCGTTAATCCTTTAATGGTCCCTGCAGTGTGTCCAGGGCTGCGCCGAAAATTCCACAGCCCTCCCTGGAACACTGAGGGGAACTGAATGCCCTCTCCACTCCCCTCCACATCTCCCCAGCCTCACCCCTTATCTTATCAGGTAGCTAATTCCCACAAATTATTGTGTGATTCAGGCAGAAAAATGAAACTGCTCTCAAATCATAAATTTGTCACTTTCTGGACAGCTGCTAAGTCAAGAAAATCTTGACCAAGTGGCGCTTAGTCGTTGTTCTGGACAATTAAGACCCATCAGTGCATTTGGTAATCTCTCTCTCAAAGCAATGTTTATTGATGGGTTGGAAGAAAACCGTTGATATAGAGATTTAACATGGTATCCACTCTTGAGTGGAGTGTAATCCTTCATCACGGGTAATGGGACTCCAGCATATTGACCCAGGTGAAAGGTCTCTGTGGCCCACAGCATCCCATCACTGTGGCCATCCTCGGGCCCAGTACTTGCCTTGAGATGAGCAATACCCAGGCTTCCTAGATCTGCTCAGTGTTGAGAGTAACTAACCGGGACTCTCAGAGAAAGCCCGTGGGGTCCCACGAGAACTGAGCCTCAGAGAGAACACCGAGGAACTTTTCTTCTAGGTTGTATATACAAATCTGCCTATTTCTCACCAGCTCCACCACTACCAGCCTGTCCAAGCCACCTCTCTCGGGCTGTGGCAGGAGCCTCCTTACAGATCTTCATCCTTACCCCACTTTGGTCTGTTCCCCATACAGAAGAGTGAGGGATCTTTTAAATTTTTTTTTTTATCGAGTTAAAATTCACATAAAATGAAATTAAACATTTAAAAGTGCAGAATGCAGTGGCTTTTAGTGCATTTACCATGTTGTACAACCATCACCTCTATCTAGTTCTAAAACATTTCATCATCCCCAAAGGAAACCCGTACCTAGTAGGCAGGCACTCCGCATTCTCTCCTCCCCCCACCCCTGGCAGCTGCTAACCTGCTTTCTTTTTCTATATATTTGCCCATGCTGGACATTTCGTTTAAATGGAATCATACAATATGTGACCTTTTTTGTCCTACTTCTTTCACTTAGCATGCTTTCATGTCCCACTCATGTTACACCGTGTGTTCTTTTTTATAGTTGAATAATATTATATTTTCTGGATAGACCACATTTTGTTTATCCATTGATTAGTTGATGGACATTTGGTTGTTTCCACCCTTTGACTACTGTGAACAGTGCTGCTGTGAACATTCTCCTACAAGTTTTTGTTTGAACACCTGTTTCCAATATTTTTGGTATATACCTTGGATTGGAATTGCTGGGTCACGATCCTTTTAGTTTTTAAGTCAGATCATGTTACTCTTCTGCTCAAAACTCTCCAATGTCTTCCCGGCCAGAATGAAAACAAAAATCTTTACAATTCCCTGCAAGCTCCCTCCGTGATCTGGCTCCTGCAACTTCTCATCCATTAGTTGCCCACTTGGCCCCAACAAACTGGCCTCCTTACCGGCCCTCAGGTACATGATGATGCCCCACCCCAGGCCTCTGCACTTGGCTGTTTTGCCTGGAACACTCTCTTCCCTCACCTCCCTCGGATCTCTTTCCAAATAACGACCCTATTTAAAGTGGAACACCTATCCCCTTTACCCTGATTTGCTGTTCTTCACCTGACCTAGGAAATATTCATTTGGGTTAGTTGTTGATGTTTTTTCTATTTCCCCCAATAGAATGTAAGCGCCATAGGAGCAGAATTTTTTGTTTTGTTCACTGACATTCCTGGTGTCTGGAACAGAGCCTGCACGGGCTAAAATCAACTAGCCTGACCCACCAGCAGAGTGCTTTTCATATCAAGCTGTCGTGTCTCTTTATCTCCAATTACAGCACGTCACATTAGTTCAATCTTTATGCACGTATCAGATTTTTTTAAAGGTCCAACACAAGTAAATTAGGCAGCGCATGCAAACAGAAGTATTCTACATACATTAGCTCAAATGATCTTGACAAGAAGCCCACGTGTTAGCCTAGTTCATAGGCTTCTTGTAAAGAGGTTAAGTAACTTGCTCGGGGTTACACAGCTAGCAAGAGAAAGAGCAACGATTTACACCCAGCAGAGTGCTTGCTCTTAAGCACTACCTATATAATCTTGCTATTTGAATGCATTGAACTAAAGAATGAACACACAAAAAATATTAGGCTTAGCGATCCAAATTTTCATTTCAAAAATCAAAAAAATAGGCTTAAATCACTTGCTGTGGTATGGGATATTAAAATATATTTTCTTTGACAGCTAAGAAAGAGTTTTGCATTGTGGCGGGATAGTTACTTAAGCCATAACAGAGTTGACTTTTGCAGATATGTGAAAGCAAGAAGCACAGACATCAAGCCATGGAGTGGTTCGTTCATTTGATGGATGCATGTGGTGGGTTTGAATTTCAACCCACACATTCAAGAGCATAAGAAATATAACTTTCTTTTCTTAGAATGGAACTTAATTCCTATACGTCAAACTCCCACATCACTGAGGTCTAATCTTGGTCAACGTTAAAAGTTCTAGCCTATGTTTCAGGGGACTCACTGCCAAAGCATGGAAGGTGGTCTTTCTGCTGTTCCAGGAATCTGTGTGTGTAGGTACCCGCTGAGACGCTTCTCCTGTCTGCCTGGCCCCTCCAGGCCTGGGCATCGGATCTTCAGCTGGGCTGCCTAGGGTGCTCCTCTACCCTGACTACCTAAGACACATCACTCAGCCACGCCCTCCTGGGGGCTTGCCTTCTCCCTTCTCAAGCCGCATTTTCTTTTTCCACCTCCTCCTACCTCAAGGGATGTTTTTCTGGTCTTCAAGAGAAATCTCTCCTTCTTTTAAATCTTGGTAATTTCTTCTTAGAGTCATTCCCTTCATGACTTTTTGGCAAATACAAATATAAAAATACATAAAAATTCAAAAGCAGGACGAGCTGGCCACTTCTTCTTGTCATACCTATTTCCCGAGGAAAAGAGCCCAGGGACTAGTTGCTACAGTAGGAAGAGGGAGAGCAGAAGGCTAGGAGAAAAATAAAGAGGATAATATTCCCAAAATGGCATCCTGCCACATGTTACTGAGTACATACCATGAGCCAGTCACTGTTCTAGGTGCTAGTGATATAGAGGGAACAAAATCTGCACAGAGGTTGTGTTTGTTTTCTATTGCTGTTACAGGAAATTACCACAAACGTAGTGGTTTAAAACAGCATAAATATTTTTATATTATACTTCTGAAGATCAGCTGTCCAAAATGGTCCTCACTAGGCTAAGATCAAGGCATCCTCAGGGCTGCATTCCTTCTGGGAGCTCTAGGGGAAAATCTGCTTCTGTGCCATTCGCAGCTTCTAGAGGCTGCCCCTTGGCTCATGGCCCTACATCGCTCTGAGCTTTGCTTCCTTTATCGTATCTCCTTTTCTGATTCAGACTCTCCCGTCTCTTTTCCTATTTATATGTAAGGTTCACCTCAAAAATCCATTTTAATCTCCCCATTTAAAAATCCTTAACTTAGAGCTTCCCCGGTGGTGCAGTGGTTGAGAGTCCGCCTGCCGATGCAGGGGACATGGGTTCGTACCCCGGTCCGGGAAGATCCCACATGCCGCGGAGTGGCTGGTCCCGTGAGCCATGGCCGCTGAGCCTGTGCCTCCGGAGCCTGTGCTCCGCAACGGGAGAGGCCACAACAGTGAGAGGCCCGCGTACCACACACACAGAAAAATCCTTAACTTAATCACATCAGCAAAATGCCTTTTGCAAGGAAACGTATTCATAGGTTCTAGGGATTGAGACATCTTTGGGGAGCCATTATTCTGCCTACCATAGGACGTTTAAAGTCTAGCATGGCATGGTAAGTGCAATAATAGGAGAAATGTGGGATTGTGTGAGGGGTCACAGGGGTAGCAGGCTTGGGGATCAGGGAATGCTTCTCTGTTTAGGCTGAGACCTGGAGGATGAATAAGAGGGGTTTGGGAGAAATGGGAAGAGGAAGCTATAGAGGGAGGGATTCAAACAAAATTTAGAACAAAAGCTCAAAGGTGAGAGAGAATAAAGTAAATTGTTGGAGCTATGAGTTTTGGGGCAAGGTAAGGTTCAGGTGTTCAAAGCCCTGGTAAACCCCTGGGAAGTTTAGGCTTTATCCTAAGGGAACCAGGTGATGAGGTGAGATGACTTGCATTTTACACAAGTCCCTCTTGGCTGCTGAGCCAGTAGAGATTACAGGGAGCAAGACTGATGACGGAGAGAACAATTATGAGGTTGTTTTGCTAATCCAGAGACAGATGATGGGGTTGGGGGCTGGGGACAAGTGGGAGCAGTGGAGAGAGGTTTAGATTTAGATTTAGGGCATCATGATTGATTGGATGTCGGATGGGGGCATAAAGAAGGAGGAGTCCAGGATGACCCCCAGGTTTCTGGCTGGAGCCACGTTGGAGCCACTGAGGGGGAGAAGGAGGAGGGTTGGGGAGGAAGGTGATGGGTTGCATTGTGAACATGTTGATTTGCTGATACCTGTGGGAGATCCAAGTGGAGATGCCTCGGAATCAGCTGTGTCATTGGATGGTGGGGACTAAACGATCTATGGAAAGCACTTAGCCCAGTGCCTGGCACATAGTTAAGTGCTTAATAAATATGAAGTGTTGTTACTATTTTTTAGTTTTATATTCCGGTCTGGGCTATGCTTCAATAAACCATGCTCTGGGAGCCATCAGAGGGTGGGGTGGGGGGGACAAAAAGAAGGCAAATAAATGAGAGGAGAGCAAGGAAAAGGGTTATTCCATAGCTGTATCCGTGTCCATGCTCTTATTCCGAATCCCTTGGATTAACAGATAAAGGATGGCAGTTTGCCTGCTGAAGTGGGGTTATCCATTAGCACTAGCCAAATACAGAGAAAGCAAAACTACCCTGAGTGCACTTTCAGGAATTTGCTGATATCCCCTGGAGGAGGCAGGAGGGAAACTTGGGTCCATTGCTAGGATTAACTCCAGGCTGGTTTGTTTTTGATGGGGAGCTGGGTGGGCGTCAGAGGTGCAGTGGCCCTTTCTCGGCAATATCATCAGCAGTGACAAAAGCAATGAGTTGATTCTTTTCTTCACTCTGATTTCAATCTCATGTCGTCATCAGAGAGAGTTCTCCGTCTACACATGTGGGCACACAAGTACTTGTAAGAACACTGGGGCAAATTCTCCTAGGGTTTTAATATGAATACTTGCCCCTCAGAGAGAGGAATTAATTTTCCTGGGCAAAAGTACCATTTGGTACAAGGGAAAGTTTTGATTTATGAGTCACCAGAGGCAATTTATTTCCTTTAAATATTATCATTATGAACATAGCTACTTCATAAGAGAAAAATGGAATGCAAGGGACATTTACCTCTAAATAGTTACAGCATTTCAAATTCCTGTCCTGTCTTCATTGTCAATAGGATAACTTTGAAAGTTGTGAGCACAAGGTCAGACAATGCAATGAGAAATGTCCAGGATCCAGCTGGGTGTTGTTTCAATATCTTTTATTTGTTGTTGGACTCCAACACTGGAAAAATATTAAAAGAATGCAGGATTCTACCAAGTTTAGAGGTCTTTAAAACTAGACCAGAGACATTTAAATATCTTAAGAATCAAAGAAATGCAAAATCCAGTCAAGTGAAGTAACAGATTGGGAGGTATACAGACTTCTGAAAGTAGAGACAAGGGTTAGGCATTGTGTGACCTGAATCCAGGGGAGCCTGAGATACAGGACCAAAAATAAAGCTCACTGGGTCCTATCGGTCTCATGGAAAGTTCTGTAGTGAGCATCCAGGCTCAAACATACCAAAGGCAACCCCAAAGTGTTTGGGATAATGAAATTGTTTCCTTGGAGGGTAAAAGCTTCCTTAATTCAAAAACTAGGGGGACTTTGAATACTTAAGTATAGACATGGCAAGAGAATCAAACAAAAAATACCAATATTTTTGGGTTAAGACATCTGTATGTATTTGGTGTTTAAAGTGTAATGCTTAAGAGAATTTGTTCTATCAAATTTGTATTTCAGATACAAGGCACAAATAAAATCCATTCTAGTGAATTTTCTTATATTTTCAGCTGCTGGACTCATTTTCTCTCACTAATCTTTCTTGGGTGCTTTCCTGAGATCAACGAGCTATATAATTATGTAATGTACAAATAAGTGATATTTTGGATGTATTTTCCTGTGCATCTTCCTCGATGAAGTATCTGTTCAAAACTTTTCTATTTTTGTATTTTGTGTTATGCCATTATCTCTTGTCTCTATATATCCTTGAATAGTCATCGCCAGTGTTGCCAATTCCTGTTAAATAGCAGTGGTAACAAGGGACGTCCTTCATTATGAAAGAGAATTTCTTGGGTTCTTCTACTTTGGCTTTTGCATTTAATTTTTTAAAAATATTATGGAAATTTTCAGCATGTACAACGGTAGAGAGAGAAGTACACTAAACCGCCATGTACTCAACAACCAGCCTCAACAATCTTTACCACATCTCCATTCTTATTTTATCTACTGACCCTACTCCAAACATTCTTTTCCCTTCCTGCTCCAAAAAGATAATGGGGCAAACTGGAGTATTTTTTTAACTGAGGTAAAATCAATGAAATGTATTGATTTTAAGTGTACAATTTGCTGACTTTTGATAAATGTATAACCCACATAATCAAAAGCTCAATAAAGATATAGAACATTCCTATCACCCTAGAATTTCCCTTATGCCCTCTTCCCCACTCTCCATAGGCAACCACAGTTCTGGTTTCTATCTATGAGTAATTTTGCCTTTTCTTGAACTTCATATAAAAGGAATCATGCAGTACATTCTCTTTTATTTCTGGCTTCTTTCATTCAAAATTTTTTGAGATTCATCCATTTTGCTGCACTGATCATTCATTCTTTTTTTAATTACCAAATAGCATTCCACTGTATGAATGTACCCCAATTTATCTATTTATCCCTTCTCCTATTGATGAATCAACAGGAATCAAGAGGACAGATTCCATTTACTGAAAGTTACCAGGCATTGCGAGAAAGTTACCAGGCATTGTGAGACCATTGTCCTTCCATGGTCTCTTTCATTTAATTTCTCAAACAACTCTTTGAAGTCTTGTTCCAATTTACTTCCTCTCAGCTCCAAATTCACCCTTCAGTACCTGCTTTGCAATGATAGACGGGATTCTTGATGTATTTCTTCTTCACACTGAGCGCAGTGTTAAGCTTTGTCAGTAGAGGGCAGTGGAGAGACATTACGGGAGGAAGAAGTTTTCCTGGTTTTGATGTGCTGTTTTGCCTTGCTTGTCGCTCTGT
Organism: Neophocaena asiaeorientalis asiaeorientalis; assembly: GCF_003031525.2. NCBI lineage: Eukaryota > Metazoa > Chordata > Mammalia > Artiodactyla > Phocoenidae > Neophocaena > Neophocaena asiaeorientalis. The sequence continues at coordinate 1,048,708 of NW_020173929.1, forward strand.
GCACCTGCCCATGCACGTGTGGAGACGTCTAGTGGTGTTCTAGCCCACCCAGGGTGCCTAGCTCCTCAGCAACCTTGAGCCCTGTCCGGAGCCCAGTGACCACCTTGCTCTGGCCTTCCTGATGCAAGCACTCCAAGTGTTCCCCAGGCTCCCCAATCCCCTGTACATCTGCCCACCAGCCTCTGCTGGCCTGTGCCCTGGACGACTGTTTACCATGGCCTCCCAACATCAACACCATGAATTCCAGGCCAAGTGTCACCTGCCAGGAAGTAGACTCCCAACACCCTACTTCTCTTTGCCCACCCACCTTGGCTCACCTGTACGTGTGCTGTTTCCTACTGCCTGGCCACTGGAACAGCTCTGGGCCAAACAACCCAGCAGACCAGGTGGGCTCCACTCATACCTCCTCCAACGGAGTCTGAACCTCAGCCACAGGAAGGCCATGTTTGTCCTTCCTTGGGTGGTTGCCCTCAGCCCTGGGGTCCCCTTTAGGATTCTCTTTATATCTTTGTAATTAAGCACCTATCTGAGTTTAATACGTCTTTAGATTAAACCACCCCTGTTCAAATCACTACGTGGTTTCTGTCTCCTGATTGGACCCAGACTGATACAGGCCAGTTCTATTATTATTTCCTTTTGGAAGATAAGAGAATGAGATTGAGAGAAGCTGCGTGATTGCTCAGGATCACATGAGGAGTACAGCGGCAGAGCTGGATACAAACTCGGGACTGTGGGCTCTAAAGCCTTGGATTTTCACCAGTCTGCTCCACTAACTAGGAGTCAGTGTAAAGATACCACACGAGACAGAGCGATGGGCTCACCTCCCCTCACCCCCTCCTTTCCCAGGCTTATATGTCCTGGGTGTTTCAGATTAAAACAAGGGCGAAAAATGCAAAAACGAGACCAGCTCCTAGAGGAAGATTTTCAAGAGTCAAGAATGTCATCTCGAGCTAATGGCCAAAATAAACACACAAGAATAGAAAAGGGAAAAAAAATCTACTTAAAAATCACTTTTACACACTTTACACATGGTCAATATTCTTCTCCAAATACATTTGTTTTGAGGCTATTTGATTTTTGCCAATTTCCCCAGCTTTGTCTTATCTGCTAAAATGCCTCATTTTGCTAAAGAGAGCTGAAACCTCAGTTTCAGGTCTCGTCTGTATTTGTATTTGGCTCAAGGCAGCCAGATTCCTGGATGATGTATGTCCCATAAGCTCTCAGGGACTCTGGTCCCCACTGGGGTTGTGCTCAGAGGCAGTGTGCAACAGCTTCCATATTCCTGGAAATGAAGCCTCAGCACTTGCCAATTTCCACGGTATAAACACTCCCAATTCAAGCTACTAATGTTTTGACAACCAGCTTGCAAAAGTCCTACATATGTTAACAGCTGGCTCTCACAAGGCAGTGGAAGCCAGCTCCATGCACCACTGGGTAGCCAGCTCTGAGGATATACCATCTTGAAAAAGCAGGAGTCTTCTTGGACATGGCCCACTGCCTTCCTTCCCCACTATGGTTCCAGGTGTACCAAGATATTCCCAGTCCTTTTAATTCTTACAGTTCCTTCTGCCTGCGGTGTTCTTCCCCTTCTTTTCCTTCTAAGAAAGGAAGGAATGCATCCTTCACGTCCAGGCTGAAAAATATTGTCTGGTAAGCCTTCCCTAGCCTCTTTAGGCAAAGCTCATTCTCGATCCTTTGCCCACACCTGCATTATTTGCTTAAATTTCTGCTTCTCCTACTAGATTGTGAGGTCCCTTGGGGAGACGGCCATGCTTGCTTCATCTCTGAACTAGGAGCCAGACACATAGGAGGCTCACGATATATGACTGCTAAATGAATGAAGTTGTTGAAATGTCCCTGTCTCCGGAAGGCCCATAAAAGCAGTTCTACTGGTAGTGGTTGGACAACAGTGGCTAGCAGGGCATGTCTTTTCTCTAGCTGTGGGCAGGAAGTGCCCACTGCAGGGTAAGAGCTCCTTCTGACCAATCTCAGCTCCGAAGGGATGTTCTGGGAAGACCCAAGCCACTACAGTTGGCCTTAAACTTTTTGGCAATCACAAAAAGGCGGCGGATGAGGTAGATGTGAAGGCAAGAACTTGATCCTTCTCTTAAGCTCCCCCCAAACCTATAAGCCTTCCACAAGGATGGACTGTGTCCTCTAAGATGTCCCCTCAGGACTGACACAAGAACCCCAGAGTCAGAAGGAAGAGCTAGACCGACCCTCTCAAACTGGGAATTTCAAACCTGCAAGAGAGAAGTGGAGGGAGGGAATGAAGAGAGAGAGAGTGAGAGGGGAAGGATAAAGAATAAGAATGACCACAGAGAGTAGTAACATTCCCTATATACACAGGTGATAAGAGCGGATAACAGCAATGACAACATTAAGAAAATAAAAACACTGCTGTCAAAATTTTAGACCAACTAACACAGAACTAAATAGGCAATAACTCGGGCTGATAAAAAGCAACAGGGCATCAACCACATAAACACCCGGCCACTTCAATGCTTCTGTCTGTATTATGATGACACTGGTTTGTTGACACCACACCCGTCCCCATGACCCCAGGCACCAGGAGTGGTGCCTGACTCACGGAGGAGGGAAGTTGTGCGGGGTTGATGCTGACGAGGAGCTTTTTGGGAAAGACAAGTTATCCTTGACTGGTTGCAGATGGCCCAGTGAAAAATGAAGTCTGCCAGCGGAGGCTGCCTTTATCAGCTGGAGAGGTTCAGCAGGGACGAGACTTCCCCATCCCCGGTCTGCCTGAACGAGCCTCCGGTTTCAGCACCATATCACAGGCTGTCCTAATGAATTCTTCTGACGGGCTGGAGCCTGCACGTATCTGCTTCTAGGACTGCATCCTGGCAGGCTGGGGCGTGGTACGGAACTCGCCTGGTGTTTGCATTCCGCCTCATGGAGTTGGCAAGGAATGCTTGCCACGGGGAAAGAGCTGTCAGATTCACCAGGACTGAATGCCCTGCCTAAACCGGCCATCCTGCCACTATCCTGGGCTCCCCTCACTGACTTCCAGTGGGCAGGGGGGTGCCCAGGAAAGGCCAAGAGGCTGCCCAGGGCATGCCAAGCCAGACACCCAGTGGGTGCCCACAGTGTCAAAGACAAAATTATAAGAACAAGCTGCTGTTTATTAACTAACTTCCCATTATGTGCCGAGCCCCACACCAAGGCACTTTGCCACGTTTATCCTGTACAACTGTCCCATGAGGTCAGTGTTACATTCCCACCTTAGAGATGAGCAAACTAAGGTTTCAGTCCAGCTGTCCAGAGTCATGGGGCTGGTTAAGTGGCAGATCTGGGGAATGAAACTGAGTTTCATCTATCCACACAGCCTGTAGTTCTAAAAGGACTAGTGTGGAGGAAAATAGGCAAAATGAAACAAATACCTGGAGATTCTGCAATAGCAGGTCAGATAAACCTGTCCTTTTTCATCCAGGTTTAGTAGCACCGTGATGACCGTAGTAAAATATTGATAAAATATGAATCTATCATTGGGGTTTGAAAAAACCCACACACTATAAATTCGTCTCAGAACCCAGAACCAGGAGTTTTTAATTGCCGCTGCTTTTGGTTATTTGAGCTATTGTCCTTCTCATTCAGTATACCAACCAAGGAGTGCGGAGCCAGCAAGGTGTTTCCGAAGACCCTCAGTCCCGCCCCCAGACTGAGACCCACAGCTCTCCCAGTTCCTCGATACTGTACCTCTTGCTGACACACTCCATGTTTCGTACCTGAGCCAAGGCCTCTGAATACTTTCTTCCTCTCCTCTCACTTGGGAAGTTGAAACCAGCAGCAGGCATTTTGATGGGTTCAGAGAGGACCTTTATACGAAAGATGCCTCACGACACCTGGGCATGAGCCTGACGTCTGATGAGGGGGGGTCCCAGCTATCCCTGTTTGATAGCCGCCAGCTGGCCAGGGTGACTGACAGGTGGCGAGGTGACCTTGTGTCCCAGTCCCTTCAGTCTCCTGGAGGATCACAGAGACAACTGTGGGGCAAGTGCAGCTGGGCAGTTGCTGACTACCTGCCCCTCCTGGCTTTGCCCAGCGCGGCCCATGTCTCCTCTCTGCAGTGCAGCGGGCCACGGCTTGCTGGTGGGGTGGCCCAGGGCCAGTGCGGGCGAGAACCCAGGGACAGGCTCTGCCTCAGTCCTCCTTGAATGGCTTTGCCCTGCTCGATGCACAACTGGCTACCCTGCCTGAGCGTGTGGACTAAGCCCCTGCGGCATCCCCTTCCGTGGAGGTGAACAGTGGTGTTAATCTGAGCAAAAGCTGAGGTCCAAGTGTTTCAGGCCTCATGGTCAGCCTGTATCCCGTTGCTGGGATGCTCTCGCCTCCTGGAGGGCATGCCCACCCCAAGGCCTCTTTCAACAATCCTCATGCTTTGCTTTGGGCCCTTCTAGACCGCTCCTGTTAGAGGTGAATGGAGGGACTCGCCAGGGGCAGGATCAGCAAGCTGAACCATTGTATCTTGCCACTAGCGGTCGAAATTTACTAGACACTTACAGGTGGGGGGAGGATCTTCCAAGATTCACAGCTCCTCAGCTGCTTCTCCCAGGGCCCAGGAGTCTCTGTCTAAAAAAGTGGCAGCTTGTCTCCATGTGACAGCATCAGGAATCTTCCTCAGAACGTGCTTTGTGCTGCGCACCCAGCGAACTCAAAGGTGTCTTCATCAGGAGTCTACGAGAAGGGATGAACTCTGCCTCACTCGGCCTGCTGCTAGGAGGAGGGCAGGTGCGGCCTCCCTGGATTTCTTCCCCCATGAGACCTTTGTAACCCTTACCAAGGATCACTGTGCCCCTTCTCCCCTGCCAGGGGAGAAGGTCTGCCGCAGTGGGGACTGGAAGGGAGGCTGTGCCCATGGTGAGTGATAAAGGCCACTGAGATGGATCATTATATTTTTAGACCTCAGAAAAATTAGGACAAGAGACATCTGTGACAGGCTCCCTGGCCTTCTTCCTTTGGATGGTGAGGGCCCAGAGACATCTTAGAAAAATGGAGGCTGCCCGCGGAGACAAGGGGATAATCCTACCCATGGGACCCGTCGGGAGCTTCCCTCACCTCCACCGTCACTAGACACCAGTAGCTTTCTCCTGCACCCGCTCCCTCTGACACCGAGCTCCTGGGAAAGCAGGATGCTGCTTTTAAAAAGTATTTGTTGACCTTGAACTTTTAGATGTGTTTCTCAATTTTCCCCTTTTATCACTGTCCAGCTAACATTATACTAGGTCATTTAAGTTCTGGTGTTTAATATAAAATATTGAATGAAAACATACTTTACGGGCTTCCCTGGTGGCGCAGTGGTTGGGAGTCCGCCTGCTGATGCAGGGGACACGGGTTCGTGCCCTGGTCCGGGAAGATCCCACGTGCCGCAGAGCAGCTGGGCCCGTGAGCCATGGTCGCTGAGCCTGCACGTCCGGAGCCTGTGCTCCGCAATGGGAGGGGCTGCAACAGTGAGAGGCCCGCATACCGCAAAAAGAAACAAAAACCATACTTTACGAACAGGCTCTGCAACTGGAAACGGGAGGAGGGAACATTTTGCCAATCATGCCTATTCTTCCTCTGGACACCTGGCAAACACTCCTAGTATCCGAACAAGCTGGTGGGCAAGAAGGCGCCACTGTTGCCTTCTCTCGGCATTCCTGTTCCTCCTCCAGACCAACATGCCCTGAGACGAGGAGGATAAATACTGTAAAATGAAGGGGTTGAGAGTGTGGGCTCTGAGTCAGAGCTGGGTTTGAATCTCTGCCATACGTGAGCTGTGAGACCCTGTGTGAGCTACTGTGTAGGGCCTCAGTTTCTTTATCTGTAAACTGGGAACATTCTCAATAAGAGAATGCATGTACAATGGCACTGGTCTGTACATAAAGGTCCGATAAATGGCCCCATTATTATCATTTGCATGTTAGCCCTTGAGCATCTCCCATTTGGGAAGGCCCTGGGTGCGTGTTAACAGAGCTGGGGTGGGTTCACATGGGGCGCCGGGCCCTGTCAGACAGAAGCCCCCTCTTCCTGACAGACCTCCCTGATATCCGCACTCCATCCCTCATCTGTCTCATCTTTCTTCGCAGAGTTGTCCCCCTCTTTCTACCCCTCCTTTCTGTCTCCTGGAGTCCAACTGCCTCCTCAGTGGCCCTCAGAATCCCTGCCGTGTCAGGCAATCCTTCTCGCCCACTGTCAACGTCAGTGCTCCCAGGATGCCGAGAAGGGGAGAAGCCACCTGCTTCAGCCAACCCACCTTCTACACTAATCTTAGCCCCTCCTCCTGGACCATCTCTCAATCCTCCCTGCTCCATAAAAATATCTTGTTAACTCCTAAACTCACATTTGCTAATTTGGTCTGCCTTAGCTGCTTGTATCTGAGATCTGTCTGAGACTCCCACCCATAGCTAGCTGATTTTCACAGTGTGCTTAAAGGCACTGACTTTCCTGCATCTACAACCTCAAGAGTTTGTCCTCATCCCCTCACGAGTCTCTGAAACAAAACTTTATTCAGGGGGTCCTGACTGCATATGGCTGTCTGCTGGCTGGTCGGGTGGATCTCCAGCCCTCTGAGAGATGACCCTTCCGATGCTGCCTGGCTCACTCTTTCCTTCTCAAGGCTGCTTGAAAGATGGAGAAAAGCCCAGAGCCCTCCACTGAAGCAGCTACTTTCTCAGTGTAAGAAATCAGACCATGTGGTCATCAACATTGTATCATTTACATTTATTTATTAAGTTTTGTGCGGATTTCAATCATTTGAAATACAATAAAATAGTCACTAGAAGCAAAGATCTGAATAAAAACGGCCAAGACCTTCATATTTTCTTGGGGATTTGTTTCCCTTACTGTAGTTCTTATACATTCACCCGTGAGAAGTTTCTATGAGCCACTCTGCCTGCTGCAAGCTTTTGAAGAAAAGTGCCCCTAGCTGGGAACTACTGTTCCATTTACACACACACACACACACACACACACACACACACACACACACACACCACTACACCTGTTCCTGACATATCTGTTAGTCCAAAATCAGCGATGCAAACACCCTGCAGGGAGGACAGGGCTCTGGAAGACATTGCCTTTTTCCTTTTCCCTTTTCCCTTTGGTACCCAAAGAGCTAAGCAAGTGGCTCCTCGTAGGGATGAGACGTGGGGAATTCCTGCCTGGCTCACAGGGAGTACATCCGCTCCAAAGCCACGAGGTTTCAGTTTGTGGGTGCTGGAAAGCACGCCTCAGGGAGGGAGAGGCCTGCTGTGGAGATGTGACCTGAGTGAGGTGTGAGGACTGGATATGCAGGTGGGACCGTGTACCACCTTCTCCTTACCTGGGGGAGGGGATCTCCCTTGCTTGGGGAAAGTCACTGACAGAGGACGGTCAGGCTGTTTTGGAAACAAAGCTCCTCATGGATGGACTCTCCTGCATACAGCTCTTCTGACTGCGTTCAGCGCCAATGTCCTGTCCCACAGCCCCGGGGCTCATCGCAGTGGGCCCCGGGCCATCTTCACGGCCGCTCTCTACAGGCTAAAAAGGTTCAGGACAGTCTCAGGAGTGTTAGGTGCAAAACTCATCAGTCACCTTATAGCAAGTATTTCTCGAGCTCAGCCGTTAGGTCTTTGTAAAGTGTCATCCACAGACCAGCAGGGTGGGCATCACCTGGGAGCTTGTTAGGAATGCAGTCTCAGGCCCCACCCCAGAACTTCCGAATAGGAGTCTGTGATTCAACAAATTCCTCAGGGAATGTCTATCGATATTAAAGGTTGAGAAGTCCTCAAGGAAGTAACACAGGAAAGGAGACGATCCACTCCTCTAGAAGCTCACACATGGTTAGGAAGATACGACTTGTAGATATGAAACCATGGAGCAGAGCGCATGTCTATATCACCGAGCACGTTTTGGAAGAAAACTTGGATACAGAACACCTAGACCAAGTCCTGCCTCAGCCACTACTTTCACTGAGCCTCAGCTTCCTCATCTGTACAGTGGGAATAATACTTGTCCTGTCTACCTTATAGGTAGATGGTCCTAGGTGGGAAAGCATGATACCCATAAAAAATACTATTGAATGTTATGTACTCTAAGTGCTACAGAGGTGCCGGGGTGAGACAGCCTGGGAAGACCCACTGGGGGGCTGAAGGTGGCCTTTTAAAGATATTGGACCATACACTTTACTAAAGCAAGATGGAAAAAATGTACATTTTGACCTTTGCACCTCATATAGACTCTAGCCTGAGCTACAGAGAGCTCCCTCTGACCAGCTTTCGTCCTGACAATCTGCTCGTGGTCAACTCCACGGGTCTCAAAACACACACTCAATGCCACTGGGTGTGTTACAAAAGGCACAAAGCAAATAGATGTGGTCTCTGTGGGGAGGCTGACAAGAGCCCTATTGCTGCAAACCTTAACCCTGGTTTGTAGTATATGGAAACGGATTTGTTTGTCATTTTGCATGAAGATGTCTGGACACTGCAAGAGGATGCGGGGGGGAGGGGGGAGGTAAAGGAAGTTAGCATGAGTTCTCAGGTAATCATTTTCCTAGATGATGCCTATGAAGCCTTGGCGATGTATTAGATGCTTTCATGCTTTTCCCCCCACCATTTAATCCTCACTACGACCCTATCAGACAGATAGGGACAAAAAGTCCCCACTTCACAGATAAGGAAACTGAGGACTTAGGATCTGAATCCAGGTTGGTCTGCTTTCCAAAGCCCATGACCTTAACTGCAAGCTAACCTGCTAAAGTAGCGTGAGAATCTCTGGGCTTCCTAGCGCAGATGAAACAATGTGACTGCTTTTGTTGTGAAACCTGGCTCGCTCTGACTCGCTGACGATTGCCATGCTCGTCCTGAGCTTCTCCAGAGAAATGCCGTCTTCTGGCAGGAAAAGATAAAAACTGCTGATACAAATGAGTCACTACACTGGCTATAATTAACAGTGATGCAAGAGCCAGATGCTAACCAAGAGGGGCCTCAGGACCTGACTTTTAGGCAGCCCAAACTTTGAGCTGCACTTCAACGCAGAAAAGTCTCTGTTGTGAGCTGCTGTCTGCTGAAGATACATTTTAAATGAAGAAATGAAGCCTGGAATGCACGCAAGCTCCCAGATAACGGAGTTGAGAAGGGCGGCACCAAATTAATCTCCTTATTTACAACTGAAAAACCATCCACCAGAACCAGAAAGAGAGTTTATAGTTTATAGATAACGTAGATCTTTGCCTTTCACACTCGGCTGCCCTGGAAAGTCTTAAGCAGTTTCCAACCTGCTGAGCTAATTTATAGCAACGACGACTGTAAATTGGGTTGTCCTACGTGTTCAGTTTATACTCTCCTGATTGCAGTGTATAGCAGTGAACTTTTCAAAAAAGACCAGTTATCATTTGCATCTCTCCGCTCTCTTTTGCTGACCTGGAGTAAGCAGTGATGCAATGAGAGCCCGATGAAAATGACTCTGAAAATACAATTCCCCCCGTGCCATCCACATGGCATGATGACAGGTGAAGGCGGTGCTCCCTGGCTGCTTCTATGACCAGTAATTACCACCTGAGGTTCAACGGAGAGAAAGAACGAGTGGTCAGGACCTGGACAGACTTAAGCGGTCATTGATGTCAGCGTCAGCATCTTACCTGTTTAAAAGAGGCTCAACTGTCCTCAAGATTTGTACGCAATACAGCTGATAGAATCTTACCACTTTCCTTTTGAATAGACTTTAATTGAGAGCGAAGTGAAAAATGCAGGTTACATTTTTAGTGTTACTTAGTGTTATATGTTGGAAGATCAACACCAAAACAGTGATGCATCTAACATTTATACATTTCCTAACTTTAGTTGTCAAAGAGCAAATCATTATCAGATATATATATTTACACAATAATTTCAAGCAACAGTAAATAATAAACTCCCTCCCTTAAAAAACAGAAACAAAACACACACATACACCCAACCACCTTTAAACAATGGATTTCCTCACACTAGTAAGTCTCATTTTTTTTCACATATACGTGTAGACCCAAAGTTACTTAAGTTACTAAAGAACAGTCTTATCAGTGGAGATCCCGGACCAGCCCTTATTTTCTTTTAGAGTCACTTTAATTTTTTACAACTTGAAGCCACATAACCAGTGTGGTCTGTATACTCTTAAGGACACCCCAAATGATAAAAATGAATTCCACTTCCTTTGTGTGAGGAGATAAGTACATCTCTGAAGATGCATACGATTACAACTCAGAAAAGTCAAAAAGAAACACGAAAACAAAATCTCGGATCCTCAAGCACGGTTTCTTAAGAGCATTGTGCTAATGTTACACTGAATTAACTGAATGATAAAAGATTCTTTTAGATATCTCTGCAGAGGTACTGGTTAGCTCTGATTCTTTTTTCAGCGGCTTGAAATGCTTGAGTTTTAAAAGTTGCCTGGTGGCGCTACATCCTGCTTTCCAGGTTAGCGGCCTGCCTAAGCTCCGGAATGTCGGACGGGACTCACCCCCAGTGCCTCACCCTCTGATTTATTTCTTGCTGTTGCTGTTAGTAAATGGAAACCATGACAAAGTTTACATTAGCAGACACATCCACATGCCCTGGCCTATAAATACTCTATGATGGAAAAAGGTACAACGACGCCATTCCCCATGAAAATGAGCATAAAGGGAGAAGGGGCAGGGGGGAACATTACCATCAACGGCTCTTCTTAACAGTGGAAAATCCAGACCAAATGGCAATGGGCTTTTCACTAACTGGACGCTGACAGCCACTTCTCCAGAGCCTTATGAGTCAACTAAAAGTCGGCTAAGTAGAGACCAACTCCTCTGGGCAAACCTGGTAGGATCCAGTAGTACAGGCATCTTTCTCAGAGGCTGGATGAAGAAGATCAGCCTCCATTTCCTTCTTAGAGAGGCGAGTGAGGAGGACTGCTAAAGTCAGCTTTGAAAGTAGTTCACACACTGTCCTGCCCGAGACACAGAGCGGTGCCTGGCGTGGACCCCTCAAAGCGCCAGCTGGAGTTTGCTTATGTTTCTCTGGTGCATGTTGTGATGGCGGACTAATTCGTCTGACCGGGCAAACTTTTTCTGACAACTGGGCCACCGACAGCTGAAGGGCTTTTCACCTGTTGACACAATGGCCAGTCAGAGACACTTGCGGTGGAGAGATGGGGCGCAAGTTCAAGCATCAAAGGCCCAAATTAAATCATCACGAGACACCCACTCCAGATTCTCTCTAACTCTTTCCCTAAGCTAACAAATCGGGCCCATCTCACAGGCAGCCTTGAAGTGGCAGCACCTCTGGGGCCTTAAGGATTAAAATACTGTGACAATTATAAAGTGTCATTGAGTCAGAAGACTTGGGAAATGGGAGAGAAAGAAGGAGTCTAGTTAATGGAAATGTCTGGGCAATTCATATTTAATTAAGGGGGAAAAACATTTGGTAAAACCCCTGCCATTAGACTGTTTTGTGAACTGCGTAAATGTTTCCCCTTTGCTGTTTAAGGAGGGAATTGAGCTTAATTGGGAGGCAAGGGCCTCAGGATCATCACCCTGGATATTGTTGGTTGACGGCCACCCAGTAGCAGAGCTGTGACTGTAGCTTTAATATCTCTGTCTGTAGAGATATTCTGGATGGGCTGGGTGTTTTTTAAATAAATCACTGACATCAGTGCACACGGTATTTGCTTCTTTCACCTTAAAGGGTTACTCAGCATAATACCCATTATACAGAAGATTCTAACTGAGGCACGGTTTTGAGATTTTTAACAAGCTTGCCAAAAAATTGAGGCTTCTCCACCTAAGGAGGCCTCAGAAGATCCTTCCAAGCCTCATTTTGGATAGGGAAGATAACCAGCATTTATGAATGCCTAATACGTGCCAAGCCTTGTGCTGGGATATCACACACACACATATATACATACATATATATTCAAATATATATATATACATACATATATACACACACACACACACACATATATATATAATTTCATGTACTCCTTACAGCAGCCTGTAAGGCCGGCATTATTATCCCCACTCTACAGATGAAGCTGGACCTCTGGTGAGGGCAGACCCAGGCAAGACTTAAATCCAGGTCTGTCTGATTCCAAAGCCCACACATGTTGCTGCAACATACCTCAATGCATTGGACCTCGACATAATGGAAATACAGCCATAGCTTTATCCTAAGTAAAAACGTTGCAGGAGCCTATTCCCGTACCACCTGGGGATGTTCTCAGGATATGGCTAGTCCCACGTTGCTTTCTCTGAGAACTAGTGGATGGGGCAAGCACTGAGAAATGTCCCAGGAGAGGCGCTGTTCCAGGGTCAGAACTGGAAGCCAGTCAAATAGAGCATTAAACAATCTGCTGGTGACATAGATCACTTTGTACATATACAGATATGCACCGGGTAGGGGGCTGGGTACAAGCGATGATAACTCTTTCCCACCAAGTTATGAGCTCAGGATGAAGGCAAAGAAGTGACACCAAAGGCACATGAGTAACGGAATGAGATGCCCATCCCACCAACTCTGGGGCACAGGTGCCTTGACTGTCAGTACGTACAGCCTGTTGGGGCTGAGAATCCAGGACTCCACAGGGGCTCATGACCTCCCATTTCCCTCACCTCCTACTCACTGTTCCTCTGCTCTTTCTGATCTGGTTCCTGTCCGCCCCCCCACCTCCAACTGCCAGCCATGCTGTCAAAGAACACCTCCTGATGGACAAATCCCAACCTCTCCTCCTGCCAGTCATCATTCTCCTCAGTCTCTCAATGGAATTCAACTCTGCTGACCTTGGGTCTCTTCTTTATTCTCTATCCTCCCTGGGCTGCAAGGTGAACCCAGGCTCTTTCCCCAACAAAGAAGGCAGTGGGTAGGTGGGCTGGGAGAAAACAGAACTGGGTTTGCTACTTACTAGCTTTGGGACTTTAGACAAAGTCATTTTATCACGTGCTTCAGCCTCCTCATCTGTAAAATGGGGATAAAACGTGCCTACCCTCCTCTTCTTCCAAGGATGTTGCAAAGATAAAATGAGATAACCTAAGCATTGGCCCTCCCTCCAAAGCTAGAAAACACACAACAAAGATGGTGTTATTTTCATTACGAATCACACCAGCCTTGTGGAGAAGCAAAAACTTCCAGCAGCCAGTGAATTAATGTCCTATTCCCCTCTCTATTCTAGTACAAAGGAAATAATACCCACACGCTGATATGGGTCTGGCAGAAACCATGACTGCTCCTGCAACACTAACTTTTAGCAGAGCAAAGATTCAGTCCTCTGAAAATAGTGCTGTGAAACGCAAACTTTCAGGAAAATAAGTGTTTGGCTTGCTAGAATTTTTGCTGTTTTTCTGTAAGGTTGATTATCCTATCAAACTGAGTTGATAAAAATGTGATGCAACAAATTGGGAACAGCAGGGACCTAGCTTATCTCTTCACTTCATTCTGGACACTCAAGAAAAGAGTTCTTTTCACATCTCTTATGCTCTGTGTCCCCCACCCTCATTCCTTCTTAAACAATGTTGCTATTTAAAGATAGCCATGCACTGTGCTTTCTCTCCACTGAATCTAAACCTGCTTAGAACTTTTACACTTGTTTTCTCCAGTCTCTCTCATCACAAGCAACTCCATTCAACAGTAGTTTACAAAAATAATGAAAAATAAATGTGAAGAAAAGTTTACGCACTTGTTTTACCTGTATGAGTCCTGGTGTGGGTCTTCAGATGGTCAGACCGGGAGAACTTTCGCTGACAAGTTTTACACTGGAATGGTTTCACACCTAAACGGACAGAGAAGGTCTAGCCGTGGCCCTAACCATGTGGGGCAAAGCAAGGCCCACGAGTCCTGCTTCCCGGCGGCCCGAGGAGCCAGGCATCTCCAGCCACGCCTACAGTATCTGCCTCGCCCTCAGATTTCCCCAGTACCCCAGGCCCAGCAGGAACCACCTGATTCTACACAGTAATCTTTGAAGACCTGTGGTCTTGGGAACAACTACGGTTTAACCACAAACGTCCAGCTTCTCACCAAGTTCTCAGCTGTGTCTGAGACTGAAAAAGTGAATCACACACTACAAATGGGATTTTGCTCTCCACCACCCATGTTCTTTACTGACACTCAGTGTATCAACAGCAAATTGCTAATGGGAATATCATGGCTCTGTGGTTTTCAGGGGAAATATGGGATGTTTCTTTTTCTTTCCTTTCTTCTTCTTCTTTCCCCCGCCCTTTAAGGGAAGGTAAATCCCCAGAGATTAGGGGGGGAAAAATTATTGGAGAAACTAAACAAACAAATGGCTGACCCTCTCACATCCATATTGAACAATAAAGAGAATCACAAAATCAACCATGACCCGAGGGAACACACTGCCAGCAACGAGAAGGGAGCCTACAAACCTGTGTGTCTCCTTTGGTGTCTTTTGAGCTGGTCTGAACGAGAAAACCTTCGCTCACAGTCCTTGAAGTCACACTGGTATGGCTTCTCACCTTGGGGAAGACACATATTCCGTTTGAAAATGATACTGGAAATGAAGATCTCATTAGAGGCAACTTCTCTTACTGGGACTGAAGGGATCCCAAAATGCTGAAGGCACTTGGGTGGAAGGTTTCAGGGATGGGTTGCCAACCGCAGTGTGAGGTTAAAGGCCCGCCTACACATACACTTATGGGCAGGAGGCATAGAAGGGGGTTGCGTGAATAAGGATGCGTTAGAAGTGAACGGAGGGGGACTTCCCTGGTGGCGCAGTGGTTAAGAATCCACCTGCCAATGCAGGGGACACGGGTTCGATCCCTGGTTCGGGAAAATCCCACATGCCGCGGAGCAACTAAGCCCGGGTGCCATAACTACTGAGCTCGCGTGCTACAACTACTGAAGCCTGAGCACCTAGAGCCCATGCTCCGCAACAAGAGAAGCCACGGCAGTGAGAAGCCCGTGTACCGCAACAAAGAGTAGCCCCCACTCACTGCAGCTAGAGAAAGCCTGCGCACGGCAACACAAGACCCAACGCAGCCAAAAATAAATAAATTTAAAAAAAGAAGTGAAGGGAATTCAGGTTCTGGAGTCTGACACTGGGGTCACATCCAGCTCTTCCACTTAAAGTGCTGGTTGAAGTACCATTTCCTCACTGTGAAGTGGAGCCAATAATCCGACAACTTCCAAGGATTTATAAGCAGATTACAGCAGACCCTCCACATAAGGGTCTTAGGCCAGTGCCTAGCACAGAGACAGTGCTCAGAAAGTACTGGTAGAGAATATTTCAACAAATAATAGACCAAAGCAGTCTTAAGTCCTAGGCTGAGTCTGAGGCAGAATTCTGGGATAGATGTGCCTCGGAGCCAGCCCCGTGAAGTAAGTGTTTTATGTTTTATGGCCTGAAGATGTGGTGTTCTCTGCTACTGACTTCCCATTCCTGAGTCAGGCATAAACAGCTGCATGGTTGTGAGGTGCTCAAGTTAAACCAGGAGCCAGAGCCTTTAGAGTTTTCGGTATCCCTTTACCCAAGAGAAGTCAGGAGTGGGATTACACAACCTCCTGCCTCAGAATGGAGAAGCCTCACCCCTGTCGTCACTGGAGAAAGTTCAGCCAAATCCTGGGGACTGCGCCCTCTGAATGCACTGAGTGACCCTGGGCCATCCCACCTTCTTATGAGAATTCTGAGTCACCAGCATTCTGGGATGGAGAGCAAGCCCTCCCAGGATCAGCCGGCTCTTTCTGTTGCTGGGCAGTGCCTGGTTACCCTTCCGGCCTCATGACCCCCTCTGTTTCCCTGATTAATCTATATTCCTGCTATACAGAGCTCACCATTCCCAAAAACTGCCTTGTACTTTGCTCACACTAAACATCCTCCATCCCTATCTCCGGATTCCTAACCCATCAAAAACTCTACTGCACGTCCCTCACAAACGCCGCTTTCTCTGCGATGCCTTCTTGGAAACTTCATGTTCACACAGAAAGCCCTTCCTTCCCTCATCACAGAACTTATTACAGAATGTCTAACATGGGGCCGTGTCCAGGTCGAGTTCTGCCGCGAGCTGGAAAATCCTGAGGGCAGGAGCCTTTCCTTAACTTTCTATTGATATCCAGCCCAGCAACTTAAGCTTCACCTCTTCAACCTGGGAAAAGCAACACTCCTGTTCAGTCTCATGTCTTTTCTCTGCCTTTCTGCTTCTGCTCATCCTTTACTTCCTCTGCCCAACCTTGCCAACCCTTTGATGGTTAACACAAGCCCTTCCTCCTCCAAGAAACGAACGACGCTCACTCGAGCAAGTCTTCTCAGCACCTCCAGATTCACACACTCTGTGTCCCTTTTCATTTGTGTATGTCTTGGCTCCAAAACAGACCACAGACTCTTTGAGAAGAGGGCCTGTGACTTGGAGTTGAAAGTCATGAGTTTAAGTCCCGCTTCCCTATATCCTACCACCGGATAATTGTGCGTGAGGATTAAATGAAATAATGCATGTAGAGAATTTGGCACATAGAAAGTATTTAATATAAAAATACTTAACATAATAGTCTGTACTATTATTATAAATAAATACAAAAAGATGGCACTCTTTTAAGAAGGGGACTTCAGCGTTGTTAAATACCCCGCCCTTTTTGCGGTACGTGGGCCTCTCACTGTTGTGGCCTCTCCCGTTGCAGAGCACAGGCTCCAGACGCGCAGGCTCAGCGGCCATGGCTCACGGGCCCAGCTGCTCCGCGGCATGTGGGAATCTTCCCGGACCGGGGCACGAACCCGCATCCCCTGCAACGGCAGGCGGACTCTCAACCACTGTGCCACCAGGGAAGCCCAAGGAAGCGTTTCTTAAAGGTTCCAGCGGGTCTGGGGGTCATGACTATCTTTTTCTTAAAGGTTCCAGCGGGTCTGGGTCATGACTATCTTGCCCACTGCCTTCCCTTCCCACAGACATCTAACCCTCACTGTTTTCTAAGTGCCTCTTTCCCATTAAAATTTCTACAACCACATTAACTTCAATGTATTACATCCGTCTAGGCAGAACTTTACCTTATCATTTGCCTTATAATCTTAACAGATAGTTTTCAAATGATCCCATTTGGGGAAGTATGTAAAAATATAACATGCAACTAGTTCTCTCATCTTCAGCTCCAAAGCAAGTGGTTTACTGAGGGCAAACTCAGGTCTATGCCAGAATTGCATCCTCCAGACGCAATGGCTTAGCAAAGACCAATGGTCTAAAGAGATCTGAATGCAGCTCACTTTCTTCTCCAGCTTCTCCAAAGCAAAGTCCACAGTAACAATAAAATAATAATGGTAATCATAACAATGTAGCTTCCCTTCTGTCGTGGAAAGAATGGTAGCAACTCCCCAGCAGGAAAGCCTGTGCTTTGCCCGGCTTTTCTGTAGGGGAGACCTAGCCACACTCCTACCTAGTGCCCACAAGGCCAGGAGCAGACATTTGTGAAATGGCTGTTCACATTCAAGGCAGCCAACAACAGCACATGGCCAATTCTCTCTTTCCCAGAGGCAGACCCCTTGACCTGTGGGAAAATCCAGTTTTCTTTAAAACATCATCAAAAATCATCATCCCTTTTTTTAAAGATTAAAAACAAAAATTAAACCTACAAGCCATTTTCCCATTCCTATCTGGTTGGTTATTACTAACCCAAGCAGTTAAGTTCTTCTTTGGACTATCTTTTCCTAAGTCTCGTGATGACCTTGCATATCAAGTTCTCAGAATCATCTGATTACCAAGCTCCCAGGCTAGCTCCTCTCCCTTAAAAGATACTAATAGAATTATAAAAGTAACACTATCATCTATTCAGACCTATTAACATAGGAACTGTATGTTTCACATCTCTAACTCCTATAATTCAATTTGATTTTAGAAGTTAATCTAGTCTCAACCATTGTATAAGGTGTAAGTGAAATTTGAAGAACAGTTAGGTAACTTGCTCAAGGTCA
The DNA here is from genome assembly GCF_003031525.2 of Neophocaena asiaeorientalis asiaeorientalis. Taxonomy (NCBI): domain Eukaryota; kingdom Metazoa; phylum Chordata; class Mammalia; order Artiodactyla; family Phocoenidae; genus Neophocaena; species Neophocaena asiaeorientalis. The sequence continues at coordinate 1,066,600 of NW_020173929.1, forward strand.
CACCACCTGGTGGTGAAGCCAGAATTCAAACACAGGTCTCTTTAATTCTGTGGGATTCTCTCTCCACCTACTCTGCTCTACCCTTCTTTAATAAAGGATGGACAATCAGGATACAAAATGACCTGGCATCCTTTTCCCATCACCTGGGCCAGATCTTTGAAAGCAGCACCTACTTTCCATCCCAGAAATCACCTGTGTCCCAGCAGCGCAGGAGCCAGGAGCAGGGGCTCCTGGGCCACCGCTGCCCAAAGGCCACCAGAGCCAAGGCTGGACAGTGGACGCACTTACCAGTGTGCTTCCGGCTGTGCATCTGTAAGTGAGACAGCTTAAAATATCTCTTATTGCAGCCCGGGTAAGCACACATGAAGGGGCGTTTCTCACTGGTCTCAGATGCCGACCGAACAAGAGTCGGGGCTACTCCGGGCACTCGCCGCACGTCCTGCAAGCAGAGTGTAAGAGAAACGGAGGTTTTAAGGCACATGTGAACATTCAGGTTGGTCCCAAGGAAAGTGAGCGCTGAAGTATTCCCAAAGAAGGGATGGCGGATGTGAGGCCTAAGCCACTCCCCGCCACACCCGAGGCGCCCGCAGCAGATGTCACTAATGGGTGAGAGAGCAGTATATTCTACAATGCAGTGCTCTAACATCATCATGGCTATCAACCAGAACGGGAACTTGAAATAAAGTCTGTTTGGTGCTGCTGATCTGGAGCATCTGGAAAAGAAACGCTGGTGACTGGAAGAGCTCCCAATCCATCCTGTCTCTCAGCTTCTCCTCTTGAGGCAGTGAGGTCTGGAAGTCCAAAGCTCCAGGTTCTATTCTATTCCCTCCCTGGCCACATGACCTTGGGTCCAATCTGCAATGGGTTGGGAAGTCCTTAGTAGAGAAAAACAAAGGATGTTAAATGAACCCCCAACTAAGCAGACTTTCCACATATGAGTAAATGACAAGGAAGAAGGAGCTCCTGGGATATGGAGGTTCTGTCTGCGAGGGGAGCTGAAACTCCAGGAGGGCCATGGTGTAGCCAGGGCAATCCTTTACTAGAGACACTCAGAAACCCTGTGTCCGCCTTCCATCCACTCCACGTGTCCATCTCAGGGCATTCTTCTGATCCCCCTTACCTTGTGTGAGTGAGTGTGTGCATGGCCGGTCCTCCATGAAAAGGAGCTACAGGGAAACAGTGAGGCAAAAGCCCCTTAGGCTCCTGGGACCAATGAGTCATAGACAGGAACAGTGTTAAGTGCCTGAGGGATCACTGTATCGCTTGTGCTCTCACAGATGTGCAGTCAAGGCCCAAGAGCACGGCCATAGTTTGTGTTAAGACCTGGAAACACTTCTGAGCTTAACGCACTCCTGCCCTGTGCACTTCCCACACCACCCCCAAGCTCCTGTTTGCGTTCCTATTTCACACTGCCTTGCACCGTGAGATCTTTTTGAAGAAAACGTACAGTAGTCTCATATAGCTCTGCTATTGATGGGCGACACAGTGCCTAAAGGCAAAATGTGGCCTAAGTTTAAACGGTGAGCCAGCTGTGTCCGATTGGTCTACTCTAGCAGAAAATGAACACCCGACTGGTCTGGAGTGTATCAGAGGCCATGACAGCGAGTCTGACAAACTGCGCTTGGTGGAAAGGAAGGCAAAAGGAGCTTTTTACATTTCCTTTAATTCATCCTGAAGGCAGCACACACGGCAATAGGCTATAAATCTGAGTTGTCAATGTCAGTCCTGGTGGAAGAGAGTCTGACGGTACTTGTCTAATTTCCATCTGATTTCCATCATATTTCTGTAACCCTTGCCTTTATTCCCACCATTGGAAGGCCTGAGATGAGGGAGCACGCTGTTCTATCACCATGATGCTTCTGGAAACATTAATCAGGACATCTCAGAGCGCTTGCCCCACACATCACGTGAGGACTTGGCCCACACACAATTTGTTTCTAGTGTGCTGACTAGGCCGGTGAAAGTATCTCAGCCGTTCCTCATGTTGCAGACACGGAGTCACATGCCACAGTCACAAACACAGACCCTTGGTAGCTGCGCGTGGTTCTGAGCAACGAAAAGAGGCTCCCTGGAGGTGGCCTTCCCTCGAGTTTCCTGAATTCTCAGAAAACGTCAGCCTTTTTACTTTACTTTCTTTACTCTCCCTTAGAACCGCACAACACACAAAGTGAACCCTAATGTAAACTATGGACTTCAGTTAATAATGGATCAATATTGGCTCATGGTTGTAACAAATGTACCACCAATACAAGATGTTAATAACAGGGGAGACCAAGGGATGGGGTGAGGGGTGGATATGGGAACTCTCTGTACTTTCTGTTTTTCCTTAAACCTAAAAACTGCTCGAAAAAAATGAATCCTATCTTTAAAAGAAAGCCCATGTATAAAACTTAGCACAATGCCTGGCATATAGAAAGTGTCCAGCCATACATGGTGCTGTTATTATTGTTATTATTAGCAATGATAGACTCTAACTTTGGGCACTTTACGTTGCAGACCAAGTCTCCTTACAAGTCAAGAGTCCAGGTCATTAATTCAAGCTCATTTACCCCCCGATACAAGATGTGCGCGGCCCACCCGGGAGAAGGTGAGTTAAGGCAGTGAAGGAGGAAGGGAAGGGGTTCTGCAGGAAGCATCCTGGTCTGAGTCAGGGAGGCGGCCACGTCCAAACTGGCCTCTGGAGAGGAGGAGGCCCCTAACCTGCCCCAGTGGAAGAGGAGGGGGTCCCTGCTGTCACAGGAGCCTACAATTAGGAACAGACTTACCAGGGCCAAACGGCCTTCAGCAAGGAAGTGAAAGACTGTTGGGAAGGAAAGAGGCATCTGGGGCCCCTGCATACTCACCTGAATGCCCCTGAAGACGCCGTGGGTGTGTATCCTGTACTGGGCACCACAGAGGATGGGAGTGGTGTGGTTATCACTATCGTACCCCGTGCCGTGGCTGCAAACACAAAGAAGGGAGAACAAGACTCAGGCTGGTTCACAGGCACCCTTTGGAAACGCACATCTGCAGCGGAAGGAATGTTCTTTAAAAGCTCCTGGGACGATATGGTTGGTTTCTGTCTTCCTCCACTGGGGCTGCTTTGGCAACAGGGCTCTGTGAAAGGCGGGGTTGCTCAATCCTCGGGTCACCCTCACACTCAGATTCTCAAGGGCACACCACCTGGGTCTATGCCTCTCTCAAACAAGCGGGGGAAAGTCACAGTGCAGGATTTCATCCGCAGCAAATTGTTTACCATCAAAACGGGGCTGACAGCTGTGAATATCTCAGGAATGAGCAGATGCCTCAAGTTTCACATTGAGTGCAAGGAATTTTTGTCGGCACCTCATGACTCAGTTTTTACCAGATAGCACCAACTAAGTGATGACACTTACAAGAAGAGATGTCACATCCTCAGAAGTGGGGATTACACATCTGTGGCTCTGCTCCACTTAACCCACAGATCAGTTTTCCAGATCAGCTTAACTCTTTGCAGCCAACCCGTACCTAGGTGGACAGTGCATAGGTTATCTTCCTCCTTCCTTCCTCTGACCAGTCCTCTAGTCAGAGCTCAGTTGACCTTGGACTACTATCAAGAGCTGAGGGATGGAGAAGGTTGAAAAGAACACCTTGGAAGGGGCGGATGTTCTGCTCTAAAAGTATTCTCCCCTTCGGGTACAAGCTGATCTTTGTTCTGCAGTTATCTTACTTCCAGATGAGGCAGAGAGAGGGTTCCAGCCCACATGAGCAGCACAGTATAATCGTATCTAGACTCACCATGGGGAGCTTTTATGAAACGCCTCTGTAAAATGGTACAGCTGCTTGGACAATGTCTGGAAGTTCCTCAAAAGGTTAGACATAAAGTTATCATATGGCCCAGAAATTCTACTTCTAGGTATATTCCCAGAAGAAATGAAGATATATTTCTCCACAAAAACTTGTATACATTGTTTATTGGCGGCATTATTCACAACAGCCAAAAAGTGGAATCAACCCAAACGTCCATTGGCTGACGGTGGATAAAGAAAATATAGTATATTCCTAAAATGGAATATTATTTGACTATAAAAGGAATGAAGTACTGGTACACGACAAGGACAAACCTTGAAAACATTATGCTAAGAGAAAGAAGTCCGTCACAAAGGACCACCTGTTGTGTGACTCTCTTTATAAGAAGCGTACAGAACAGGCAAATTTATAGAGACAGAAAGTAGATGGGTGGTTGGTTGCCTAGGACTGAGGATTTTGAGGGGAAATGGAGAGTGACTGGTAAAAATGTCCTCAAATTGTGGTACTGGTCATACAACTGTGTGAATATACTAAAACCATTGAACTGTACACTGCAAATGGGTGAATGGTATAGTATGTGAAATATATAAAGCCGCTTAAAAAATTACCTTGGGGGTGGGGGAGGGATAAATTGAGAGACTGAGACTGACATATACACACTACTATATATAAAACAGATAACTGATAAGGACCTACAGTGTAACACAGCGAACTCTTCCCAGTTCTCTGTAATGACCTGTATGGGAAAAGAATCTAAAAAAGATTATATACGTATATGCATAACTGATACACTTTGCTGTACAGCAGAAAGTAACGCAACGTTGTAAATCAACTATACTCTAGGGCTTCCCTGGGGAGCAGTGATTGAGAGTCCGCCTGCCGATGCAGGGGACGCGGGTTCGTGCCCCGGTCCGGGAGGATCCCACATGCCGCGGAGCGGCTGGGCCCGTGAGCCATGGCCACTGAGCCTGCGCGTCCAGAGCCTGTGCTCCGCAACGGGAGAGGCCGTAACAGTGGGAGGCCCGTGAACTGCAAAAAAAAAAAAGAATGGTGCTGCCAGATTTTGCCTCAGAGGCTGTGAAGAGATGCTGCCTTTGCTTGGTTTAGCCTTCTGCATGGAGCCAAAACGTGACTCACATGTTTTGTAGGGCTGAGGGATTTTTAGGCACCCGACGATAGAAGTCTGACTTATTTAAAGTTCCACCATCAAAGAGGAAGAACTTGGAATCTCCTGTATTGGGAGCTAATCTCTGGATGTTATCTGGATTCCTGGAGCGGGGTGGGGACAGGACATAGGAAATAGACTTCTCTCAGGATACTTGTCCCAGTAAATGAGGTGTTGCACCGCTCAAAGGGGATGTCATAATCCTCACAGCCAGATGCAACCAACAAACAAAAGAAGCAACAAGACTGTACCTACCAAATACGCCACTAGATTCTTCTACCAGGTCCGTGAAAAAGAAAACCAGCCAGGTCCCTGCTTATCGGCTCTTGTGTCTCCATAAGACAAACTCACCAGTGCAATTCCACCCAGTAGAAACCCTGCAACAGCACACTCTTCCCAGCGTGGTCTGCCTAAAACACTGAGTACAACCCGTGGGCATTCAGTATGGTAATAACTCTCTTTGGGTAAGTAAAGGAAAGCAAGTCAGGGGACTCGGAACCATAGATTAATAAAGGCAGAAAAATCATCTACCCTGACCCCCATTCAACGCTTCTCCAGCTCATCCTCATGAGCTGGACAACAGGACTGGTGACTAGTTTTGAAGGCAGCCCACTCCACTTGGGGAGAGCTCTAATTGTTAGGAAAGGGCTTTCTAAACTGAGCAGAAATCTGCCTCCTCATTTCTGTCTTCTGGAGAACCAGAGAGTATTACTAATTTACAGCCGTCTCTGTGTATCTCCTCCACTGTATGGTAAACTTGGCCTTGAAGACAGACAGACTGACTTGCTCCCCTCTGTATCCTCTCAACTTTGTGACTGAAGTAAGGTGCGTAGTCCTGAAAAATTCCCAGAGATGGACTGAATCTAACTCCTCTTCCACATGACAATCCTTCAGGTACCTGAAGACAGCTCTCCAGACTACAGAGCGGTGGCTCTCACAACTACAGTGTGAACCGGCATCTAATTTCCGTGCTTTCCAGGTCATCCTCTTCTTCATCCCCTTCATTTTATGAAGTCCCTCTCAAAGTGTAGGCTTAGGATGGACCTCGGTACCCGTGAACAGTATTTAAATAAGGGACTGAGAAAGGAGGATCACAAGAGTCTTTAGAGGGACTTCGCCAGTGGCGCAGTGGTTAAGAACCCACCCGCCAATGCAGGGGACACGGGTTTCATCCCTGGTCCAGGAAGATCCCACATGTCACGGAGCAACTAAGCCCATGAGCCACAACTACTGAGCCTGCACTCTAAAGCCCGTGGGCCACAACTACTGAAGCCCGAGCGCCCTAGAGCCCGTGCTCTGCAACAAGAGAAGCCACCACAATGAGAAGCCCACGCACTGCAACGACGAGCAGCCCCTGCTCGCTGCAACTAAAGAAAGCCCACACGCAGCAACAAAGACCCAAAGCAGCCAAAAATAAAATTTTTTAAAAAGTCTTTAGAAACAGAGAAATAACATAAATACCTAACACTGGAGAGTATATGCCTTACCCAAAGAGATTCCATTCCGAATTTTTCAAAATCAGTATGCTAGTCAATACAATGTGTTGTGCCCACAGGCTGCCAGAGCTCAATCCCTGGGCAGAGGGTCTGGGGCTTCCCTTCTCAACCTGGACAGAGTACTGCTAACACATCTAAGAGCACACGCCGTCTTAGCACTCAGGTCAGAGTGGTCTTCCTTAGTCAAATAAAATCTCCAACTCCCACCCTAGCACAAACCACAATTAAGGCAGGTATTCCAACCTTGAACTTGAAGGCGTGATTTTTGTTTTTTAACTGCAATTCAGGACTACACATTTATCCTTCAAATCCCATTCTATTTCTTTTAGCAAGCTATCCTCAACTATTGAAATCTCTTTGATTTGGCTTCCAAAGCATTTGCTTTCCATCCCATTTCATGTTATCTCAACATTTGAAAAGCATCTTTTCTGTTTTCATAAGAGGGAAAAACTCTTCCTTGCTGTTGTTGGGAACTATTATATTAACAGTATGTACAGTTATTCTCTGGTATCCAAGGCAGTGATAAGATCCTAGAAGGTCTCGCCATAGGGCAACCTGAGGGAAGCCATCATAAAGAATCTGGTCATTTAGATGGGGTCCAGTCCAACAGAGCATAAGCAGGAATTAATCTGAGACAGAAAAGCTCAGGAAGATGGCAGCTGCCGTTGGGTCAATAGCTATTGTTAAGACCCAGCTGCGAGCTTAAATGGTGAAGTGAAACAAAGCTTTACCCCCAAAGAGATCAGACTTTAAAAGTTCCAATAAGTATGCTGTGGATGAACCAAATAGGAGTGAAGGTAGGATTCCTAGAGGTCTGAAACCATTAAAGGGCAAGGAGCTATCAGCCTAGAGAAGAGACTTCTGGGGCCAATGATACACCCTTCAAATAAAGGAATCACAGAGCCCCGGATAGTTGTGGGGTAAAAATTGGTCATGACCCAGAGACAAGGGTGTTATCATTCATGAAGCTGATATCAGAAAGCAGATTCTAGAGGACAGCATGAATCCCACCAGACCAAGCAGTTGAGAGACCCCGTATCTCCCTTAGGGTAGAAATGCATGCAGTGACTGGGTCTACCTTCCAAGCCAGGTAATGAGGGGAAAGTAAAGGAACCTTGGCACTACACACAGAAAGGCACATGCACCAAGCCTGAGTGAGGCTGGAATTTCTTAGGGAAAAAAATTGGTACTTTATAAAAAGTTTTCATGTTTTTCTGTTCTGTTGCCTCATAAATTTCTCTTTGACAGATAAGATAATGGACTTGGCTGAATGACAGGGGAAATGGATTTGTTGACTCTTCAGCCAAGATAATCAGGGAGAGCACAATGGGGTACAGTTAGGTGTAATGAGGGCAGCCATGGGTCCAGCAGGTGGGGAGAAGAGCCAGTGGTAACATGAGGAGGCTGAGTAATGCAACTGCTTCTTCCTTCGTGCCCCGGAGCACTGCGTGAGAAGCCACTCACCAGTTCCATAAAGATACTTAAGACAGATCCTTTGGTTTTATTGTTCAACTAGGCACAAAGCGTTCATTTAAGCACTTGGCTCTTAATGATCTTATCCACAAGGACATCAAAAAATAACTAAGCTATATGGGGAGCAAAAGTTAACTTTCAGATGTCTTTTTGCAATAAAGGTCCATTACATTAGTGACCTTCCACTGAGACTAGTAATTCTAGAATAGACTTGAGCACTGCCTTGCATACGATTAACATCCCTTTGTTCTTTTTTTTTTTTTACATCTTTATTGGAGTATAATTGCTTTACAATGGTGTGTTAGTTTCTGCTTTATAACAAAGTGAATCAGTTATACATATACATATGTTCCCATATCTCTTCCCTTTGGCGTCTCCCTCCCTCCCACCCTCCCTATCCCACCCTTCTAGGTGGTCACAAGGCACCGAGCTGATCTCCCTGTGCTATGCAGCTGCTTCCCACTAGCTATCTACCTTACGTTTGGTAGTGTATATATGTCCATGTCTCTCTCTCGCTTTGTCACAGCTTACCCTTCCCCCTCCCCATATCCTCAAGTCCATTCTCTAGTAGGTCTGTGTCTTTATTCCTGTCTTACCCCTAGGTTCTTCATGACATTTTTTTTCTTAAATTCCATATATATGTGTTAGCATACGGTATTTGTCTTTCTCTTTCTGACTTACTTCACTCTGTATGACAGACTCTAGGTCTATCCACCTCATTACAAATAGCTCAATTTCGTTTCTTTTATACGTTCTTAATCTCTCTTTTCTTCCCCATGTGCTTTCCAAAATCCAGCTTAATAGCTTTACCAACAACTCATGCTACTCTCACTGCTCTATGGGTTCCAGAATCTACTGGGGTTTTTTTTTTCCCTACTTTAAGATATTTGCCTCATTTAAGACTAAAACTAAGACAAAAGTCTAATTCTCCATGAATTTCCAGATTATTGGCCAAGGGTCAATAATTTTGCTAAACTGGTCAGAATACAGATTTGGGTTTTTTTCCTTAAAGCAAAGTCACAAACTCAGGTACCTACAGGGACCAAGTAAGTGAGAAAAATAAACGACAAAGGCCCTGGAGAGAAAGACGGCACCGAACTGGCAGGGACAGCCACCCCACCCCCTGCTCAAAGGAGGCAGCCAGGACCCCACTCTACCAGCCAAGTGCTGTCGATCACATAAACTCTGTTGTCAGATCTTTCCAGTCTCCAGAAAAGTCAGAAATCAGGACTTTTATATGAGATCACCTGAGTTTTAAATTCTGGCAAATTATTGAAATTTTAAAGAATCACTGTCAGGTCAAACAAAACGTACCCCTGGCCTAAGGGCCACCAATTTGCAACCTCTGCTTTAAAGGTTGAGCAGTGAAGTTTAAGCCGCGAACTGGAAAATTCCACCTGGATTCTGTTGCTTCCTCCTACATGGCAACAAAGTGGAGGTGGGGATGTGCCTGATTCTTTGAGAACTGAGTATTAGAATCTTCCAAACCCTTGAAAGCTTGAAAGGATGCTGTACTTGAACAGCAGGAATGGTCAGCGTTGCTAGAGCAAAATCCGTAAGTTACCATCTACAGGGGTCAGCGGTTTACCTCTAAAATGTCACTGGTCCATTTGAAAGTAGGCTTAAGCACTGAGGTTACAGATAGAAAAATGTAGTTGCTGTGCAGTAAGTTGAAGTGTATCTATTTTCTATAGTTACTGTAACAAATTACCACAAATTTGGTGGCTTAATAGGACACAAATTTATGCTCTTACAATTCTGGAGACCAGAAGTCTAAAATCAGCCTCACTGCTCTAAAGTCCAGGTGTTGGCGGGGCTATTTTCTTCTGGAGGCCGAGGGGAGAATCTCTTTCATTGCCTTTTTCAGTTTCTAGAACTAACCTGCATTCCTTGGCCCCTTCCTCACTTCACTACATCACTCTGACCTCTTGCTCCCTGCATCACATCTCCTACTTGTCTTCTAGAGTCAAAATTTCCCTCTGCCTTCCTTTTTTTTTTGCGGTACGCAGGCCTCTCACTGTTGTGGCCTCTCCCGTTGTGGAGCACAGGCTCCGGATGCGCAGGCTCAGTGGCCATGGTTCACGGGCCCAGCCGCTCCGCGGCACGTGGGATCTTCCCAGACCGGGGCACAAACCCGTGTCCCCTGCATCGGCAGGCGGACTCTCAACCACTGCGCCACCAGGGAAGCCCTGCCTTCCTTTTATAAGGACCCTTATTATACTTAGGACCCACTCAGATGTTTAGTATATCTCCCCATCTCAAGATCCTTAACTTAGTCACATTTGCAAAGTCCCTTTTTGCCATATAAGGCAACATTCGCAGGTTCCAAGGATGAGGACTTGGATATCCTTGGGGGTCATTATTCAGCCACCAAAGGAACTGGATTTATTTGGTTTCTTCCAGATACACTTGCCAGAGCTAAATTAACCTGGATCCTTTATCTCCAGATTAATCTGCAAAACTAGTCTGAAAGAACATGGGTTCTGCATCTGAAGGCGTGTGTTCCAGGCCCACTTCCATCATTTATTTGCTCTGTGGTCATGGGTGAGTCATCTAAACCCTCTGTGACTGAGATTCATCCTCTACAAAATGAAGCAATGACCTATTTTATACATTTGTTTGAAAACCAAAGAGCTAAGCTATATGGGGAGCAAAAGTTAAATATCACTCAGTAACTTTACCCTAACAAAATGTTCAGGTTGGGCTTCCCTGGTGGCGCAGTGGTTGAGAGTCCGCCTGCTGATGCAGGGGACGCGGGTTTGTGCCCCGGTCCGGGAAGATCCCACATGCCGTGGAGCGGCTGGTCCTGTGAGCCATGGCCGCTGAGCCTGCGCGTCCGGAGCCTGTGCTCCGCAACGGGAGAGGCCACAACAGTGAGAGGCCCGCGTACCGCAAAAAACAAAGAAAGTTCAGGTCTATGGTTATACGCATTCGGTGACTAACAACCACGGCAATTATTTCTTGTATGCTTCTTATAAGCCTGGCGATTGAGATCTATAAAACGTACACTTTTATCCTTATCACAACACTAGAAGTCATTAAGGGTATCACTCTAGACAAATGACTTAGCCTCCCTGGCCTCAGCTTCACGTAAAATGAGAAAAACAGTACCCTCGCCATTAGACTGTTATAAGGTCAAATGAGGTTAGGTAAGTAAAGCACAATGCTTGTTACATGGTATGCCCTCAATAAATGTTACTCAATAGTATTATCCCCATTTTACAGCAAAGAATACTGAGGTTTAAGGAGAGATTGAGTTATTTGCCTAAAGTCAGATAGATGGCAAGTGGCAGAAATGGGGTTTGCGTCCAGGTCAGTGTAGCTCTTCTTCCTTTGAAACCAGCTAGACAATTCTGGTGGTGCAAGCCCATCCTGGGTTCACTTCTATCAGCATGACACTTGAATAATTCCCAGCTCTTTTCCCCAGGGGTGTGAATGAAATTAGCTACATGTGGAGGTTTGAAAAATGCAGTAGGAGTGGGTAGGACAGGAGGATGGGGGCCGGGAGGAGGAGCAAGTTCAAAATATGCACTCAGCATACTTCAGCTTCTGCTCAGAGGCACAATATTTATTTGGTATAAGAGAGCGCCAGGTAAACTGCAGGAAGTGGCCTGCTTATGTGCGATAGAGCAGTTGAAACTGAGGACAATTTTTACAAGAAAATTTCTTTCTACCTAACTGGGAAAATAAACTAAGCAGAAGCAGTTATCAGCAAAGCGTACATCTCACCACATCATTTCTGGCAGTGGCATGGACGGTACATTTTCCTAAACAGCTTGAAAATGCATTAAAATGTATCTTGAGAAAGTGTGCTCTTCCTAGACAGCTTTAAAATACATAAACATGTGACCTTAGAAAGTTTGTAAAAAGAGAAAAATGTCCCTCATCTAACACAAATTATGAGCCCTATTCATGCTAAAAACTTGTACATTGAGGTTCGGCCCAGAAAAAACTTAATGTTTAAAGAGTAGCTTCTTTAGAAATGATTAATTTTGAGATTTCACAGGCACGAGAAGATTAATAAAAAGGAATTGAGGTTTTACACATGAGGAAAACCAGAGCTGCCCTGAAATCCCTTATCAACAGAAGAGGTTTTTTTTTTTTTTTTTTTTTTTTTTAAAAAGAAACTTTTGAGGGCAACTAGCATTTGATAAGAATATTCAAAAAGGGGAAACCACCACCTGTGATTTCTCTCTCCCACCTCTAACCCTTGGCCAGGTGGGCATCCCCCCTTCTTCACCTCTGTCTTCTCACCTCTGCAGAATTAATCAGATTTAAACAGAAGCACATGGGAAAACTTCATACTCTTGTGTATCCAGAAAATGGAATTTACCCATCAACCCTTCTTCTCTCTCCACCTTTGCTACTCAGGCTTATATATGAGATGCTTAGGTGCCTGATTCCTTTTGGTGTTGAAAATACACTTTGCTGCCTGCCTTGAGAACCATCATCCCTGTCTAGGGTGTCAGTTTTGAGGGAAAAGATCAATGGAACCATGTTTAAAAAGTGTGCTTCCTTAAAGTTTAAACACAAGAGATGAGACTAAACACACCACCACTCCTCAATTATTCTTGCCAAAAAAAAAAAAGGAACCCAAATCTAATCAAGCCTCCAGATCTAAATACTTACTTATAGGAAATACAGGGCATGGACATCCAAAGTCAAAAGACTATAAGAGGAAGGGATCTGCCAAATCCTGACTGTGAGATATTCTACTGACCAATTGACCTGCCATCTTCAACAAATCATAACATGAGAAAAAAAGAGGAAGTGGGGGCAGGGAGGGCAGTTACAGCATAAAAGAGACTTAAGAGAGGACAATCAACAAAATAAAAACCAACAAAACAATAAGCCCCTGCGCAAATGCTCACCGTGCGCAAGGATGAGCCAGAGACAGCCGGACTTGAACCGTTCAGTTCTAGAGGCCTTAGAGTCAAGAAGTCCCCGCGGAAGCCTCAGTGGTCGCATCAGAATGCTTGGGTTTAAAGCTTTACTTTAAAGCAAATGTAATTTCCCTACAGCCAGAGTAATTTCAAAACTCACTTTCATATCCATTTATAAAATCTGACTTGGGAAAATGAATAGATATAGAATTACCTTTTTGTACATATTCAGAGCTGGTGTCGACCTAGCACAACTACCTCTAGTTCAATACAAATGCTATGTTATTCTCTTGCCTGAGTGTTATGGTTTACAGGCAATATTTAAATAAAATTCTGCACAAATATTATCAGCAATGCCATCGAGCCATCCTCTTTTCTTTGTGTGATTTAATCGTTTATAGTGGAAGCACAACAAATCAGTGTATATAAATATATGTGATGTATAATGTATACATACATGTATGCATAATACAACACATAAATACATAAGATAATACATATAAAGTATATATCAATACAAACAACAAAGGATTACTCTGCTACTGAGAACATAAAGGGAAAGGCTGAAAGATGCAGTTTCTTTTACTAATCCAGCATAGAAAGTAGAATCTAAAAATGAAACGACCAAGTTAAATTTGACTGAGTTTAAAAAAAACACAATATCTGTAATCTGATAACTTATGAGTATAAAATTTCCTCAGTAGTCTACAGAAAACAATCAGCCATATTTTTACTTGAAATATTTACTCTCCTCCTGTCCTCAGGTGTTTCATTTCAGTTCAGACCTCAAGAAAATGACAAGTTTTTTACTTTTAATTTAAATATATTTTATGTCACTTTTCATTAAAAATTATACTATGGTAATAATTCTAACTATTGTACTTTTTAATGAACACTTTTCCCATGAGCATTAGAAAGAAGGCTCCTCCCGCCCACTCCATCCTTCATTTATTTTCTATCCAGGTCTTGTACATCCCTGCAGCATCCAGCTCCACATCATATCTGGAGGGGAAGAGGACTCACCCCACTTTCACTAACTCTGACTTTTTAAATTCTCTACTGAGTATCTTTTTTTCTTTTTGCTCACCATCCTCTGGTAACACAGCCTCTTCTCCTTTCAGGGAACCACCTCTCTCTAATCCCACCCTCAGGCTCCAGGGGTGAGTACATGCCTATGGCCTGGCCAATCAGACCACTGCATTCTCTAGCTACCCAATCCAGGCCAATCAGAGGCTTCCCTGGGTCTTTTGGTGGAGAAGAACCAATAGGGAGGCAGTCTTCTTGTGAAGCTGCAAGTGCCAAAAAATAGCTATTTTTGCCACAGTGAAGAGAGCCTGTCTGAGAGGACAGCCAGCACAGAGGAGAGCAAAGACAAGGGACAATGAAATAGTGTTCTAAAGACACTGTCTCAGCCCCTGAATCCACACATGGGGTTTTAAAACACAATACAATAAGCCGCTAAATTTAAATTCCCTCTTTGACCTATGCCAGTTACAACTAGGGTTCTGCCACTTGCTGTAGAAAAAGTCCTGATAATACATAATCTAACAGTTATCTAGAAGTAATTGGATTTATTTTTCAGCAAATACATCAAAACACGATACCTATAAGTGAGTACTGCAAAAGGTCCCTTCAAAGTATTACCTTTTGGGTACTCTGCTCAATGTTAGGTGGCAGCCTGGATGGGAGGGGAGTTTGGGGAAGAATGGATACATGCATACGTATGGCTGAGTCCCTTGGCTGTGCACCTGAAACTATCACAACATTGTTAATTGGCTATACTATAATAAAAATTAAAAGTTAAAAAAGTAAATAAATAAAAATAGCCCTCCATCCACATTTCATGATAGACACAAAACTCAGAGAAATGACATCAAGAAAAAGGTAAAAAATTAAAATTAATGTATTCATTTAAAAAAATATATTACCTTTTGGAAGATGCTCACTTGTTCCAACCATGCTAGCTATTATTGCTAAAACTTGTTTGTATTCCTCTTTAGAAAGTTTCTTTATAGTCACAGCTCATATGTTTTCACTTCCACGCAGCCTAGTCATTAGCTACTATTTAATAGGGAATACAGGCTTAGTGGTTAATAGCCTGATAACAACGCTTGTATAAATCAGCCATTATGAACCATCAAGCTTTCCTCACGACTTGAAATGGTACACAAACCTCCTCCAACTGACTTTTTTCTCTTATTTCACACTCAGAGCAGAGCTGGAAGCTATTTTAAATCTAGTTTCCCATAACAGTTTGGGGAGAATACAGCTCCCCTCCAAAAATAAAACTCCACGCTATTTACTGGCTCCTACTGCTGGGAAGAATATTTTTAGGCATGACTTTCCTTCCTACTTCAACACATACAAACATAGGAATGCATGTCCTCCTAGATCACCTCATCAGACCATATGAAATATCTGGATCTCCCCTTACATGCATCTGGTATTGAAGTGCTACTTCATCAGAATCCCAGTTTCATCTAACTCACTGGGTTCTATAATATCAATGCTTTGGCTCTATGGCCAGAGGCGCTGCTAGATTCACCCCAGGAACAGCTGTCCCAAATTCACGATAGACAAATTCTACACAGGGAAAATGAGCAGGATATTTTCAGCCTGGTCTCAAAGGCTCCCACCCAGCTTGCTCACACTCTCCTAAATCTGAAAAATTTTACTCAACCATTCTCAATTACTTAAAAAAAAAAAAAAAAAAAAGTCCTCCCTAAAACCCCAGAATCAAGCACAGTGCTCTTAAGACTAAGCCCTTTTCTGCTTCTCCAGTTGAAATGGAGGTTTGTACATGTGAAGGGCACGTGCATAAGCATCTCTACCAAAGGCACAACCTTTCGGCTGACATTAGTAACACGACAAAGTATTTCAACGTGAAGAAACAAAAGAAATACCTTGTAATACATGCACAGGAATCACAGGCACTCTCAAAGAGATTTATGAAGCCAGAGGCATTACTGTTAAAATTCCTGAAAAGGAGAAATTCAAAATAGAGACATCTGACATACAAGACTTGAAAAAGAGTTGAGAAATGCCATTCATGTTCTTGAAGAAAGGACTAGCAATTTTTCAAAGGTCAAAATTCTCCAAAATTAATTTTTAAACCTGATGTATTTCATTCAAAATTCCAATTAAGAGTTTTAAAAAATAAACTTGTTACTTTAGAATGGGTCTTTATTTCTAAAGATAATATAGACAGTTGTCAATGTACTCTGCACTGGTTCCTCTATTCTTTTTTTTTTTTTTTTGCGGTACGCGGGCCTCTCACTGCTGTGGCCTCTCCAGTTGCAGAGCACAGGCTCCAGACGCGCAGACTCAGCGGCCATGGCTCACGGGCCCAGCCGCTCCGCGACATGTGGGATCCTCCCAGACCGGGGCACGAACCCGTGTCCCCTGCATCAGCAGGCGGACTCTCAACCACTGTTGTCACCAGGGAAGCCCTGTTTCCTCTATTCTTAACATCTCACATTATTAGTACGGTGTATTTGTCACAATTAATGAACCAATATTGATAAAGACTTTCTTTGAAATTAACAAAATGAATCTAAAGTTCATCTTGAAGAATAAACAAGAGATAATAGCCAGAAATAGGTTGAAAAAAGAAATACAATGCTAGGAAAATTTCCTATCAGGTATTTAAACAGACTATAAAATTATAGCAAAGAAAACAGTCTGATGCTTGACAAAAAGAGCCGGACTGATCAAAAGAAGAGAATAACGAGTCTAGAAATGGATCCAAGGAATCTGATAGGATTCAAGAATTGATAAAGGTAATATACGAAGTTAATGAGAAAAGGATGGATTATTCAAAGCAGTTTGGGGATCCTGGCTAGTCATCTAGAAACAAATCAAGGTGGAATCCAATTGCAAAATAAATTCAGAATAAATTAAATGTTTAAGTGTTAAGAAGTCAATCAAAAAATATACCAAAATACAATAAGTAAATTTTTTTAAAATGAGGGGACTCCCCTGGTGGTGCAGTGGTTAAGAATCCACCTGCCAACGCAGGGGACATGGATTCCATCCCTGGTCCGGGAAGATCCCACATGCCGCGGAGCAATGAAGGCCATGCACCACAACTACTAAGCCTGCCCTCTAGAGCCCCTGAGCCACAACTACTGAGCCCGCGAGCCACAACTACTGAGCCTGTGTGCCACAACTACCGAAGCCCGCGTGCGTAGAGCCTGTGCTCCACAACAAGAGAAGCCACCGCAATGAGAAGACCACGCACCACAACGAAGAGTAGCCCTCGCTCGCTGCAACTAGAGAAAGCATGCACGCACTAACGAAGACCCAACGCAGCCAAAAATAAATTTTTTTTTAAAAATGGGATTGGAGAAATCTTTTCTATATAAAAGCCAAAAACTTGTAACTATGAAACATAAACTGATAATTTTTACTATGAAAATAAAAATTTCTGACAGAAAAAAAACCATTAATAGTTAAAATACAAACCAGATAAAACATTTGCAGTACATATGACAAGCAAAGGGTTAATATCCTTAGAAACAAAGATCTCTTGTAAACCAATTTACTAATAGATGAACTATCCCAGCTCCTAGCTAACCAACCCCAGTTGCCCACGGAGCCTCTTCTCTCTCAAGGACCCTGTTCCAGCAATTCTATCCCCTCCCATCATTAATTTTTTTCCCTCTTCTTGAACATTCTCAACAGCAAACATGCAGGTACTTCCATCTAAATATAAATAAATCAAAGCAATAAAAAACCACCTTCTCCTGACCCTCTTTCCCCGTTGAGCTAGAACCCCATTTCTTTGCTCCCTTTTGCTGCAAAACTCCACGGAAGTGTGTTAACTTAATACAATGTCTCCAGCTTATCTCCTCCTATGATCTCTTAAACCCATCTCTACTAGGCTTTTGCCCTTTCCCTCTAATCTTTTCAGAGGCAACTACAGTTAATAGTTCAGTAAATGTTTCCAGAATTTCTTCTCTGCAGATACAAATATACCCCAATACGTTTAAAAACTAGTTATCTCTGTATGGTGAGATAACAGATGACTTTTCTTTTTTTCCTTTATAAAGTTTTGGTACTGTCTGAATTTTTTCAATATATAAGCCTGTGTTACTTTTATAATCAAGGGGAAAAAAGTTGTTTTCATTTTGATAAAGTCACTATCTTAGCCTTAAGAACACTACATCTGTGGCTTTGCTTTTAAAATGAAGAGTTAGAAATAAAACTAGAATAAATGAAATTGTTCACTTTTAAGAGGGAAAAAAACCCTACTAAAAATAAGCAGTAACCCCTCATTCCAGAGATGTATTTATTTGGATGACTTTTTATGAGTGCAGCTTCTATATTGATGTCTTTCTAGCTAGAGGTTATGATTTTTTTCCTTGGATAGATGACGGAGAAGGATAAATGGTGAGCAGAGGGTCTCAGAAGGGCCTAGGATGGGATCACAGAATGAGAGGTCCAAAAGGCACCTTGAAGTCATGAAAGAGATTCTCTACTCATCTGATATACCTTCTCGCCCTCCAACACACACACACACACACACACACACACGCACACACACACACACACACACACACACGCACACACACACACACACACACACACACGCACACACACACACACACACACACACACGCACACACACACACACACACACACACACCCCTTTATCAACAGACTGGAGCCCTCATTAACCCCTCCCTGCACCGAGTCCACCATGATCCTCCTTCCCAGCTTGACCCCCTTCATCACCACCTTCCTTTGCTATCTTTCCTGCTTGGCTTCTTTCTTCTCCTGACCTGAACAAACCTGTTATTCATCCTCCCGTTTATGAGATAAAACTAATTCCTTGCTTTAAAACAGAACAGTTAGAAACACAGTGTGGAGATGGTAAGTCTATAAAGCCCAAAATACTTTTTAAAGTGAAGTATTTTTAAGAGGTTGAGAATATTTTCAAAAACACTCCCATGAAGGTCGAAACACAGAACTCTGCAATGGCCTATAGAAGTGCATTTGCTGAATTAGATCTAAGCTGAAGCCAATCATTTGTTATAAAAAAGAAAAGGACACAAATGTATACCTATGCATGGAAAAAGGTCTGAAAGCGTATGCAACATAATAGTAATAGTAGTTTCATCTGGGCCACTGGGGGGAGTGTTAATTTCCTTTCCTATAAAGTTGTAGTTTCTAACTGTTCTATAATTTATACATATTACTTACATAATAAAAAAATTAAATACATGAATTGAACATAAGCCCAAAGAGAAAAGAAGGGGAAAGACAAAAAGCTAGGGAGGGGAAAGTAGCAACAGGGAAGTGGCAGAGAAACCGCTGAATTAGTCCACGTTGAGAGGTACAGGGCAGACAGCTCTAAATCACAGTCCTCATCTTTATCCTGCAAACCCAGGAGAGTCCCCTGCTTTGTTCTGGTAAGTATGGCTAACAGACTCTAGCCAAGTCCAACACAGTTGAAATGCATAAATGTAACCATATAGAAGAAGAAATTAACAGCTTCATCCTGGGAGTGGAGGAGTACCCTCAGGAATGCTGGTATTCCCAGAGCTGCTTCTCTCCACCTTTGTGTTTGCATCACAAGTTCCAGGAGCCCCTGAAAAGCAAGCTATCCATTTTCAAGAAGTAAATCTCTTGGACGAATACCTTCTGTTCACTGGCTGGAGAGGAAAGGTGCTGGGCTGTGTATTGGAACTCCAGCTATCTCTTCTGGCACAGGTTCTCAGGGATGAGACCATGTCTAGTGAGGATTTTCTCCAGATTCGACAGCCTTGGCCCTACCAAAACACGCAGCTTTGTTTTCACCATACATCACTCAACCTGAGTCTTTCGTTTTTCCTTTCAAGCATCCACAGGTCAAATACTGTGTGTTCCCAATGGTCTGAACTTCTTGGACCAGCAAAGGGACATTCATTTTGCTCAGCACTCCTTTCACATTTCTATTGTGTTCGATTTCCCACTCCCCCTACCCAAGTCCCCAGAGAATAACTTCTTCCTTGTTTTAATAACCTGGACCGCAGTCAAGGTTGATGTGTTTCTCCATTTTGCAGGATATTTTCTTCAGAAGAGACAAAACAGAGGCTGACAGAGTAGCAGGGCTTGGGAGCAGCGTTAGGAAATC
The DNA here is from genome assembly GCF_003031525.2 of Neophocaena asiaeorientalis asiaeorientalis. Taxonomy (NCBI): domain Eukaryota; kingdom Metazoa; phylum Chordata; class Mammalia; order Artiodactyla; family Phocoenidae; genus Neophocaena; species Neophocaena asiaeorientalis. The sequence goes on from NW_020173929.1 coordinate 1,086,502, forward strand.
AGCAGGCGTTAGGAACACACAGAAAATGATTCTAAAGAAATACAAAGCAGACAGCAATGCGAGGCACCGTACACAGAATTATTCATAAAGGTGGACTAGTGCTTAGAAAGATGACCCACTTAGAAAATATAATTTCATTTGTTGGTAAGGAAAAGGGTCAGAGTTAAGAAAGTGGCTTCATAAAGTACCTTCTCTTTGACTTAAACTGAAACACAATATTCTCCCATTTGAGGTCATAAAAGTAGCTCTGATCCCTATGGGCATGCAGAGATTAGAAAATGAGTAAAGGGAGGAGGAGAGAGGAGTAAATCACTGGTAAGATTCCCTCCTCACCACCCCGTTTCATGTTTTCATCTCGTCTTGCCCATGTCCCCCCTACAATCCTATCCCCAACCAGTATAATAACACTGCTCCCCAACATCTAACGAAAGATGTCTCTGTGGACTTGCTTAAGCAAGGAAACAAGCTCACTCTTTTTTTAAAAAGTAAAATTCTCAAGGAAAGACGATGTGAACAAATATTTAGTGGGCGTTAGTGGGAGGCACATGATCTTTTAATAAAAACGTTATAATGCCTCTTTTTTATGAGTGATTTAGAAACTATATCCTTTTTCTCCAAAACATGACTCAAACCTCCAGTATTCATGTTACAGATCTACCTTGTCACCATGATTTTTCTTACTACTGATTTCAGATAGTGTCCAGACACTAGTAACAGATACATGCAAAAACACAGTTATTTCTCTTTGTCTTTCTTCATGGAATATCTTTTCGCAAATGTATTTTCCGTATTAACAGCATTTTCATACCATGGCAAAGGAAAGCAAATATGGTACAGAGAATAAAGATACCTACCCAGATTATGTACCCCCTGGGGAAAAACCACTTTCTACTGGGATATCAGCTTCAACTGAATCCAGTTCTCAGCTGTTCATGGCCTTGGAGGAAAGAGCTAAGGAGTTGCTATTTTTAGGGCTAAGAGAGGCAAACCGCGTGGGTCATGATGTATTAGTGAGCTGTAAAATCAATCTACACATCTCAACCAGCATTTTTTTAAATGATATGGAATAAAGTAGAAAGCATCAGTATGCACAGCATGTAATAAGTATTGTTTTGTGAAAACTTCTGTGTGTGTGGGTACATCTGATCTCAGTGTGAAAAGGTATTTCTAACCGTGGTCGCAGTCTAGAAAGTTTAAGAAACTCTAATCTAGGGCCCAGATACTGGAGTCAGACAGAAGTGGGTTCCAACGTGGCTCTGACCCTTACTTGCTAAGTGAACTTGGTTAGGTGGCTTAACCTCTCAAGCTTCCTCATGTGGAAGATGTGTGTGAACATAATACCCTAGGATTGTCATGAGATCAAAAGAGGAGAGGTATATAAAGCCCTTCACACCCTGCCCAGTAATGTTAACATCCATCTTCAGGTAAATGTTCAGCTCACACTCAGAAGCAAACATTTAGTTGACTTACAAAAGAGAGAAAAACACAGTGTGAGAGAACATATTAGGAAAGTAGACAATTGTAATGTTTTGCTCTCCAAAGAGTTACTCTTCTATAGGACTGTCTACTGGAGGAGTCCTTGATGCTTTTTATACAACTCTCTGGATAGAGAATTCAAGAAATACATTTTAATTTCAGGAATCCTTTTCCAAAATGTAAGCACCAGACCAATGAAAACACTTCTAGTTTTTGTTTCTTACACAGGATTGAACAAAACAAATTATTTGCATTTTGTGCTTCATCTTTATAACATAGCTTCTGACTCCCTAGCAGGTGACTAATATCACGTGTCTAAAGATCTTAAAAGGTACCAAAATTATCTCACCTGTGGAAAGACCCAGATTCAAATACATGCCAAGATTCCTTATATGTAATTTTCGTAATTAAGCAAATAAACTAACCCTGTACTCCAGCATGAAGAAAGTTAAAAAACTGAAAACACACCACTCACTCCACAATCATGTTCTATCTATTCTTGGCATGTAGTTTGGGGAGAGTTACTGAATTCTGATTACAGTAGAGAGAAGAAAAGCAAGGGATCCAGAAAGAAAGGTTGGGACCACGAAACATAGGACAAGTTTTGAGTAGGTGTAAAGATACAGTCCTAAAACTGTCAGCAGCCCCTTGGATGGAAGTGGGGAGAGAAAAAAATCCAAGTCCATAGCAGGCTTTTTTACTTTTGGGTCTAGAGAGACGAAGTGGAGATTTGGTTAAAATAGAAAAATTGGGGGCTGGGGGTGGAAAGAAGGATCTAATAGTGAGTCTTAGAAGATGAAAAACAACTTCACTAATCACTGAAGGATGATCCAACAAACAGGACTGAACCAACAAAAGAAAGATGAGAAGAGGAAGGCTGGTTTTGGTGTTTAAGCAGAGAAAATAAAATCAAAAGAAACAGTTACAGAAATGTCCTAGGGTGCAGGCTCTAAGGCTGGGGAAAACACAGATGTTTAGGAATTTTTAAAAGTTTTTGCAGAAAGTCTGGCCATAGACTTGGGGTAAAAATTAAGTTCTCCCTGAGAGATTTAAAGGTAAATAGAGAAAAGGCAAGTTAAGTATGGCTGAAAGATTTGACCGATCTAACAGGAATATGTGTAATGCCACAAATTTAATATTTTTTTTGAAACGTTCACCAGGAAATGAGCAGGGTTGCTACAGCATCATTTAAAAAATTTGTTTTCAGGGGTATGTTGATGAGAAATGTCACCACCTCCATTTTTACCCACAGTATATCTACAATAAATAAGAGCAGGCAGAGAGAGACAGAGGGAAAAAATGAATAGATTCTTCCCATCCCTGTGCACCAACTGCTACCCTGATTACCCATCCTAACTCCTGCATCACCCCAGGTGCCAGTCAACAAGGCCTATGTCATTTGCTTTGCCATCATCGCATTGTCCACTCACTTGCTCTGCCCTTCTGTCCATTTCACTGAGCTGGAGCTCCCAGCAGCAACTCTAGAAGAGAAGAAGAGGTGGGGAATGGGGACTGGAGCATGCGTGGCTCTAGCAAGCCCCCCAGATCCCACAGTCCAATGAGAAGCCACTAAATACACAGAGATGTAAAGCCAGCTGTCTAGTCAAGAGTGCTGAACTGAGGATTCGATCCCACTGGGGCTGATAGAGTCGGGGTGTGGAAGGCATCACAAGGAGGCTGGAAAGAGCCTTTGCTTTGGAATCAGATCTGGATTTGGAATCCCAGCTCTACCACATAGTATGATGTGAACTTGGGAAGTTACTTAATTCTCTGAGCTTGACTGACTTATTTGGAAAACAGGATAACAGTACCTAGGCATCAATGCCATCAGGAAGATTAGATGAGGTGACCTAGACGAGTACCTGACACACCACAGGCGCTTCATGACTGTCACATCCTACTGCCCACCAACTCAGATTTGAAACTAGAAGTGAGTTCTTTTACCGTTTAAAGCAAGTCCCACCTGCTTTGTTTTTTCAGTTCCAGGTGCAAAGCATTGCCCCTACCTACGTTTGATTGCTATGTTCTCCCTATTCTGGTTGTGTATCGAGCGTGATAAAAGCCTGTTCAGGCAACCAGGTGTGAACACATCTGACTTTGGATGGTCCAAATCGTCTTCACTCAAATAGAAGTTTGGATCCTGGACTTTGTAAACTCTAAGCATTTCTTGATAAGAGAATGTAATGATTAACCGCTGTGATATCACTAGCAAAACACAAATATTAAACAAGTTTGAATGGACAAAAGTTCGAAGAACTCTAAAACATTCTATAAGGAAAGGCCATATTAAATTTCCCCAGTATTCTCAACCCCCTTGTTCTAGACAAGAACATCCCCTGTTTATATTCCTAAAAATTTAATACTGAACACCACTGACCACCTGGGAGAGGGAGGAAAGCATCTTAATTCTACAGACGGCCATGCCTATTCTTCTAAAACTGTACTCTCTTCATATGGTATAGGGACCTTTAAAATGGTTCAAACAAGTGTAAGTTACTGTTGAAGGGAAATGGAGTAGAGAAGACCTTACCCCTTTAATGTGGCTCCTAAGTTCATCTGATTCCAGGTCATGCATTCAAGTTGGGAGGTCATTTGGTATAAATTGTCACTGTTAGAGAAAAGCATCCAGAGTTAGAAATGCATAATACAAAAGACACATACACATGCAACTGTTTCTCCAAAAAGCAATCCACTTTTAACTTTCCTTTACAATGAAAGCCTCCACATTTTCCAGAATGACAGAATACAGGAGTCTGAAATGATTTTCATTTCATCCCACTGATCTCTGCACGTCGTTCACTCCACACACAGCGGAAAGGATGTGAGAATAATTTGGAAGCCTTTAAAAAACCTTAGTAGAGCACACACTGAAGTTTCTAAAGAGGTATTAAACCTCTGAAGGGAAGAGGCTGAAGGGAGTGAAACTTTGAGAGGCAACACAGGCTGGATAGCTCAACATTAAAGTTAAAAGCCTGGAGCTGAAAGTAAAAAGACAGCAGATTAATTATTCGTGAAAAGGCCGTTAAGTTGTTTTAATCAAAAGGATAAGTATCATGTGGATTATAAGGGCCTGAAAAGCCAAAGAGTGATGGGTGACGGATGGTCTAATACTCAAGGATGTGACAAGCGACAGAAAGAGGATGATAAACCCTAGATACAACTGAAGGAATCATTCTCTATAAATTGTAGAGTCACGGAGTGTTTTTTTTAAAGCCCCCAACTCAGTTCTAGATTATATGAGGGAAAACAATGGCTGATCATTTACATTAATACCCCAAAGGAAAAATATCCCACCATATAAACCAACCAAAAGTTTTTCTCTCCCTTTTTTTTTGCACATACAACTCTTAAAAATATCATTATTACATATGCTTTAAAACACATCTCTAAATGCATTATAGAAGAGCTATCACATCTATTTCCCAAAACAACACCCTTCTCAAAGTATCCCGCATGCACAACTCATGAACATCTTTATTATATGCTTTTATGTTTATTAATTTATTAATTTTATATTTATCTCCTTCCTAAAAAACTAGCACATAACTCAATTACCAGAAATCTCCTGAGTAACCAAGCTCAACTAGGAATAAATGTAGTTCTGAACCGAAATGGTTAATTATGAAATTTGAGACCCAAGAGATTAATGGTTTGTCTGGGAACGCTTGGTCTAAACACATTACAGAAGAACATTTCCACTCCACCTTCATGGCAAAAGGGAAAGAAGGTAAGAAGCTTTCAGTATGTAATGTATGATACCAGATTGCAAATTCTGGACAATATCCACCTTGTCACGGCATTCCTTTGGACCGCTTCATCCATCGGGCAGAGGTAACACCAAAGTTTAATTAAGAGGTTTTGTAAGGCCAGCCAAACTGGGGACTTGTGGAGGGGTGAGGGAAATTACAGTATTTATCCCTTGGAATAAATGAACACCATGCTCTCTCTCAGCATAGCTTGATAAATCATGGTGGAGTCCATCTGCCTCTCATACAATCACTGAAAATTATTTGGAATTCCTCAGTGGTGGGTACACAGGATAAGGAGGAAATCAGATTCCAGGAGGGAATTTTACGTATGAAATGTGAAGTGACTTCAAACTCGAAGTACGTGTAGTTTCATTAGTCAGTGCATATCTGGACCCCATCATTCATCCCTGTGTCTGACTGGCTATTATGCTACCACAATATCCTACATATCAATGGAAAAAAAAATGATTAGTTTCTCCTGCAGCTTCCCTGTTCACAGCAGTGGCCGGTGCTGGTCTGTGCCACTACATTTCGCAATTCCACGAATTCTTGCTGTAAGGCCAGTGTAATTAATTCCTGAAGGACCCCAATTTTTATTAGAAGTGCCAGCCTGCTGCATTTAACATGGGAGAGTTTCTTGAACTTTCTTTGGGCTGACAGTTCATTAATAAGCGGCCTCCTCCACAATCTCTACTGGTTTTTGTTCTCCTGCGCCTTTTCATCAGGCAATCCATTTATTAATCTTGCCATTAATCTCAGCCAACAGGCATTGTATTCCCCAGGCAGCTCTCTATTTTTGTCACTGATTTTTAAAAAATTGTTCACCAACTAAAATCACCCAGCCCCAGTTGACAATTTTCCTAGGTCCTATTGGGATGTGGGATCTTTCTGAAATTATTTCCTCCTTGCACAAGACTAAGAACACTGTAATTTTCAAGAGGTCTGAGAAGCAAGATGAGTGACAGAAGTTTACACACATGGGTCAATGAGTCCCAAATATCTAACTTTATGATTTAGGAGTTTTCTCACAGACTTAAAGAATAGTCCAGCAGATTCCTAAAGAGAAAATAATTTTAAGGACATTTTCTTGGCCCCCAGAAAGAAAACCTTCTAAAATACAGAATCTATGTCCTATATATGTATCTTCCTAGTGGGTGCTTGATAAATACTCTACCACACTGCCCAGTATGGTAGCCACTAGTCAGACATGGCTATTGAGCACTTGAAATATGGAGAGTACCACACGTTGAAATAAGATTTGGGCTTTTGAGGTTAAATAGAATATTTTAAAAATTAATTTCCTGTTTCTTATTTTTTTTAATGTGGCTATTAGAAAATTTCAAATTACATAGATGACTTGCATTATGTTTCTATCGAACAGTGCTACTCGGTAAATGTTAAGACCTTGAGCATATCAGTTCAGCTCTCTGCACCTCAGTTTTCTCATCTGTTAAATGGGAATATTAATCTCAATCAGTCTAACTTTACCAGGATGTTGTGAGGCTCTAATACTGGCTCTTTCAAGACTACACAGATAATATATTTTAACTTTTTCTAATCCATCAAATTTTGTATAGTACATTCACACATCACCAACACTCCTCACAACAATTGTGAGGCAGGTGTAATTATGATCCCCATTTATCGGAGGAGGACGGGGGCTCAGAGAAGTGCCTAGTGCTGACTTGCCTGATGCCCCCACCTCTACCCTGCTAGGCCCCTTTAAAGGCTTCCTGGCATTATTTGACCTCTGAACCTTGTCCTCTCACTACCATTTAAATGATAGTAAAAATAATATAGTAATACAAACAGGAGTCTGGAGGCGAAACAGCACATACTCAAGGGAGCATCGTGACCTTCTCTGTCTCCAAGATGTGGTACCCAACCGCATCCTCTTCACCTGATTAAGAACAGTGTGCCAAGATCCCAGTAGGACCCTCACTTCGGTTTCAGTGGTCCTGATAGCTCAGCTTGCAAATCCTCATAAGGGGAGAGAAGGTGGAAAGGGCCAATGGGGAAGGACTTTCAGAAAATCCCCAAGCAAAAACCAAACAAATAACAACAACCACCAAGTAGGTTTCCTGAGGCTGGCCATAGGATCAGAGCACAATCTTAAACCACATCCTGCCTTCTGTTGGCGGCAACTCCTCAGCGGCTCAGTCAGTCGGCTTGGCTGGCACCATCTTTCAGCTGGATGGCAGTGACAGTAATGACAATAGCTGCTGCTGGGAGAGGATAAAATGCAAATTTGAACTAAAAATACTGGTCCCAAGCATGCTCAAAATATGATCTCTCTGGGCAGTTGGTCAACACCCAGCTCTCATCATGAAAATCCACGAAAAGAGGCAGCACCAGTAGAGGAAAATGTGACCCCTGGCAAATAAAGCATCTAATTACTAAATAACCACTGTAGGTGTCGACCACCTCATTCCCAGAGGAGATCAGATAAGCCGCAGTGGTCATGTAGGCATTTCAGCTCCCCATCTAACTCTGTCTGTTTGGAAGTGAACTCTGAAATTGCTGGCTGCCAAAATATATTCCAAAAGTCATGGTGTCTTTTATATTTTTAAGTAGATCTTTAAACAGAAAAAGTCACCGGTTTCCTATGTAAGAAATGTTTGAAGTTGGAAGCAAGGGAGAGAGGAAAGAAACTTCTATAACTGGGATTAATGCAAGTTGGAGTGAAATAAAAGGAAGTCAGTCCTAGCAAAAAGGGGAACTTAAAAGGAAATCAGTAGTAGATCATATAGAGTTTGCTTTGGCCTGGACTGCAGTATTACTGAGTTCTTGACCTCTGCACAAAAAGAAAGGAAGAGAAAAGCTCTTGGCTATTATCTGGACCAGAACTCCCCCACTCTTCAAATGCATGTGTAATTCAAGTACATTTTCATCTTTAAGTGTGTTTAAGTATATCCAGCAGAACAAAGTAGAAAAGTCCTTATTACCACTGGAATGGAACTGTTGAACCTGATTAAGACTGGAGTTACCTCTGCCAGATGGTTGCTGGCTGGCAAACCAGCAACTTGCTAGAAGAAAAGTATTTCCCGAGATCAAGGGGAAAAATTCCTAATAAGAAAAAGGCACATGTAACTGGCATCTGTGAACAGAATTCATGATGTTTCCAGGGTTTGCTGTAATAGCTCTGCCCCATGCCTCTACCTGACGACCCAACGCTCATGCACAGAGGCTGCAGCCAAACTTCCACGCAGACTCTTTCCTGCGTTCTTCCCTCCAAGGCGCCACGGAGGCTGCCTGTTCAGAAATTTCTGCTCAGCAGGCCATGGTGAATAATCATTTTACAGTCAATCTCTTGGTATTGTAATTTCTCTCTAGCTCACCAGTTAACCAAAGAAAAACCCACAGGGGATTCCACTTCTATTAATAAACACTTGGTCAGCACAAATGTTGCAGGAATAATTGAAACTAGATTTTTCCCGCTCCCTGGAGACAAGTCCAATTCAAGCCTTTCTTTGGCTTTGATAACACTGCCCACCACCCTGGAAACCATTTCAGACTTTCTGCCTTCATGCCTACCTATATGGGAAACAAATATCAGTATTGTCTTAAACGAAACTTGGACACCATGTACAATGTTTGTAGACGACACGTATGAAGAGGCATTATTAATTATGATTTTATTTCTTCGGTGACAGATGTCCTCTGATTTAATTCTACATTGAAGGCTAACCTAAATGGTAGATCATGTACTTCCCACTGACCGGATTCCCCAGAAGCTCTATGGCTGCTAAGGAAGCTTCTCTCACATGGAAGACAGTCTACCGGTAACAGGCTCCACTGTCAACTTCATCATTGGATTGAATTGTCAACATTCAATTAAAAATATTCAAATTAGCAATGACTGCTTCTGAATTGGAATAGTTTTACCTGCTAGGGGGCCAAAGGAAACATGCATTCTCATTTAAATTAGTAGCACAGTTGCTAAAAATGAATATGTAAACCTAGTAAGAGTGCAAAAAGAAAAGGAAACTAGAATGTCTAAAAAAAAGTGTATGGGGGAATATTTTTCAAACACAGGGCACAGAACTCCTTTTCAAAGTAGCTGTGAGAATCAACCTGTGAAATGGGCATGGTCAGGGACTGTGGGCTCCAAGGAGCTCAGCAGGCTGACGGAGAGAGGGGGACTTGTGGAAGAGGATCCAAGGGAAGTGAGCAGGGAAGGCCCAGCTAGCTGCCTGTTCTAGGTCAAAATCAGGGGAAAACTGTGCTTAGTGTGGTCGGACTTCACTACTTTTTCCCCTCAGGGTAGCATGGGGTCCCTCCTTCCCTGGGACCTTGCCTCTGAGCAAGCACAGACCAGGGTGGCCCTGGAAGCTGTCGCTCCCCCTGGGTCTGGATGGAAGGGAGAAAGGTCTCTGCCACTTCTGCCTGTTTCTTTAGGAGCCTGGACTGAACTTCAGTAGTTCACGCCCAGTGAGTGGTAAAGGGAAAGCTGGAGGAGTCTGGAGCTTGACAGACAGCTGCTTTGTGAGTTAAGACTTCAGGATTAAGTTCAAGTTGGCTCCTACAATACTCACCAACGAAAATACCGCCTCTGATCCACTGAGCGATTTCAATTGAAAACTATGGGTAAAACTAATGGATAACGGGGTTTCTTTCACAAATGTGAGGAATAAAGACCTTCCTCTAGCAAGACCTAAGGCAGATGCCACGTTTGGAAAGGAATGGCACTTAACCATCAGGAGAGGCAGCAGGGTGCAGAGGGTGGGAAGATGGATTCTGGAGCCTCACACTTGCTCTGTCCCTTACTGTGTCACACTGGGCAAATTCACCTCCAGGGCTTCAGTTTCCTCCTCTGTAAAATGGGGGTGATAACCTATTGCCTACCTCAAAGAGTTTCAGATTAAATGTAAATAAGTCAATACTTGTGAAGCGCTCAAAATGGTTTCTGGAAGTAGTAAGTTTATATAAGCATTTGTTCTTACCATTTATTAGCAAAGGTGCTGGCACAGACTGTATAAGGGGAATATTCCAGGTGGAGGACACTAAGTGACTTGGAATCCCTCAGCGATTCAGAGCACACATGAGCTTTGAAGGCAGAGAGACTAAGAATCAAATCTTGGTTCTGATTCTCACTCGCTGTGTAACTTGAGCAAGTTACTTGGAGTCTCTGAACCTATCACCTCTTCAGTAGAGTGCGGATTACCATACCAACCTCGTAGGTAATCAGAAGAACTAAATGAGTAAACTGAGTGAAGCACGCAGCGCAGTGCCCAGCAGCACACAATATGCAGTGAAGCCTAGTGATTACGTAATAAGGGCCATGATTGCTGGGCTCCAGAAGGGCTGAAATCTGTTCCAGAATTCTTTAGACAAAATTCTACCCACTCTCAATACGGTGGGGAGAGAGTATGGAGAAAACTATCTCCTAACACTTCCCGTAAGTTGATTGGGGTGTCATTTTCTATTCACTACTAATCACATCTGTGTAAAGCTGTAACTCCTCCGATCTGTAACCTGAAAGAGAGGAGAGAATCACTTTACAGTTCTCTCAGAATAGGGAGAGAATTTTGAGAATTTCCTCAAAGCAAATTCACATTGTGCAGTGCTTATTTAATGTCAGTGTATGTACCATTACCTTTAGGTCATGTGGGAAGGGAGACTAAATCCAAGAATGGGGAGACAGAAGCTTTGGAAGGGCAGGGCAAAGAAGCTGGGCAGGCTGCCTTAGGGGGTCAAGTGCAACAAGTCAAACAAAATACAGGCAAGCCTTTCACAGGAGGTCCCAGGTTTAGACAGAAAAGGGAACAGAGCCAGGGATCAGAAGAACCACTGAATATCTAAAAGTTTAGCCGTTAAGTGGTTAAAGTTTAGTTGTACTTCCTATGCTTTTTCAAACACTGTGTTCACAAAAGCATTTAAATATCCTTCAAACATTTTTAGGAGCAGGGAAGAAGGAAATGACATAACCGTAATGGTAGTAATGTTGATGCACAGATCCAGTTTTAAAACATCCCTACAAATGTCCATCCATCATTACTGCAGGGCAAGTACCTGATCTTTGAAAAGTGATTAGAAATGCTGTCAATTTAGAGTGGGTGGAGCTTCAAAGACTCAGCACAAACTTCAAGGAAGCAAACTTTTCCTATGGGGTCACAAATTTTTTTTCAGGAGATATTACTTAAGAGATTTTCCTGTAACAAGAGAAAATGGTATTTTTATGACATTCATATAAAAATGAGCAAAGAAGTTCCAATTATGTAGAAAGAAGAAAGGGATAAGCAAATATCTCTGAAAGATGAACCTGACAAAATTGATTTATACAGTGGCCAGTTAGAAGATGGATTAGAAAATGTGAAATTTTTATGTATAAAATGCAATCCAAGTGATTTTTCCTGCTTCCATAGTAACCACTAATTCAGCCCTAAGTCAAAATCCACCACAGGGACTCAGTTTGGAGAACTGCTGCTAAGACAGAAGTCGTGATCACTTTATCCCCTACTCATTTTTAGGCTGTTCAGTCCCTTCTTAGGGACCCACAGGGTAGATCTAGGCTTGAAGAGGGGAGAGTAAGAAATGTGTGTAACTGTGTCACTACTGAACCAGACTCCAAAGCCTCGCAGTCCCCAACCTCCAAGCAGGTAACCGGACCCATCTAAATAGCACCCATTCCAGCATCAAGGTCTTCCTCTCTGCTTGGGGTGAGGCATCAGCCAGGAGCCAAGGGAGAATGACTGGGTCAAGGTCATCTCACTGGGAGCCATTCCATCTGTTCCCCCAATGGCTAGAATAAGAGCAATGCTACTCCGGCAATAGGCAGGAGCAGCTCCTTAAAAAGGATGGCAATGACCCTACCACCTCAGTTTTGCTTGGAGAGGGGGTTCACAACAGAGATTTCAGATCCTGTACCTATTCCAGTGAGTTGACCCACCAAGGGAAGGTGCAAAGATGGCTGCTCGGGACAGATCACTGGGCCTGAGGTGCCAAAGAACAGAACTGGGTTCTAACTAGAGAGGGAGAAAAGGAGGGTGAGAAGGTGTGACCATTCAATACCTCTATCTGGGCAAAATGCATGTCTTTCCCCCCCCCCACCTCTAAAATTAAAAAAAAAAAAGGCAGGGGGAGTAGGGAGGGAAAAAAGTTATCCTGAATCCAAGATCAGATTAGATATGCCGGATTTCCCGATCAAAAAGAAAGGTTTCCAAAATCTGTGTACTGTAGGCGTACAGAAGTAGACGGGCTCCACCCTGTCCCTCCCCGGTATGGGAGAATCAGACCAGTCCTAGGCTCGGTTTCATAAACACGTCGGAACATTGGCATGAGCCGCCTGCGGGCTCAGGAGCGAACATTCCTTCCCCTCCTCCACCTGTGGGGCTGCAGGTCCCCCAGGCGCGGCCATTCCTTCCACCAATCTCCCAGGGCAGACGCTTTTCCTTCCTTTATTACCTCACTACCTCCTTCCCTTGACGTCAGCCCCGGGTCTTCCAACAGAGGGGAGGGAGGATGGAGATGAGTCTGGGGCAGTCGGTATCAGGATCCCCGCAGCACCGGGTGGGGGGTAGGGATGGAATATGAGGTAATGCGCGCCCAATCCCCGGCATCCAAGGCCGCGATCTGCCACTTCCCTCCCTCCGCCCCACCATCCCGCCCAGCTCCAGCCGGTATAGTTACTAGGCAACCCTATCGGTGACGCGGGATGCCGGCCAAGTTCACCCAAAGTTGAAGAGTAAATTTGGGGGAGAGAAGGTGGAGGGTGGAGCAAGAACCTAGAGAAGGCACGAGGAGCTGGAAAAGAGTCTGCAAGGAAAAGAAGCTGGTCTTCGGCCTCACGGGAACAGGAAGAAGGGCGGGCGCGGGCTGGAGCGGTCTCCCCGCAGGTACCGCTGCCGCCCGACCACAGTCCCGCACACAGTCCGGGGTAGCTGGGCGCTGGGGACGACGCCCACAGAGTGGTGCTGCAGCCCGAGACTCTGAGGGACAGGGGTGGGGAGAAGGCTGTGGCCCGAGTGTACGCGCCCTCGAATTCGTCCCAGAGAAGGCTGGCGGATGTGGCCAGTGCGCGAGGAGTGAGAAGAAACGAGTGGGAGCGGACCCCGTGTTTAATCTTTGATCCCGAGGAAGCTGAAGTCCTCCCAGCAAAGAGCCCTTTTAAAAAATACTCCTCAATATCGGCTGGGTGCTTTGTGACCGCCTGGAGGGGTGGGATAGGGAGGGTGGGAGGGAGGGAGACGCAAGAGGGAAGAGATACGGGAACATATGTATATGTGTAACTGATTCACTTTGCTATAAAGCAGAAACTAACACACCATTGTAAAGCAATTATACCCCAATAAAGATGTTAAAAAAAAATACTCCTCAAAGCGCCGCTCTTTCTTCTTCATCGCCAAACAGTAATCGCCCTCATTTATATTCCAAGTAAGAACACGGTGTGTAGGGGGGACTTCCCTGGCGGTCCAGTGATTAAGACTCCGCGCTTCCACTGCAGGGGACGCGGGTTCGAGCCCTAGTCGCGGAGCTAAGATCCCGCATACCGGGCGGCGCGACCAAACGCAAAAAACCAACGTACACACACAAAGTAAGAACGCCGGGAGACGGGGAAAGCTATTTCTTTCAAATAGAAGCCAGGAGAGGGGCTTTCACATGCCTTTTGGAGACGAGTGGGCTAAAGGTGTACTTTGCCTCCAGGACCCTGCACGGCCGCATCCGGGCTGCCCCGCGTCGGACGTTCCAGTGCCCGCGGGCTCGAGCGCCCCCTCCGAGGTCGCGAGGACCTAGATGAGGTGCCGAGCGCCTTCCTACCTGCTGTAGGGCGTCCTCAGCAGCAGGGCCTGGCTGCCTGTGCAGCTGTCGGTGGGCGTGTGGCAGCCGTAGACTGGGGGCGGCACGGAGTACTGCTGTTCACCTGCAGAGAGCCAGGAGAGCGGGGTGAGAGCAGCACACCAAGGGCTGGGGGTGCGAGGCCGCGGTCAAGGGCTGGGGCAGAGCGTCCTGAGCTGGGCTCCCAGGCTGCGCTGGGGACACTGGGGCCTGGATGCCGGGGCGCGCAGAGAGACGGCCTACAGGTCACAGCGAGCTAAGCCTCTCACTTCACATTCCCTTAGCAGTCACGGCACAGAGCACCGAAAAGACCCTCTGGACATTCGCGGTCTCGGCTGAGCGGAGTTAACATACTTGGGGTGGGGGGAAACAATCTTTTCTTTTGAGTGAGATTAGGCTAATTATTTCTAAAATTCTTTTAGCTATCCTCTCCTCCCTTCCCCAATTTGCTGTGGGCTGGAAATTCCTGGGGAGTGAGGGGTAGCATGGAAGAAGGGGAGAAAGACCCCACATCATTCCCTCCTCTTACCCAGCGAGCCCTGCTGGCCCATGGGATCCTCGTGCTTGAAGGAGTGATTGGGGAACTGTGCCGCGTGATGCGAGGGCGTGTGACCGTAGCTGGGCGTCCCGTCGAAGGTGACCGTGCTGTATCCTGCGGGCGCGGCCAAGAGAGAAAGAGCGTCGGCGGGGAGTCAGGGACCGTGTGTCTGAACCAGAACCCGGGCGAGGAGCGCCCAGCCCCTCATTTGGATCCCGCTGCCTCAGCCCCCAAGGCTTGCAGCGAGAAGCCAGGCCCAATGTGACCTCGCGACAGGCTCCCCGTCCTTTCCCGAGTAAAACCCAGGCCTCCCCACCATTTCCCAATTTATTTACGCCCTTGTCTTTCACGGTGTCCGCCGCTTCTGCACCGAACACCTCGCAAGTATGAAAGCCGACAACCGCTCGGCGGAGAAAGTTGTTCTCTCCCCAAAACTGGGCAGCGCGGGCGACCGAAATGAATCTGCTCGCCTGACCCGGCGCTGACTCGCAGCCGTAAATCAGAGGCCCGCGCACCAACTTTCATTTATTACTCGGGGCCAGTTAAACGGCATGGGCTTTAAATGGGGAGAGTAATTACAGAGTAATGTTATCTGTCTGAGGCTGTGCGACCCGACACCATTGACACCCAAGGCCCTCGGGAAAGCTGGTGAGGGGGAAAAAGAAGGGGCCTTTCAAGTTGGGCCCACGGGCCTCGACCCTGCGCCCTCCTCCTTCCTACCTCGGACCCACCTCGCGCCCAGCGGGTCGGACTGTGACCACCATTGCCGGGGCGGACTTCCTCGCGCACCAGTCCAGGAAGCCTGTTTGTTTCAGTGTGCCTGAGACTCTACCTCCCTTTCCCTCCATGGTATGCACTGGTCTTCTGCCTCAGTTTCCCTGCCGAGAAACCGAGGGCAATACCGCCCGTATTCTTCCCCAGCTCTCCGAAAGTGAGGGGGAAAAAAAACCCAAAAACGTGTTAGTTGAGAAACGTAGTCTCCTTCTGTGACTATTGTCACTAAATTACTTTAACCATTTACCCCACTAGCTTCCGCAAAACTGTAGCTGCCTCTGGGGAAAAAGTATCCTCCAGCTAAGATAAAGATCAGTTCTGAGCCCTGAACCCGATGGTGGGGTCCCTGACTATGCGCAGGCTCAGTAGTCTCTGGCCTGAGGTCCTGACCAAGTGACTAATCAGATTGGTCCAGACGCTCACATCGGCTCCCTGCAGGGCCACTGGGCCGGACCCAGTCCCCCCACCCTCAGCCCCGCCTCTGGGCACTGAGCTGAGTCTCCAAACCCCCGCTCAATTCTTGGGAGTGGGATAAGTCAAATGAACCCCATTCCCCCACTCTTGCCCCAGAGATGGTCAAGACTCTACAACAGGTGTCCAGTGAAGACTCAGATTGAACAGTGAAAGGTGGCCATTACCCACATCTTTCAAATACACATCTCCCCCCCAAAAAAACAAAACCCGACCTTCTACAGTCCACTTCGGGGAATGTGGTGTGTCAGTGTGGGAGGGAGGGTTTTAACAGGTCTTCATTACCGGATTGTACAGGGCAGTCCAAGTCTCACGCACCAATAGGCGCCACAGGTTGACAACTTGAGAAGCCACCAGCTTTTATAATTTACATGACCCCAGAGGCCTCCATTGCTGGCCTGCTAAGTGGGCAAAGATAACCCCCGCCCCGTTAGCTGTCAGGAGTGGGTGAGCACGCTTGGGCTTCCAGGCACTTCATTTTGGGAGCGGAGGCCAGGCTGTGTTTAAGGCCTACCAGTCTGCTGACAAACGAAATTTGGCTCCAAGCACCCAGTTTTGCAGAGGGAAGGCCGAATTTTCAAAGACCATTTTTTAAATAAAGAGGAGAAACAGAAGCAATAAAGAAGTTGTCTCTAGACGAACCCTTCTCCATTCCTGAGCCGATGAGAAGGCAGTGGCCCGGGCACCGTGCTGTCCTCGGAGGCGGGCTCCGCAACCTTCGGTGCGCGGCTAGGGCCACGGGTTGCGGGCTGCAGCCCCTGCGCCGGCCGCGTCGCCTCCGCGCCCCGCGAGGCTCCCAAGGACCCGTCCCAGACCGGACACCGGACCGCTGGGCAGAGGCTGGCCTCCAACCCCCTCTCGCAGTCCCCCTCCCCGGAGAGGGGATGGGCTTCAGTGAAAGGGCCCTCAGAGAGGAGGGAGAGCTCTTTAAATTAGAAACTTATCGGATGCGGAACTGATCAGAGCGTGCTGTCCCGGGGCCTAGCGCTGAGCCAGGCGCGGAGGGCGCGGGGGCGTAGGCCGGGGGAGGGACAGCTGCCGGCAGAAAGGGGCAGCGTGTTCAAAGGCTCCTTGTACAGGCCTTAGAGGGAGAGGCTCGAGGGGCCAAGGTAGCGCCTTTCCCACGATTAGTCTCGGCCGGGGAAGGGAATGCAACCTTGACCGCGGGGAGAGGCGAGACACGCTGTGCGCCTCTCTCCCCCGCCCGACGCAGCGGAGGAGCCCGGGAACCGCCTGGCCGGGCCAGGCCCCGCGGGAGCTGAGGGATGAAGTGGACAGCAGGCTCAGTCAGGAAGGTGGTCCCAAGGCTGAAAATCATGACTCCGCAGCTGCCGCAGCATACGGGGAAATTTGTCCCGCAACGAAATACCCTCTCCAATGCGACCCAAGGGGGGCGCCCTTGGCCCTAGGGCTGAGCTGGTGTCCCCACGTGACACTAGGGTGGCCCGGTGATAACAAGGCCTCCTGTAGGTATAGGGTGCTGCGCGCCAGCCGGTCTGGGGGAATCGGGCAGACTGTCAAGCAGTCTTTGTCTTCCCTTCCCAAACCCTGCACTTAGTCTAGGGCTATCGAAGTCCTCGCCCTTCTTGTGCCCCGGCAAATACCCCACCCCTCACACAGACTACAGTGGGTTGGGTGCCCATCCAGCAAGGAAGAGAAAATCCATCTCAACAGCGGGGCCTAGATCCCTGGGAAAGGAGGTAGAAATAACCTAGAATGGTCTGGGTTTGAGTCCAAGTTCTGCCACAGAGAGATCTCCTGCACACATTATCTCTTAGAGCCTAGATTTCCTCATCCAAAAATAAGGGCCTCCTCCAGTGTCACGCTGTGAGCTTCCTGCAAAGGCTGAGGCACTTTAATTGTCTTAACATTCGATCCCCAGTGCCTGGCACAGAGTAGGTGCTCAATAAATGTTTCCTGAATTGATATTTAGAAGCAAGATTAGAATACCAGCTATAATATTTAAGCAATTGGAAAAAAACGAGGTGTGATACCTTGGGGTGGGGGGAGGTTCAAGAGTGCCAGCAATTGTCCCCACCCCTGGGCCACTGCTAGGTTGCCCTGCCTGGGGACAGGGATCTCGAAGCTTGATTCCTCTCCGCCTCGGCCTGCTGATGGCCATTGCCACACTTTGGGGAAGGAATTGATGCCCTTGCTTTCCCCTGGTTAAGCCTCCTGCCAAGACTCTACATTGCTGGGAGAGCTGCAGGAAGCCCAGAAATCGAGAGAATAAATCTGAAATCTCAGGGCCCCAGGGCCCACTCTGGTTGCCAATGCCAGGGTTGAGGCACAAGTGGCTTCTGACATCCGACCCCAGCTCCCAGCTGCTGACTGAGTCCCAAGGACTGGTCAAGTGTGATCCCTTTATGTTTTGATTACAAGAGAGAACCTAAGCCCGAAGAAGACAGGAACCCGCTTACAGGCTGTGGCCTGGATCTGGGGCCGCCTCTCTACTGGGCTATTTCCCAGGATGGGGAGGGGGGACTCCTTTACCTGCTAGTCGGTCTCCAGCTCCCAAGCCCCTTTTCTCTTTAACATCCTGGGCCTATCCTCTAGAAAAGAATTGGGATTTTTCCTTTAAGCATATTGCCCACTGGCTAGGATGCCCACAGTCTCACTCCTGAGGCTGAGTTGATGAAATTCTTGGCACCAGCACCCTGTAGAAGGATGGACCCAGGGATCCAATCAAAGCCACAGAGTCCAGGTTCCAAAACCCCCAACAGAACCTAGATGGTTTCAAATAAATGATAATGGTAGTATTTTGCACAGGGGGTACTTAGATCAAATAGCTTCTCAGGTGTCTTCAGATAGCAAGCATCCACACAGAGACTCACTCATGTCACACACCTGCCTGCCAGTCTTGCCGTTTCTGGTCCAACCAAGTTTACATGGCTGCTGCCTTCTGTGTTTAGAACCCCTGCGGGGGGAGGGTCGGGGTTCTGCTTCTGTGGCATAGAACTTCAAACCTGAGCCAAACACCAGGTTGCCCATGTTGGCTCTCCTCTTACAGATGGGGAAACTGAGACCTGGAGATTTGCCAGAGGTAACACCAGCCTGCTAATTAGAGGTGGTACGATCAGAGGAAAAGAATCTGTAATAGTCACTGAGCTGTTCCAATACTCCCTGAGTTCGAAACACTAATTTCCTTTAGGAAAGACCTAGAATGGAGGGACCCCATGGATGGGCTTGAGGTTCTTCCACAGAACATGGATCCCAGGTTCCCCGAACGAAAAGAGGAGGGTGGTTTCGGTTTCGCCAGGGCTTCGGGTGGGCTAGGTGCTCAGGGCTGGGGTAAGATACGAACAGCCTAGAAATACGGCTTTAGAATGTGCGTTAGAAGGCGGGAAGAACAGGGCCCTTCTTCTGAGCCTCGGGAGCCGCAGCACCTCCTGCAAACAGTACACACTCTGCTCCTCCTAGCCCACGCATTCTAGAAACATCCCAGTCCCTAGGCCCGAGGGAATTTTTGCTCTAGGAAAAGCATCCACGCCTTTTTTTAAAGCATTTCCTAAAATATCAAATCAACCCGAACTGGTTTAGGTTCCCAACAGCGCACAAGTCTAATTAGAATAAACTTAGAAACGAAAATACAAAGGTTTGGCACGATTGGTTCCGTGCTGGTCCCTGAGAAAGAGAAGTGAGAGGGCGCCGGCGCGGGATGAGAAAACCACCGGCTGTGTCCCTCGATGTACAATGACTGAAAAGGGAAAATAAACCTGTCCTTGTTCTAACCTCCGAGTCTTGCAAAAATTTTTCTCCAGCTAAGTCCCGTGTTCAACGACGAGGATGCGCCAGAGGCGGGCTGGAAGGAAGGCCGACGCTCGGGCCTCATTCCACTGCCTGTGGTAGGACCCGGTCCCGCAGAGATTGGAATCAGATAAACGGGGTTCTCTTCCAGCCCTGGAGCCCGCGTGGCCGCCACCTGAGCTGAAACCCTGGAGAGATCCACTTATACACTACCATGCGCTGGAGCCACAGGCGAACACGGACACGGGTCCAGGAAAGCCACTATTGTCTCTAGCTCATTCATTTACTCATTCTAGTGCTCCAAGGTGCTTACTGTGCCCCCCTTAGGTCTAGAGTGGCTCCTGGACATTTTGGCGTGGCAGAGGCAGCAAAGGCTGCTCACCCTGCGCTGGTCCCACTCTGAATCCAGGGTCTAAAAAGTCCAATGCCTGGCGACAGTTTGGTGGTGCCTTGAGCGACAAAACCTCTTCCCGAGGCAGAGCCAGGCATTGCACCGGTTCCTGCTTCCCACTCCCACGGGGAATAGTTTTAGAATCTCCCGAGGTCCGAGGGGCCCCAGATGACCTCCCGGCTCATGCGAAGAGTCCGGTTCCCAGCTCTGGAGGATGTCAGGGACCCATGCCCTGGACTCCCTCTCCTTGCCCTCCTCTCCCCCAGCTGCTGCTTCTTCTACCCTCACAGTCCTTGGGGAGGCAGCCGAGTAAGAGCTGTGGCCAGGTAAGGGGTAGGACAGGGGAGTGCCCGCGCGCAGCCACAGCCCCGTCGCCACCGCCCCGCATGTAGGGGGCGCTCCCCAGTCTGCTTACCCTGGTTGCGAATAGCGGGCTGGCTCTCGAGGCAGCTGGGCAGGTAGGGCGCGTTGGGGAACATCCTGGCCTGGCCGGACGACGCCTGGCTGGGCGGAGGAGGACCGAAGGGTCCGTAGCGACAGGCTCCAGCCGTGCCGGTGAACTGGCCCGAAAAGTGGACGGTGAAGGCGCTCAAGCACTGCTCCTCGTGCGGCTCCGCGCCACCCCAGCTCGGCTCCTGTTTGATGAACGAGTGAGGCGGCGGCGGCGGGGGTGGTGGCGGCGGAGCAGGCGGCGGCGCAGGACCGCCCAAGGAACCGTAAGCCGAGGCGCCCGGGGGCGCAAAGTCCAGCACCGGCGCCCACTGCGCCGCGCCGCTCACGGGCAGGGCGCAACCGCCGCCACCACCCAGCGAGGGTACCGCCGGCAGCAGCGCGTTCAGGTCCCGCACGTCGGAGCCCATTTGCTGTGGCTCAACCCCGGACGCTCCGCGGCCCCACCGGCTTTGCAGACGCTCGGCGCTCGATTCCGCCGCGCCTAACTTGGCCCAGATGCTTTCCGGACCCTGGATCCCCGGCTGCTCGGTCTGCTGAAGGCACCCAGACCCGGAGCGGAGCGTGTGCTTAGACGCTGGCTCCGGGGCACACGTGGATGCCGGCTCTTGCGGCAGGGGGAAGTC
>NW_020173929.1:1108005-1141936 GCF_003031525.2 Neophocaena asiaeorientalis asiaeorientalis
CCCTCTCAGAAACACCCTCCTCTCCTACCCACCACGCGCTCTCCGCAGGCCTGTAGGACACAATCCTCCCCCCACCTCCCCTTCTCGGCCTTCGCGAGTGTGGGCGCCTTGGGGCACTGGCGAGCCTCTCCAGGTGAGCACTGAATGTCCCCTCTGCATCCTTGTGTGATGGGGGTAGGGAAGAGGTTGTTAATCAGGGAGGGCGGGTTGGAGGGAGGGGCAGGGGGCTCCACGAGGGCGGGAACTTCAGGATAACGCAGAGAACTTTACCGGACTTCAAAGAGGCGGCGGCTCTTGCTTCTAGAGCCGTCAGACTGGACTGGTGGTCATAATCTTGGGGTCACTCGGGAGCGGGGTGGCTTTTTGTGGATTCCAGAGGCCAGACTCAGGCGAACGTGGGTCATCTGGAGGTTGCACCATTTGTGATAAACGGGGCGTATATCCACCGTCTGGTAGTTGGCGACACGGTGAGGTTTGCGCCCAGAGAAGGGCGGTTGCCGCCTACCTAAAATCGGTGTCAGCGGCACTTAATCTTCCTTACTCGTGAGGAGTACCTAACTCTTCTACGGGGAAACCGGGAAAACAAAACGGCGGCTAGTTTGGGAGGAAAGAAAACCCTTAGGGAAATGCCGAGATTCCGGTCGTAGAATCCAGGCGCCGAGTTTGGAGGTTGGCGGGTGGGGAAGGTTTAAGATACGAAGTCCTTGGGGCGAGGTTGGCTCTTGGAGCCGCTCCTGCTGAGCTCTGCCTCCACTCACTCCAGTCGGGAGTACCATTCTGCATGCGTAGTGACAGATCAGGAGGCGCAAGCCAGGGTACGCGGACGGAAGAGAGCCTCCAGCGGCCCAAGGTCCAAGGCAGGGTTCTTACTGTTCAGAGCTCCCAGCGCCTGACATCGCCAAATCAGATTCC
Organism: Neophocaena asiaeorientalis asiaeorientalis; assembly: GCF_003031525.2. Lineage (NCBI taxonomy): Eukaryota > Metazoa > Chordata > Mammalia > Artiodactyla > Phocoenidae > Neophocaena > Neophocaena asiaeorientalis. The sequence goes on from NW_020173929.1 coordinate 1,108,918, forward strand.
TCCCTCCACCCATTCATTCTTTGGGAGCCCCGCGTCCCAGAGCAGGTGCTTGAGGTTTTGTTTTGTTTCTTTTGGTTCTTCCAAAAGAGTCGGCTTCTATCGGGAAACAGACCCTAGGCTAGAAGAGCCGTGAACCTGAATGGGAGTGCGCTTCAGGGGCGCGTGGAAACGCCCAGGAGGCAGCGGCGACGGCGCAGCCTGGGACTGCCAGGAGCGCCGGGCGGGAAGCGGCCTGTTGCCGCCTGGCCTCTGACACGAGGCTGGCCGGGGATGGGGCCCGAAGCTTTTCAGCCAAGCCCATGTGAAGCAACAATCAAAGTAGTTGCAGTTTTATAAAGAAGCCGGAAGTTTTAAAGCCTTGATTTACTCACAATTTCTTACGCGTTGGTTTTAGTTAATTTCCACTAAGTAAACGGTAGCCAGGAGTTCTCGCTGCGGACCAGAAGCGTGTGCCAGCTCAAAACCTACACGCTAAGTGCATTTCCCTCCTCTTGGGGTCGCTTGCCTTGGAGGCGCAGGAAACCGTGAGGGCAAAGGTCAGGAACAGGCAGGCTCTACCCGTTTGATCGCCGGACCGCTTTCACGGTGGTGGACACTTCTCTGCGCTACTTTGGTGCCTGACTTTGCGAAGTCTTCACTCAGAAACTTTTTCTTTCTTTTTCTTTTTAAAAAAAGAAGTGAAAAGGCACTCGAGGCCAGCTGCTTCTCCCCTACACTCCCTGTGGGCCGCCCACTCCTCGCCCGCATGTCCCATCTCTAAACCTGCGCGGGGCTCCAGGGCTGGGCAGAGGACAGGCGCTTTTCGTATTTTGGGTGGAGAAAAGCCCAGCGAGATAAAACTGCTCAGGCCAAGTTGTCCCTAGGACGTCCCAGACCACTGTCTCACACCCTTCACTTTTATTTCTACTTCGAAGTCGTTTTTCTTAACTAGGACTCACTCAAGCGCTACGAGGAAAGGCGAGCCCTTTATGAAAGCCCGGGATTTCCACTTCTAAGTGAAAAAGGTCGAGATTGTTTCTTTTTTAATCCTTCTTTGCAATTTTGGGGGGGAGGGTATTTGGAGGAAGGTGGCTTGATTGTGAGCTTTTGCGGTTTTGAATCCCAGATAGGGCAAGGGCTCTTAACTCTCTTGAGTTAAAAAAAAATTTTTTTGTTTTTTTTTTTGCCTGGGGGTGGGGTGAGAGGAAAGGAGGGGGCTAGCAAATTTAGCACTCCTCTCTCACCCGCCATTTGTTGCCTGAGAACTCTTTTTTTTTTTTTAGATGTTGGGGGGAGGAGTTTATTAATTAATTAATTTATTTTTGCTGTGTTGGGTCTGAGTTTCTGTGCGAGGGCTTTCTCTAGTTGTGGCAAGCAGGGGGCCACTCTTCATCGCGGTGCGCGGGCCTCTCACTGTCGCGGCCTCTCTTGTTGCGGAGCACAGGCTCCAGATGCGCAGGCTCAGTAGTTGTAGCTCACGGGCCTAGTTGCTCCGCGGCATGTGGGATCCTCCCAGACCAGGGCTCGAACCCGTGTCCCCTGCATTAGCAGGCAGATCCTCAACCACTGCGCCACCAGGGAAGCCCCCGCCTGAGAACTCTTGAGGGAGGGAAGAGCAGTGGTGCGATCCCCATTTCAACCCTGGGGTACCCCCTCTCCCAGACCTTGTAGTCCGAAGCGGTGGGAGGAGTTCTCTGCAACCCTCAGGGCAGAGAAGTAAGTGCTGCGCGCCCGAAGCCGAAGCCAGAGGGCCTCACCCGAGACGAGGTCTTTGAACGCCCCTAGCCCGTGCCTATGCCCGGGAGCCCTGGTGCCCCGGGGCCAACCCTGGGGAACCCGCACACTGCTGCGCTCACGGGGTGCCCTACGCTCCCCACTTGTTCCTCCACTAGGTGACGTTCTCTGCGGGAGCTCTGCAGTTACCCAGGCGGACGCGCCCGCTCTGCTGGCCTCGGTGCCCTGAGCTGGTCAGAGGGGGAGACAGCCTGGCCGGGAAGAAGGTCCAACCTCCGCCCGCCCCAGCAGGTAGAGCGCGCTCTGCTGTACCTCCTGTGGCTCGAGACCGGCCCAAGGTCCCAGGGATCTGAGGGCTGAGGAGAACTGGCCGCTCCTTTCTCTCAATCACCTTCCCACCCCCGATAGCACTGAGACCTGTGGCAGAGGATGGGGTCTGAATCACCGATTGGCAGAGCTGGAAATTAAACTCCTTGTTCTACAGAAAAGGAAACTGAGGCCCAGGCAGAGGGAGGAAAGGCAGCTGTGGAGTGCACTGGTTAAGAGCAAGAGATTGGTGGCCAGAGAAAGGAATCTCAGCTCCACTAGGTAACCAGCAGCTGTGCAATGATGGACGAGCTCCGCAGCCGCTGCGAGTCTCAGTTTCCTTATTGGCCACATGGAATAATGGGATATTAGTACCCACCTCAAGGGGTCCTGAGGATTAGACGGAAGAGAGTGTTGGCCTATGCCCTCAATGTAAGTTACAATTTTTGTTACTATTTTTCAAGGACACGTAACTAATTAGTGGCAAAACCGAGCTGAACCCTGGTCTCTCTGGGCTTAACCCACCACACCTCTGCTTCTTTAGAGCTAATGGAATGGAGAGTAAAGGAAAGGAGGAGGAGAGGCGCTGGAAACCCATGTAGCTTTGTATCACTGGTAAAGTTCATCCTGGCCTGGAAGGGGCTTAATTATTGCAAGCTTTAAAAATGGATGCTGAGTGGGAGGGGGCAGTGAGGTCCTCTATCCCCCGCCCCCCACTTTGACCCCGGCGCCGTCAACTGCATCTGACCGAGAGCCCAGGCCGGCCCTGCAGCCGCGGCCCCAGGGACCAGCGCGTACTCCCGAGCCGCGCTCCGGGCGTCACCCCGCGGGCGCCGACAACTGAATAAACACACCGTAGCGCTGCGATCTGTCAAGGGCTGGGGCCGCCTGCCCGCGCCCGGGGCCGTAGACAGCAAAAAGGAGTGCTGGGCCGCCCGGGAGAAACCTGCGCTCGATTAGCGCCTCGCGCAGAGGCCAGTGTCCGAGCTCCACGCTCCCGACCACTGCTCCTCTCCTCCCCGCCGCCTCCAGCTCTTAGCATTCTGCCTACCTCGGGCCGCTGGGCAGCCGCTTAGGCTGGTTTCCATCCCCGTGCAGGTGGTAGAAATCCCAGTTTCATTTATCTAAATTAAAAAAAAAAAAGTAAGAGAAGGGCTTTTGGTATAGTCTACCCCCGGCTTCCTCTGTTCGTTTGAAAATTAACTCTACTTTTTGGCCAATCCCCCATCTACGGTTCAAACTCAGTTGGTTTGGGGGCCAGGACCGGTGCGCACTAGCAGGTGCGCAGAGCAAAACTCCCCCTTTCCCCCAGCTCGCAGTGCCTAGAGCGGTCAGGGTTACCCGCCTGTTCTGATGCCACCGCGAGATGGTCCCCGAGCTCCGAGAGAGTCCCCAAAGAAAGGATTGCGCAGCGCTGCCTCTATTATTATACCGTAAATCTTTTTAAATTCTGGAACTAATTATATAGAGGATATGTCTCAATTTGTTCTGCATTAATGCCACAGTGGGGATGGAGGCCGGGCTGTGGCCAGAGCAGATACGCAGGCCCATGAAATTGATGAGCTGAGAGTTGCTTCCAGTCCTGAGCGCACCATCTGGAATTCCAGTCTGAGGTTACAATTAGAACTACTGACCCCAGATTCAACTTTGCAAACAACAGGAGAAAAAAATGGGGAAAAGAAAGAACCAAGAGGAAAAAAAACCAAAAAAACCCACGAACTTATTCTGCACCTGTTAAAAAAAAAAATCCTCGCACAACCTTAAAATCTTCCCATCTTAGAAGATTCTTTCCAAGTATTTCTTTTGTGTTTTTTAAACCTATAAAAGATAATGGAATATATTTTATAGATTGGATTTTATCTTATCCCCTTTCCCTCTCCCGAGTGCACTCAGCTTAATAGTTGTCAGTTTTTCCTCAGTGTTGGATTTAATTATGTAGGACCAAAACATTCCTCAGTAAATTAGCTTGCTAAATATTGTTCCTTTTGTGATTCTGCCTTTGAGAACCAGCTTAATTACTGAAATCTATCTGGATCTAGGACCTTTTTTTTTCTTTTTGACTGTTGCTCCACCTTAACTGTAATCAGAGATGTTACTGCATGTTGTAATTTTATTCGTGTTCTAAATCGGTTGTGCCAGTTTCTTCTTTCTTTAGTTGCATGCTGCTTTATTTTCCTCTCACTTTGACCCCCTGAAGAAAACGAAGGACCAGGCAGTACTGGGGAATCTGTTAAATTTATTAGCATAAATGCTTAGACAAAACGAGATATAAATCATTCAGATGTATTAAGCCATAAAGTATCCCAATGAAGTCAGTCCCTTGCCAGGGTCCTGGTGTATAAATGTTCATATAAAACAAGGTATCAGTATTATCTTTCAAACTGAATATATGTTGTAAAAATATCCAAATGTTAAGTTAGGAATATGGGGGCAGTGGCAGGGCAGGAAGGGAATATTCTTTAGCGCAGCCTATTAGCATTGTAGTGCTCAGAAAGTGTGGCAGAAAGGAAAAATCTGAACAGTTTGCATTTGGAATATTCAGTAAACAGTTTTTTTTAAGGATATATTTGACTGAAAGCACAGGAATGAGGAAGGAAGAGATAAATAAAGAACAAAAGTCATTGCTTTCTATAGAATGCATTTTTTTTTCCTCCGAAGGTCAATTTAGCTTCAAAAAAAAAAAAAAAAAAAAAAATCTGCTCAGAAAAGCACTGGCTCTTCATACAGATAACGGATGAGCCATTAGTGAAGAGCCACCTGGGCCTTCATCTGGTAACCCGGATATGCAGCTGGTCGACAGGAGAAGGATGTGTATTCACTGGAGGTGGACTGGGAGAAGAGGGGTTGGGGGAGTGAGGAAGGGGAATTGCCAGAATTCCTAGCAGAGGTTTACTAAGACAAAAATCAGATAAAATGTTTCAGGAGCAATGGCTCACGTAGCTCATAACTGCAGCTCTCCGTAAATCTTGGCAAATCAGGGCTTTTTTTTTTTTACCTTTTAGAAATGATTACTCAGAAGCTTTTTTTTTAAAAATCAAGGAGTCAACCAGAGAAAGGGAATAGTCCCCCTTTTTTTTCCCAGCAGGATCATCTTTACCCTTTCATTTCCATTCATTCATTGGCCATGCAACAACTATTCATTGGCACGTCCTATGTGCCAGGCATTGTGGCAGGGACAGAGAATACAGCAGCGTGGGGACAGGCTCTGCCATGCTCCCATGGATCTTACATTCCAGTAGGAATGACAGACAAACTACAAGAAACAAGTCAGGTGCTTTCAGATAGTGGTTAACTGCTGAAGGAACAAGGAGGTCTGCTGGTCTGAGAATGGCTTAAGGCGAGATGGGGATGGGAACAACATACTACCCTCACTTCATTCCGCCCTCAACCCTCACTGCCACATTTTAATGTGTTTAGTAAGTATCCCACCCTACAGTCGAGATGCAGGGAAAGTTTGAAGGATTTGGAATGCTTGGTCTAGATAAGTCTCTGCCTACAAGGCAGCTGAACTTTTCAGTGGGGCAGCTGTTCAGGTAAAGCTGGATTAAAATTACCAGCACGAGCTGAGTGACTGAAAGTGACTTAAACTCTGAAAAACTTGATTTTCTCCTCTTCAAGGTAACAATAATGGCGCCTATTCAAGTTGCAAGAACTAGATAAGGTAAGGCATGTACATTTTTTAGCCCATGGAAAGCACTTAATAAATGGTGGCTGTTATCTATATTAACATACAGTCTGGTTTTGGTTTGGTTTTGGTTTGGTTTGGTTTTTGCTTCTAATTAACTGATGAGTTCTAGACTTAGAGTTGATATTGGTGTGAGTTAAGAAAAGGTTAAAAAAAAAAGTAAAAAAAAAAAAAGAAAAGGTAACAATCTTTGCTCTTTTTGTGTCAGGGAGAAGGGCAGGAAGGGAAGCCCTTTGCACAAGAGTCTGACCTCAAGCAAGGATGTTGCCACCTCAAAGTAAATTGAAATCATTTTGTCCTACGGCCGGGCCCCGAAATGGGAAATACGTGGCTTTTGCTTCAAAATCAACTTCTTTCCTTTCAGTACAGAAGGCTCTAGGCTAACGTCAGCTTGAAAAGTTTAGGATTGCCTTCTTCCTCATAGTCACATTTCAGGTGTGCAGCCAGGTCCAGAATAAAGAATTAAAGAATCCTGGGCTAGCTACAAAAACACCTGGGCTCAAGTCCTGTCTCTGCCAATGACCATGGCCTTGGGGAAATAACTTAAGCTCTTGGTTTTTCATTACCCTTATCTGGAAAAGGAGGAGGATGATAGCAATGAAGTAAAGTGTGCAGAGTGATCTGAAAACTGTAAAGTGCTGGGCAATGCACGGAACCATCAGGATGATCTGTAACATGGGAACTAACAGTGGAAAGGGATACTCTTGGGAGCACTGGGGTACGTGGCTTGCTCTCATGCTTCTTCATTTGTAAAGTGGGCATAGGGCTTTCCTCTTGGGCTTGTGAGAATTAAATGAGATACATGAACAATACTTGGCATAGAGCGTGTGCTACGTGGGTGTTGCTGTTGCTTTTATTGTTACCCTTCTCTGGTCATTTTTCTGGGCTCAGAGGTGGGCCTTAAGTTTTCACACCAACAACTTCTTTTTCTGGAAGCACAGACTAGTATAAATAATTTGGCTTATGGATAAGACGGCTGGGGCTTAAATCCTCCTCAGCTACTTATTTTCTGTATGACTTTGGGTGACTTCCTTATTCTGAGACTTAATTTTCATAACTGTAAAATGAGGCTAATAATACCTTCACCTCACAGAGTTGTTTTGATAACAAATTAAGACAACAGGTGTAAAGTACCTGCATGGCGCCTGGCATGTAGTCGGAAATCAGTAAATGGTAGTAATTAAAATTTTAATTTGTATAATCAGAGAATATTAGCTGACTTCAAACAACAGATCGGCTATCAAGAACGTGAATTACAGCATGATTCTGGGCACACAGAGAAACGAATTACCATCTTCTATTAAACTACCCCGTGCCACATTGAAATCTCACTCTTTCATATACGAACAGCTTTGCAATCAAGACATTGACAAGGTTTCCTTTATGACTGTGAGCCTGTTAGGATAGAAGTTAGAATCCTATTTATTTCCACTGGTTTCTTTGCAGAATATCTTGCATATATCAAGGATTTTGGCAATCCCATGCCCTTTCAAAATAAGCAGGAAACTGTTTTCAGCCAATGGAGAGAAAAAGCAGTTTGACTGTCTTCCTGGAGTGGCCACATAGCATTTATTAATAGCTCTGTAAACAGGCTTGAACATAGTATGAGCTGGCTGCTCAACATATTACAAAAGTTTATGGAGAAGTTGCTTAGGAAAAACAAGATAGAGTCATTAGAAATCTGATACTGGTCAATAGTGCATTTATTCCAAGTCTCCATAAATCACAGACAAACGAAACTTCTATTGTGATCACTGTTCCAGATCTAAAGGGTCCCTGTCTCCCCTTTGGTAGAAATTAAATACATTTAAGAACGCCTAAGGTTTTTTCTCTGCCGATACAGAGGCTAATTAAAAAATTTTCCAAGAGATAATAAATATCTAACTCTAATCAACAGATTGACACACGATAAATAAGAAGCACATAACTTTGACTATTTAGGGCACGCGTTTATCTTTAATTATCCCCAAACTGGGAATAGAGTTAACTGTTGTTATCTGCTATATTTATCTATTTCTAGAGTGACACCACATTTTGATTTTGCCCAGGAAAGCCTCAGTTTAAGCTGTTGTCCCAGCTTAATTATTATTTTCCCTTTATTCCCAAAAGCATCCTAGTTTTGATGGTAAATGATAAGGATTCCATTTGCTTAAATTTTTATTTTATAAAAAAGATTTAAGAAAGCTGTTACAACAAAGGTGAAAGACAAGAGTTAAGTGGAACTAGTGAGAAGGAAAGGTTGGCTTAATATTAGAAATGAAAGGAGGAGGATAGCTCCTGTAACTGAACATAAATCTTAGTTCTAAGCTTCCTGATGGCCAAGTCAAAAAGGGAAAATAAAAGTAGTTACATATCTCTCTTTATGCAATAGAAGGAAGAAACCCAGTGTTTCAGAAGAGACAAACTTTTCTAGCACTAAACTTTAAGAGGAACTTACCTCACTGGCTTTTCTGTAAGGGTCATCAGCAATGGTTAGTAACTTCAACAATAATGTTTCAAAAGCTGCAGAGACACTCTGGTGGTTTCTCATTTCAACTCAGTGGTGTAGTATTAAAATTATAGTTCTATAAAGCTTTTTCTAAGAGGGGAGAGGCAATAACATACTCCTATTAAAGTTTTCTGAGGATCTAACCTGATTCAAATTAACCTTCTGTGTTAATTTTCAAAAACTCCCAACTGATAATTTTGAAAAACATCTTTTATTTGTTAATCATCAGATAACTTTGAACACGAACCAAAACACTACTAAAGACCTGACCGTTGTTCTTCAGAATCTGTGATCGGATTCGGGGAGAACTGTAGTGCAGCGGTTAACTGAAGTGATTTGTGCCCACTCCCCCCTGGGGGCGGGGGGTACATCTGGCAATGTCTACAGACATCTGTGATTGTCACAACTCTGTGGGAGTAGGAGGCGGGTGCTACTGGCATCTAGTGGGTGGAGGCCAGGGATGCTTCTGAACAGTCTTTAAAGCACAGGGCAGTCCGCCCCCCCGACAACAAAGAATTATCTAGCCTAAAATATCAATCGTGCTGAGGTTGAGAAACCCTTCTCTAGAGTATTATCAGTAGAAGAGACCATTATTTCTAGCTGGGGTAAAAAGGAAAACGTTTCATGGTAGAGGGGCCCTTGAACTAGATTCCCCCACCCCACCCCTGAGGAGCTGGAGGATGCCTCTCCCCAGGCTCAGGAAATGGTGGGAACAGAAACAAGCAGGTAAGAAGAGGTAAGGCGTGTTGTAGGGATGCCATCCACAAAGGGAATTGTGGGTCAACTAACTTAGCTAGAAAAGAGGGAGAATCCATGTGGAGCAAGTAAGAGAGAAAGCCAGAGAATACACGCAAATTTAGGGCAAAGAGTTTCTGTTCTGATGTTATGTTCCAAGATCCCTAAATATTGCTAGCGTTTCTTAAAAACCACACAAATCAAGGCAGCATAAACTTTTATGTTCACAAAGCTCATCTTCGGAATACTGGCTTGGGGTGTGTATAAGGATAGGCACATGTTTTGCTTCCTCTCCCCCACATCATTTTCACCACTTCCATATTAGAGATTCCTTGGAACTCAGTTTTATATATCACATTAAATTTTTAAAAATGGGTGCCTGCTTAAAAATACAACCTATCAAAGCACAGAAAATTCTGAACCGCTGCTGTACTTGATAAACATTGTAGGAATCGCCATTAAGAAATATTATTCTGACCTAGTTTGCCATGTCACGCTGCAGATTGTCCTTTTCTTGAATCGTGGAACGATTTGTGAGAAAAGACCACGAAGCTGGGTCCCTCGATATTAGCCATCTCACCCCTCAAAGTTCAGCCAGGAGCGGGGCAAAACCCTCCTCACTGTGTTGACATGTTTATTTCTGGCGTAAGAAAATATTGCTGTTGCCCAATTTCGTTTTCCAGTCCATTCACTTGCCTGAAGTCATATATTTTATTCTTTCCTTTGATGATCTACAGATAAATTAGCATGATCCACTAAGGTCTGCCAACATATATGCGTTACTGGAGAAATCTGAGATGTTGAAAGATGATTGCACTTTATTGTATCCCAATACTTTCTTCTTAAGGACCAAATAAATAGCATCAGCTAGTTTATATACCTGACATGTTTATTGAAGTATTCCCGCTGAGTACTTCCCATTGTCATGTGTTCTCACACATTGTTTTCACAAATTGTGTTTTGAAAGAAGTCAAGGGAAATTCAGGCCAGAGAAACAAGATGTTATCTTTTGTAAAGGATGAGCCCACTTTAATGGAAGAGGATAATCCATTCAGAGGTTTGGAAAGCCAGTGTCCTCCAGTGGGTGTGATAAATCCACAGGATCTGAATCCAGGATTTTGCACTGGGACCTTGAAGTCGGCAGGAACAATTTAATCGTGTTCCAAATAAACACAGTGTATCATTATTATTATTATTGGAGAAGCATGAACATCTGTTAGGTCAATTTAGCCCCATTTCCTTAAGGCAATTGAATTCACTGAACACAGTTCTAATTATGTCTGTCACAGATAGATCTAAAATGGTTCTGTAATGCCATAACTGCTCCTTGATCATCTCTGTGTTTGAGACCAGGTTTAAAAAAGAAAACAATTCACCTGCTCATCTCAGATGGGTCACTTGCATGGAGAATCCCATAGAGACTTCAGTTACCTTGTGGATTCTATCAACAGAACCATTTTCAACAGATGAGAATATTTGAGACAGCTGGACTTTTTCACGTTGCACGTGCTTTAAGTAATCATGTGGGGCAAGAGGAATCCAAATATCACTTACTAAGTAAGAAGTTCTTCACCATGTCCTTTTCCTAACTCAATATGGTGCCTTCCCAGGTACCACTCATTTCACACAAGATACATAAGATAAATTCTCTCCGAGGCGAAGCAGCAGTTTTGCAGCAGGTTACAGCTGTAAGGGACTTTAAAAAGCTTCTAGTCCTACCCCTTGTTTTTCAGACAAGACATTACATTATTTACCCAAGATTACACAACTAGGTAGTGGCAGAGCTGTCCCTAAAGCAAGGCTGGTGGAGGGTAAGAACCATCTTTGTATAATAGCACTCACTCTTCTACACTTACTGTGTACCTGTTACAGACCCAGCAACTGAATTAGAGATACATAGTCCTTGCTCTCAACTTGCTCACAGTCTGGCTGTGCTGTAGGACTTGGTCACAATGGAAGCAGCATGTGGAATTTGTGCTATAAGTATCCTTGTAACAGCCCTCACTTAGACCCAGTCCAAGAATGCTCTGTATGGTGATCAGGGAAACTAAAGGCCACTTCATCAGGTTTTAGAGAGAGGGCCTCTTGTGGCTCTGCAAAATAATTAGCTAACCACAGTATTGTTAATATGAGGAAAGCATCAGTGTACTTTACAGAGGACTCAACAAGATACCTAAGGTGCTGACAGCATCTTTTCGCTTGAATTAGTCAATGATGCCTCATAGAGGTTTAGCAACAAGGATACCCCAAGGGGGAGCTCTTCTGGTTTGGAACTGAATTGAAGTGACTGGATGATCAAACCCAAAAGCACAAGCCTCTTTCAGAGCTGCATTTAGTAGTGCGGTCAAAGGGAGATAACCAGAAAGCCACAAAGAAACCATTAATTCTCTCCACGGTATATTTTGTTGTTGCCTTTTTAAGCTGATGAAATCCTGATAGCATTTGGGACGGGGACCGCGGGTGGGGGTGGGAGGATGGAGTGTTACACAATGTGCAAACATCACAGACATTTACCAAAGATCAAGTTCCAAGATGTAAAACAAAATAAAACAAAAAAAGATTTTCTCCTAATTTGAATCCCAAAGGACCTGAAAAGCATTGCAAACGTGTCCAGTAAGGCATCAAAAACCCCAAAGAGTGATCACTCCCTTGGTTGTTTTAATGTATTTTTGTCCACAAATGAGAGAAGTTTTCTAAACTGCTGCACTGGCTTACTTTGAAAGGTCTCTGGAACAAAAGTACTTTGGGTGACCCTAGGATACCTGGCAACAGTAACTAAGGATGTGGATGAGGCTAAGAAAGATAAAAACAGATGATGCACTTTTTGATGTCAGACCTGAAATATTGTATAATTAAAACGGAATAAAATGCTGAAGCTTAGAAACAAAGAAATAATCCCATCAGGGAAGTTAGCAAGCTTATTTAAGAGAATGTTGAATATGATTTCTTTAAAGGGTACTATAAAATCACTCTTATGCTCCCCAGATGGCCCTGTGGGTGACTTCTTTATGTAATTAGATTCAGCACTCCCCCTCCTTCCCTCCTTTTTCCCTCCTCCTTCTCTTCTTTGCATAATAGTTATTATTATCAGCCATTATTTATTAAGTGCCTAGGCGCTCTCATGCATTCTATTTCTCATTTTAATTAGCAGTTATTATCACCATGTGCAAGATGAGAAAATAGATGCCAGTAGGTTTGGGTTGTCCACTGTTGGCCATCTAGAAGGTGGTGAAGCGGGAGCAACAGTCATCATTTCTGTACAATGTAGCTTCTGAATTCTGGAAGGAAGTGACGGGGTTAAACCTCAGGGATCCACTTCGGCCCCAGCCCTTGACAGAGAGCTTATCCTCAGAATCAGACTTATTGTCCTGCCCAGTTATGACAAGATCCACGGGCCAAAGTAAAATCAAACTGCTTCTGCCACAGGATCTGCTTCCACCACAAAGTGTCAACTAAAGTCTAACCCACCCACTTCCTGTTTATATCAAATTCTGGCATACCCTACGTCATACAATGGCTGTGTCCCTGAAATTACTTTTTTTGTTAAATACGTGAATATCATGTCAATGTACTGTGGGGGAGTTACAAAAAGAATGTGCTATTTCAAGGAATCCCAAGGTGATTTTTTTTTCTCCCCTGAATAATTCTTCTCTCTCTCCCTCTCTCCAGACTTTTTACATGCCAGGATGGGATGGGGAACAGAGGTGGAATGTAGGAGCACACCCATATTGTGTCTAAATAAAGCAGGAGGCAGCTGTACTGAAGAATCCACTCAGGTTTTTAACAAGGTGGCTCTCAAAAGATCTCAGAGCTAGGCTATTTCTGGTGGTCACAGGAAGAAGGAAGTGCACCTCTATACACCTAGAAGCTCATATGTACATATAGCTGTTTCCGTGAGGGTGCATTCACAAGCTCGCACATGCACATATGCACATTTCTAACATTTACAGGCCTGGGCTTTCTCATTTTTACCTCTACTGAAAAAGCAGCTTCCATTCATACCTCCTCTCCCTTCCACACCCCCCTTCACACAAACAATCCGCAAGTCTTGAGCTAAAGGAGTATTGCAAATTTAGAAAGGAAGATGGCTTCTTAGGGGCAAGTTGGGAACTTCCAATTACACTAAAAGACAGAACTCCGTCAAAGTTGACTTTACGGAGGTTCTCATATGTCGGTAGGAGAGCGGGGTTAAATATCCCAGGCAGGAAGTCAAGCCCTCAAAAGCTAACATAGCTCGGCCTGGCTGAGCACCTTAGGAAGATAACCAGGGATCCTCAGCCAGGTATTTGGGATCACAACTCCTCTGAGAAATGCATCGTGGTTTCAGTTTCCCCTTTATCTCTTGCAAAGAACACTGTGATCACCAACAGAAGGATGGTGGGCCGAACTCGGAGCCAGCTGCCGGAGGATGCCCCACCCTGCCCCTTCAGGGTCCGCCCCTAAAAGCAAGAACAGCCCTCTCAACCCAAACCACGCTTCAGGGCTGGGCACGAGGCTTCCCCACTTAGTTCATTTTCCTTGGGCATCCCTTCAGGATTCACAAATGAGGCTTTGAGGCTTATGAGGGTGGCATCCCTGCCCTTTGAGTCATTTGGCCCCTTCGAAGAATGGGCAGATCTTGGCAGGCTAAGAACGGCACAAGGATAATAATTAATAACTACCTTTTATTGAGTGCTCGTTAAATGACTGGGACTGCGATACATTTTCTCCTGGATTATTTCCTTTTTTTTTTTTTTTTTTTCTGGATTATTTCCTTTTGATCCTCGCAGAAACTCTGGGAGGAAAGTCACATAAACATCCCCATTTTATCTGTGAGGAAAGAGAGGACAAAAGAGCTTGTCATGTGTCCAAAGTCCCACAGGTACAAAGTGGCAGAGCTGGAATACATGTCCAGGTTGATATGATACTGAAACCTTTCATCATAACTGTACTGCCTTCAAGGAGTGAGGGAAACCATCTACTGGTCATCCAGGCATCTGCGTAGGTCAGGGTCCTGCAGGAAACAAGTGAGTGACACACTCACATGGGGTAATTGAGGAATGTTTAGTCAAGGGTCTATATTAAGAGATATGGGTGGGACTTCCCTGGTGGTCCAATGGTTAAGAATCCATCTTGCAATACAGGGGACGCCGGTTTGATCCCTGGTCAGGGAACTAAGGTCCCGTGTGCCAGGGCAACTAAGCCCACGCACGGCAACTACTGACCCTGCGTGCTCTGGAGCCCACACACCACGACTAGAGAGAAGCCCACGCACTGCAACGAACAGCCCATGTGCCGCAACTAAGACCTGATGCAGCCAGTAAATAAATATTAAAAAAAAAAAAAAAGTTATGGGCAGGGTTAAGGGAAACCAACAAGGGGTGGGGAAGACCCCTGACCCTAGTCACTGCAGGGATCCTGTTACCTTCCCTGGGACTGAGAGAGAGGCAAGCAAAGGAAGTAGTTCCCAGAGCCCAGAGAGAGGAACTGAAGTTGTTGGAGAGAGTGGAGAGGCCCACCTTTCAGGAATGCTGACCTCGGGTAAGGAAGTCAACCTGAGCTGACTTGGCAGGGAGGGAGCCAGGGGACAAACAGCCTGACCTCACCTTCTTTCTCCCTCCAAGTTCTGCCAGTATTTCCCATTGGCCAAATCTTACGGGAAGTGGAAGATAAGAGAGCCCATGGCTGAAATAGATTCAGGTCAGCCTCCTGGGGCCCAGGGTCGGGTGAAGAAAGGTAGAGATGGACTTGGAGGGGGCTTGTATGTCCGAAAATAACTTAATTTCTAGCCTTTTCTTGACTGACATTTGGCTGGCTATATAGGTTGTAAATCATTTTCCCTTGGAATTTTTTTTTTTTTTTTTGCGGTACGCGGGCCTCTCACCGCTGTGGCCTCACCCGCTGCAGAGCACAGGCTCCGGACGCGCAGGCTCAGCGGCCATAGCTCACGAGCCCAACCGCTCCGCGGCATGTGGGATCTTCCCGGACCGGGACACGAACCTGTGTCCCCTGCCTCGGCAGGCGGACTCTCAACCACTGCGCCACCAGGGAAGCCCCCTCCCTTGGAATTTTGAAGACATTGCTCTTTGCTTTTTAGCTTCTAGCATTGCTTTTGAGAAATCCAAAGCCATCTGATTCTTGCGCCCATATGTGAAATAAACTTCTTCTCTCAGGAGTTGATAGGATCTTTTCTTCAGGAATTCCTGAAACTGCCCAATTCAATTCCCAATAACCTTTGTTAAAAAGAATCTATCTATTAAATAAATTATCCCACCAATTTCAGAATGAGAATTTATAGAGACAGAAGAAACAACTTACCCATTTTCATAGAAATCCCTTTTCCCTTAAGTAGCATTTAAAGCCCAATCTAACATAGGTATTGAATTTTAAATTCAGTTTTAAAATACATTCTCTGGGCAAGTGATGTAAGAGATGGGGAGAGAAAAATTCATGATAGTGGGAGCATCCAAAAATCATAGTATTTCTATTCAGCATCTAAAAATGCCTCAGTTATCCTATCCTCACATGAAAATTGCTGCTGAATGAGATAGGCCTAGGTTAGCACTGAGCTGTGTGTGTCTTTTCAATAATAACTTGGGGCCTCAGACTCTCCAAAATGCAGACTTATCAGACATTTCTTTTAGAAAAATGATGTTTTATTCTTAATGATCTTACTATTTTACGAGAAGATATTATAGCTGGGAGAAGAGATTGCCCGGTTTTAGAAACCACCATCCGATAAATTGTTGCCCAGTGCAGAACAACTGGTGACAAAAATTTCTTTTGTGGGTTGTAGTCCCCCGATGGAACCAAAGTTGGTTGGCATGAGATGATTTCCACAGTCAGTTGAACACCAAAGATGAGACCGGCTCTTGGCCACAAACCAGACTGCAGAGTCAGTAAGACCTGCCTCCATCAACCCAAGGCTGCTCTGACTTTTGATTTTTTTAACAATAGAAATGAAACTGCCACAGGGAGGAGAGAGAACAATGGTGTTTTGACAAATGAAACAAAGATAGAGCTTGGCTGACCATTCAGGTCAGAAAGAAAATGAAGGTACAGGAAGACTGATGTTGGTTGACCTCCTTGCCAAGAAGCAAACATTCTGTGGGAGGTTTCCACCCACTTGACGAACAGGCTCAACGGTGGCCTTTTGGATTTGGCAATTTTGTTGGCTATTTTCTGGCAAAAGAGCACTTTTTTTTTTTTGTGGTACGCAGGCCTACTCACTGTTGTGGCCTCTCCCGTTGCGGAGCACAGGCTCTGGACGCACAGGCTCAGCGGCCATGGCTCACGGGCCCAGCCGCTGCGCCGCGTGTGGGATCTTCCTGGACCGGGGCATGAACCCACGTCCCCTGCATCGGCAGGCGGACTCTCAACCACTGCGCCACCAGGGAAGCCCACAAAAGAGCACTTTTTCTAGGATTTCTGATAGAATGAGAGTAAGAAATGCATGGTTAACACATATAGACGTAGTATCCTTGAGACCTAAGGAAGGAGGAACTGGCAAGAACTTAGAATCACTGGAAAATGTTGTTGTCCTATTTCCTTAGAGATCTTCTAGAGTAGTTCAGATGGAGTTCTGGCCTGTGGAAGGGGTGAAGCTAAGAAACCTCTAGTTGCCCTTGCTAGACTTGTAATCCTCAAAAAATGGAAATTAGGAAGGATTTATTCATGACCTTGAAAACGTGTTTATAAAAGCATATTATAATGTATCAGTAAAATGAGCTGAGAAGAGGGTTTATGAGAAAGTTCACGTGAGAAATGCAGCTATTACCACACATGCCATTCCCCACCTTGACCCCAGCAGGAATGTGTAAATGGTGACATATGGAATGTAAGCATCTGTTGAGATGTTTCATAAATCTGCCTGGCAACGGGCATCACAAGGCCCTGGGTGAGAACAGGCCCCAGGAAGGGAGAGATGGTGAATGTCGCATCTCATTTTAGGCTACTAATCAGCCCAGAATTTGACAATCAAAAATTTCCAGATAATTCTCTTTAATCATATTGATTATTTTCTGACAAGGTGACACTTTTTCATGGGACCCGCTTCAGGAATAAGTCAAATGTTCATCCATCCATCCATCCATCCACCCAGGAAATACCTATCGAGGGCCTTCAGCATGGAAGGCAGCGTACTAGGTACTGCAGGTACAGTGGAGGACAAGAGAGACACTGCCATGCCACTGCAGAACCTACTGCATGTGGGAAAACAGATATTAAACAAATAATAACACAAATAATTTTATAATTAGTTTGGATAACTGCTATAAAGGAAAATAACAGCTTATACTTGTAGTACACTCTTCCAAACTTTTTACATAGATTATCTCCTTTAATCCTCATAATACTCTGCGATAGAAGCTATTGCTAGTCTCACTTTAGAGATGAGGAAACAGAGGCATGGAGGTCTGCATGTCCTGCCCAAGGTCTCACAGCTAATGAGTGGTGGGCACTCCTTGGGAGTCAGGCAGTTGAGTCCAGGCCTCAAGTTCCTGACACTACACCCTTTTTTAGGACCTGGGTGGGGAAGGGGTGCTGATTTAGATTTGCAGGTTAAAGAAAATTTCTTTCAGTATATGATTTTAGGCCTAGCCCAAGGATAATTAGAGATTAATTGGGCACAAGAAGGTAACAAGGGTATTCCAGAATTAGGGAATGAGATGTCAAAAGGCCCTGAGGCAGAAGGAGTTGGTCCTGGAGGCCGGGGTGACTGGAGGGGTGGGGGGCAGGGGTGGTGAAATGTAAGGCTGGAGACGTGGGCAAGGGTTAGAGCGCTTGGGACCTTGTATATCCTGCTGAGAATCTTTAACCATATCCTGAGCAGAGGGAGAGCTCCTGAAAGACCTGGTATTGCTCCAGACCCAACTGCTACAGCTGGGAGAAGAGAGGAGTTCTCCCCATGGAAGGGTGAGGCTGTTGCTAGGCTAGAAACTCGCCCTTCCTTCCCACTGTCTTCTGTAGGAGTAAACGGATGCTGCACACTTCCGTTCTTATCAGACCGCTGTCCTCTGGTGCAGTTAAAAGACAGCAATGTCAAGAAACAACTCATGCTTTGGACTTAATGTTTGTGTCCCGATAGCAACAACATTAACAGCAACAATTCCTGTATCAAAATCCTAATCCCCAGCGTGATGGTATTAGGAGGTGGAGACGTTGGGAGGTAATTAGGTCATGAGGGCAGAGTTCTCACAGATGCGATTAGTGCCCTTATAAGAAGAGGCCAGAGGAACTTCCCTGGTAGCACAGTGGTTAAGCATCTGCCTGCCAATGCAGGGGACATGGGTTCAAGCCCGGGTCTGGGAAGATCCCACACGCCGTGGAGCAAATAAGCCCGCGTGCCACAACTACTGAGCCTACGCTCTAGAGCCCGCGAGCTATAGCTACTGAGCCCGTGAGCCACAGCTACTGAGCCCCACGCCTGGAGCCCATGCTCTGCAACAAGAGAAGCCACTGCAATGAGAAGCCTGCATATCTCAACACAGCCAAAAATAAATAAATAGATAAATGAAAAGAAAAAGAAAATTTTTTAAAAATTAAAAAAAAAAAAGAAGAGGCCAGAGAACTAGCTTACTGTCTTTTCACTATGTGAGAAGTCAGCGGTTTGCATCCTGGAAGAGGGCTCTCACCACAACCAGACCCTGCTGGCACCCTGATCTCAGACTTCCAGCCTCCAGAACTATGAGCGATAAGTTTCTGTTGTTTATAAGCCACAGTCTATGGTAAATTGTTATAGCAGCCCAAACTGGTTAAGACAACGGGCAGATCTAAAAATTCATTCAGCACTGAGTTCTGCTTAATATTTTTTTTCTTCTTTTTTCTCTTTTTCTGGCCACACTGCAACAGCTTGTGGGATCTTAGCTCCCCGACCAGGGATTGAACCCGGGCCCTGGCAGTGGGAGCTCAGAGTTCTAACCACTGGACCACCAGGGAATTCCCAGGTCTGTTGAATATTAACCTCAGTTTACCACCATTAATTTTGGCATTGCCCAGATGTCGGACCCCATTAAGATTTCTTTAAAAAGATTTCCTCCAAAAAAAAAAAAAATGGCATCCCAAAGATGTCCACCACCTAAGCCGTGGCACCTGTGCCTGTTACCTTGCATGGCAAAGGAGGCTTCGTAGATGTGATTAAAGATCTTGATATGAGGAGATTATCTTGGATTGTCCAGGTGGGCCCAATGTAATCACAAGAGTCCTTTTAAAAGTGGAAGAGGGCTTCCCTGGTGGCGCAGTGGTTGAGAGTCCGCCTGCCAATGCAGGGGACACAGGTTTGTGCCCCGGTCCGGGAGGATCCCACATGCCGCGGAGCGGCTAGGCCCGTGAGCCATGGTCACTGAGCCCGCGCGCCCGGAGCCTGTGCTCCGCAGCGGGAGAGGCCACAACAGTGAGAGGCCTGCGTATGGCAAAAAAAAAAAAAAAAAAAAGGGAAGAGGACCTGTGTGTCTGGAGCCTGTGCTCCGCAGGGGGAGAGGCCACAAAAGGGAGAGGCCTGCGTATGGCAAAAAAAAAAAAAAAAAAGTGGAAGAGGGAGACAGGAGGGTCAGAGACAAAGAAAAAGATGTAAGGACAGAAGCAGAGTGAGAGTGATGCAATTCCTGGATTGGGGCCACAAACCAGGAAATGTAGGCAGCCTCTGGAAGCTGGAAAAGGCAAGGAATGGATTCTCCTAGAAAGAACCTCCAGAGAGGAATGCAGTCCAGCCCACACCTTGAGTCCAATGAGACCCATTTGGGATTTCTGATCTCCATAACTATTAGATAATAAATTTGTGTTGTTTAAGCCACTAAATTTGTGATAATCTGTTATGGTAGGAAACCAATACACTCCCTACTCCAGCCACGACTTGGCTCAGGACAGACATTTCTAATCCCTCACAGTTTCCTACTGGGCCCAGATGCAGCCTCGTGATGTTTCTCAACCCAGCAGTCCAGGCAGTTACTCCCGATCAGCCAGTAGAAGGCAACTCACTTGCCATCCCATGGGGTCTGTACAGAAATTTACACCCGATTGTGACCCCTCCGCCATTGCCATATATGTAAATATTAATTACTTGGATATTTCTTTTTCTTTTTCTTTTTTTTTTTTTTTTTGGCGGTACGCGGGCCTCTCACTGCTGTGGCCTCTCCCGTTGTGGAGCACAGGCTCTGGATGACAAAGTTAGAAGCCTTATAATGCTCTGCTAAAACAGCATGAAATAAATCCTTATTTTGCTTTTCTGCTCTCATAACCCTCCATCTTTTCCTACTGTGATATCTCTTTCCTTTCTTCACATAATAAAGAAACATCATAAAAATAAAAACCAGGGCCAAAAGGAGTCACCAAGTTTAGGAGTATGAACTATTTGGCAATATATAGCAAAAACAGGAGAATTCTGTCTGGATTTTGGCTTTTTGGTGCCCATATGTGAAGAAAGTATTATATTTGGGCAGAAAGAGGGGGTGTATGACAGGAAAGGAAGAAAAATTAAATAGAATTAAGATGTCTGAATTGATTTTTAAATACATGAGTTAGCATAAGCAAGTGAGTTTTTATTTTTAATGCCTGTAATGAAGTTGGGCTGGGGGTGTAGGCAACAGATGGAGAAGAGGAACCAGGCCCATGGTGGCTGTGAAGGTATGTGATGGGGCCGGGGGCTGAGTGATGTGGAAGAGGGAGGCATCCTGGAGATGGAGTCAGGAGAGATGGTTTCCAGCCTCTTGCCACCAATGTGCACTTGAGCGTGGTGCCGACCGCACAAGGATTCTATGGGATAGCGCTTGTGTTCATGGGCTCTGTAAAGTTGTAGGAAACTGTAGGGAAGAAGTCCTCAGGAGAAGCCCATCTTGCTGCCACGTGAGATGCGTCTAGCATCGCACTGGCCCCACCAGCTCAAGGGTGGCTAGAAGGAACCGCCTTCCCCCAAAAAGACCTTCACGCCCTTCTGCCTTTGCCCTCCCAAAGTGACTCCCATTAAAGATGGAATGTTTCTGAGCTGGTGGGCCAGGAACTGCTGACCGGTGGAGTTTATTTCTGCATGAAACAAAACACGCCCACCCCTTGTTTTTCCTCCTGCCTGAATCTAAGACTTGGCTGTGCTCAGCAGAAGGGAGGCGGGAAAGGCACACTTGAAACTGTAGCGAGCACCTGAGCAGACCGAATCCAATTTTGGATACAAATGTCAAGGAAAGGCCGCCTTAGCTTCTGCTCTTTGTTTACTGAGGCGCGATGTGATGCTCCATTGAAAGGCCTGCTGATTTCACCTGCGCAGGTTTGATAATGATACAGTACAGGGAGCGGGAGGAACGATGACCTCCCTGAGGATGCTTGGAAAGGCACAGCCAGGCTGCTCCGTGCTCACTGGGACAGCGGGCAAGAACCTGGGAGCTTCTCAGGTCCCAGCCTGGCCACGAGTAAGCTACGTGGACTCTTCCCGCAGCTTTGGTTTGATCTTCCTGGTCCATAAAATAAAGGGACTGGACTAGATGACCCCTAATATCTTTTCTTTCTGATGTTTTATGATTCTGGCGTCTGGAGCATTTACAGATGCTGGCAAGGAATGCCAGCAAAGAGTGTAGGCTAAAATTTGGCCTAACCATTTGGGAGGGTAATTCAGCATTAGCTTTCAGATTTTTTGATGTATACCCTTTGGCCCAGAAGAATCAATTCTTAGGATTTATCCTCTGGAAATACTAGCATAAAGATGAAAACATGGATGTTTATAACTGGAAAACATCAGAAACAACTTACGTGCCCATTAGTAGGGAAGTGGTTAAATAAATCTACTACACAACTGTTATAAAAAAATGCAGATCCATACGTCCTGAAAAGGAAAAATATCCAAAATATAATTTTAACTGAAAAAAATTAGATTGAGTAAAATATGTAGCATGATTTTTCTGAAATGAAACCCAGATATGTGTAATATACATATATTGTTTAATTATACATTTGTATATATATATGTGCATAGAGAAAAGGTCAAGAAGTTTCCACGCCAAACTTACATTAGCGGTTCCCTCTAGAGCTGCACGGCCCAATATGGTAGTCACTAGCCACATGTGGCTACTGGGTACTTGAAATGTGGTGCAACTGAGGAATCAGATTTTTAAAATTTATTTAATTTTAATTACTTCATATTTAACTTAAAAACCGGTACTTCATTCAGTTATTGGAAAAATTTTAAGTACGTTTGCAGCAACTTGGATATGAGTCTACTTTTTCAACTTTATGTTTTAGGAATCTCAATATAGATCAAGGTTTTTCAATGAAGATTTAGCATCCAAATTGAGAGATGTTGTAAGTGTAGAACAGATACCAGATTTAGAAGACTTGGTACAAAAAATAATGGAAAATATCTCAATAATAATTTTGTAACTCATGAATAATTTGATAATGTTGATTACATGTTGAAGTAACAGCATTTGGGGTACGTTAGGTTAAATAAAACGTATAATTAAAATTAATTTCACCTGTTCCTTTTTACTTTTTTAATGTGGCTACTAAAAAATTTTTAATTGTATGTGTGGCTCACATTTAATTTCTATTGGACAGTGCTGCTTTGGGGAGTGGATAGAGGAGAGAACTAGGCTTTAACTTTTTACTTGATATACTTTTGTATTGTTTGATTTTGTTACAGTAAGCCTCAGTAACTTCCATAATTTATAAAGAATAAGAGTTAAAAAAAATTAAAAGTTAACTTCTAGGATACAGTTTGGTATATAAAGAAAGTTATTGAGAAAATACTTCTAATTTGTTTCTTTGGAGTTGGAGTGTCAGGGTCTGAAATAAATATTTTGCCATCAGCTAATTAGAAAATGGAACTCTCACTGTGGTGTCTCTGTGATTTACCAGCATCTTCTAATTGCCTGACTCTTTTCTGGATGACTGCTATCCTCAGCAAGGATACCTTTGCCTGACAACCATCCCAGCTGTGACGGAAAAGGATTGTTTCTCTGAGAGCAGGAGTTAAGCCCAGGAGGGTTAGAAAAAAAAGAGAAATAACCCTTAAAATAATCTCCCTTCTTCTCTCCTGCTCCCTCCTCCCGTATCAAGATTTCCCAAGGCTTTGGGGATCTCGAGTTCTAGGCTGAACTTCCTACCTCACTAAATGACAAGGCCAGGATGTTAATGTTCCCCACACAGACACGTCTGCATTATACATAAAGATGTCTGTGTTACACATAAACACGTTATGGCTGTAACAATATCACTTTCAAAGGAGCGCTAATCCGCTGAAGTCATCGAGTTAGAAAACATTTGCTTCTCCATGTCTTGTGTCTGAACTGTGTGTGAGAGAGAGTAGGAAGGAGGGAGGGAGGAAAGGATGGAGTAAAGAGAAGGAGAATGTACTTTGTAAAACCCTACTTTGTAAAGATAGTTTTTAAAACTATCCCACCATTTATTATGGTGTCACTCGCTTACACTGTTTAGTCTCTGTTTAAAAAGTTGATTCTAATCTTTTCTGTACAAACTTACAGATACACAGATAACCCCAATCAACATTTTGGGTATGAAGCTGTTGGGCTTGAATGGATGTCACAAGGTGACTTGGGTGGAGAAAAAAATCAGCTGTGGTTCTCATAAAGCTCAGGGAATTGATAACTCAATGCTTCCCTAAAACCCTCTACTACCCATATCATAGCTCGTGTCTCCCTAGATCATATTTGCCTAAATCATATTTGTCTTCCTTGCTAGGCACCTCTAACCCCAGCACCTAGCACAAGATCTGGCAAATACTAAGCTCTTAATAAAAATCTGTTGATTGACAGAATGAAGAAGTGAATGGACCTACCATTCAAGGGTCAGCCATTATCTAAAACATTTATAAAATTAGAGTTCCAGCTCAAAAATGAACTTGTAAAATTTTCCATCTTATTAACACTGTATTTATTAAATGCCTATTATGAGCTAAAAGCTGACTAAACAAAGCCAGCTTTTAAAACACACACACACACACACACACACACACACACGGTCTGTGCCCTGGTGTAGTTTACAACCTGGGGAGAAGGGGGAGACAGGGGTTAGGCATAAATAAAAAATTACAGATGGTAATAGGTGCTCCCAAGGATACAATCAGGGATGGTGATAGAGGACAAAGGAGGGAGCTATACCAATTTAGCCAAGGCTATTTGTCTCTTCTCTGAGTAAGTGATATTTAAGCTAAAGCATGGGGGATGAGAAGGCATCAACTATTAAACTATTAAATAAGCAAATTTGGGAAAGGGAGGTACGGGAGAGAGGAGAGAGCCTTCCATATACCCAGGAGCGGTGTCTGCTTCTTAGGTGACTCACTGCCCAATGTGCTATGAAATTCAAACTTGACTTGATTCATTTGGGTTTTAGAGCCCATGCTAATTCGCATGCCTGGCTGGGTGTCAGTGTCCGTAGGAACCCATGTGTTCAGAGTGTAAAGAGGGTGATTTCCCTTATGTGAAGGGCAATGTAATTATGAGGGAATGTTCTGAGAGTGGGCTAGGGGGTGGCCAGCAGCAGGCCGGTGAATCTCATTCACTTCTCTTCAAAGTTGTCTGGTGCCCCCTCACGTTAGCTTCCGTATTTCAGATGAGCTCTGTCGATTCAATTTCTCCTTTAAATATATTTTTTTGTTGTCACTAGTTACATGTGGAGGGCGTTCTGAGGATTCACAAAGGAGAAGATTCTTACTTTTTATCTTATACTCCTTATCCCTTTTGAATATTTTTTAACTATGAGTTTTTATAATTTATAAAACTTAAATAAAATTGTAAACTACATACACAGTTCTGTTTAACATGTTTGTTTAACATGACACTTTGTGACCATTGCTAGGAATTAGTTTTTTCTTTTTTTCTTTTTCTGATTACTAAGGCCATAAAAGCTCGATATTTGGAAAACTCAGGAAAAAATAAAAGATAATTTGTCATAACTGAATGACCCAGAGATTACCACTAACATTCTCTTGGTATACAAAAGTCCCCCTTATTCAAGGTTTCACTTTCCACGGTTTCAGTTACCCATGGTCAACCACAGACCAAAATTATTAATGGAAAATTCCAGAAATATGCAATTCATAAGTTTTAAATTCTGAGTAGCCTAATGAAATTGCGTGTGGAGCTCCAATGCGCCCTGGAGGTGAATCATCTCTTTGTCCATCGAATCCTGCCCCTTCGTCACTAGCTGTCTTGGTCATCAGTTCAACTGTCAGGTATCACAGAGTGCCTATGTTCCAGAACCCTTATTTTACTTAATAATGCCCCCAAAGCTCATTAGAGTAGAGATGCTGGCAATCCGGATATGCCAGGGCATAGCCATAAAGTGCTTCCTTTAAGTCAAAAGGTGAAAGTTCTCGACTTAATTTGTAAAGAAAAAGAATCACGTGCTGAGGTTGCTAAGATCTACAGTAAGAACAAATCTTCTATCCAGGAAATTGTGAAGGAAGAAAAAGAAATTTGTGCTAGTTTTGCTGTTGCACCTCAAACTGAAAAACTTACGGCCACAGTGAGTGATAAGTGCTGAGTTAAGATAGAAAAAGCATTAAATTTGTACAGTGAGATATTTTGAGAGAGAGAGGCCATATTCACATAACTTTTATTACAGTATATTGTTATAATTATTCTATTTTGTTGTTAGTTATTGTCGTTAATATCTTATTGTGCCAAATTAAACTTTACCACAGGTATGTATGTACAGGAAAAAACATAGTATACATAGGGTCCAATACTATTCATGGTTTCAGGCATCCAGTTGGGAGTCCTGGAACATATCCCCATGGATTAAGGGGGACTACTGTATTTCTTTCCCAATGACTTTTAAAAATAGGATCAAATTCTACTTGTTAATTTATAACCAACTTTTTTTCTTTTCTTTCTTTTTTTCCCCTTTTCTTCTTTTTTTTTTTTTCTCTTTTTTTGTGTCAGACGGGTAACATGCCGGTGTCATAACAAGGTTTGAGGGAGGCACATGTCACACAACCTCATGAACACCCAGTCATCACGCTCAGGAACTACAAAAGGATCTATAACTGGTTTTTTAAACTCGATATAGGTAGGCACCTTTCTATGGCAATAAATGTCGAGCTTCTGAATGGATGTATCATAATTTAACCAATTCTCTTGTGATGAGCATTTAGGTTGCAATTTTCACCACATAATTATCTTTTAATCTAAGCTTTTTGTGAAATTTTTTATGTCTGTCACCATCCTGGGGTTTTACCTGATTCCTCAAAATTCAACAAACAGCAGAGATACTTACTTGGTAATTAAGAAATAAGATTTCCTTTGCAAGTATGTAGTCAAGTACTTCACGCCAGGTTCCACTGGGTGCAAACTTGATCTATGAAAATCTAGACTGACCAAATCAACTTCAGGATTGTTTCTTAACTTCACTAAACAATTTAAATAGCAAGTTTCACCTCTTTCACTCAAAATACCCTTTCAAAAAGTATCAGCTTCAATCAGCTATCCTTCAATTATAAATAAATACATAAATAAAAATTTTAAAAAGTATCAGCTTCTCATGAGGTTAGCAGTGAAGGGTAGGGAGGGGTGCCTCTGAAATAGCTAATGCTGTGTTTTAAGACTAGCTCATGCCTTCTGTGTAGTGGGGGGGACACGGGTGGAGGGGGAGTACTAATGGAGGCCGCTGCTCTGATCACAGCTGTTACCAACTGACCTGACAAGTCAGGCAGGTGAGGGGAGTGGTACAAGAGGCAGAATTCCAGGTGCCCAGGAATCAGAAATGGGTAGGCTGAAAGGATTCTAGCCATGGAAGCCGCCACATGGCAGGACTTGAAAAAGGGATCCTCAACTGATTTCTCTCCAACAAAACAGAAGAGCAGCCAGGGCTGGACCGTCTTCATGCCAGATCAGCCTGTCCATGTCCAAGCCAGCAAATACACAGAGATCCATTCCAGCCTCGAACCTGACGTTCCCCTTAGTTACAATCCTGTGATTTCCAAAAAGACTATTTTCTGTTTCTATTCAGCTTATAGCAACCTGCTCTCTTACATAGCTTCTTTATCTGGTGGGGCAATTACAGCCTGTGACTAACAGCTGCAGTTCATAAACATGAGTTTCACTGTTCGGGTCAGTAGTTCTCAGTCTTTTCTGAATGGCAACTCCCCCAGCTGATCTTGGCGTGAAGAGAGGCACCTTCCATCAGCACTCTGGTTGGTACTTGATAGTGCAGTTTACTGTTGGAGGGTTCTGTTTCCCCATTATAAAAGAGGTGACGTTTTTATTAAAGTTACAAGTGCTTGCATCTAATACCAAATGGATTTCTGGATTTCGGTTTTACTAGTGATTTTAACTTTCCTCATTGAGTTTTTCCTTATATTCCAAATGGTCTAAAATAGGCCTGTCTTTCTCTTATATTTAGGAAAAAATGCCCTTTCAAAAAGTAATTCATAACTATAAAAATTTTAGGAAAAAATCTGTAGGATCTAGGGCTTCACGAAGTGTTCTAAGACATGAAACCAAAAGCACAATTCATAAAAGAAAAAAAATCTATAAATTACACTTCATCAAAGAGGATGAAAAGACAAGCTATTAACTGGGAAAAAATATTATTTGCAATGACTGCACATTGGCATCTCAGAGGATGGGAAGCCCATCTATTGAGCCCTTAGGATGTGCCAGGCCCTGGACCAAATGTTTATCAATCCATTTCAATCTCACAGCAATTCTATCAGGCAGGAGCGGTTACTAGTCCCATGTTAAAATGCAGAGGCAGAGGCTGGAAGAGTTTTAGGGTCCAATCCAAGATCCTATCACCATTGAGGGGCATGGCCAGGATTCAATCCAGACCTGTTCACCACCCAAGTTCGCTCTGATCCTGGACTCTGGAGCCAGACTTCCTGGGTTCAAATCCTGCATCCCTACTTGGTAGCTATTTGACTTTGCCTCCATTTCCCCAACTGTAAAATGGGATTAATAATAATACCTACCTCATAAGATTGTCATAAAATTAAAAACATGAATCTGTCTACGGCCTAAGAGCTATGTGCCTGGCACGTAGCAAGGGCCATGTGAGTGATCACTATTGTGGTGTTGTCAGTATTCTACTGACTCTTAAAAATAGGATGGAGAGACAGGAGAAAAGCAAATGACCCAAAGAGACACCATTTCATGTTGCCTCAAGGGATTTCTCCTAGCCGAGTAACACAAGATGTACCGCCTCCAGGCCGCTGCTCCCAGCCTCAGGCCTTTCAGCAAAGTGAAACCGCCGGCGTTTCCAAAGCCAAATTCTTCAGGGTAGTATTAAGTCTTTGTCTTATCAGGAAAGGAGTTGGGGTGGGGGAGGACAACTCTTCCCTTTAAGAGCAGCAGTGGATTTCCTTTGAAGAAACTTGCCTTTTACAAGTATTTATTTAGGAGTATCCAGTGATCAGTGATCTTATTTTGTGTATCTCTGCTGCCACAACATACCATGGACTGTCAGCATCCTCTTTACTACAAGAAATACAGTCCTTAGTGCCTTTAAATCTAATCAGATTAGAGAAACAATTCAGAAAACACATCTTTAAGATTCTCGTCCTCTAGAACAACTCTAGGTACCTAAAGTTACCAAAAGATAACAAGAGGCATTACCTGCCTGAGAGTGACTGGTTTCAAAACTGAAGAGCGGGCTTCCCTGGTGGCGCAGTGGTCGAGAGTCCGCCTGCCGATGCAGGGGACACGGGTACTCTCCCCCTCCCACCCCTCCAGGCTGTCCCAAAGCCCCAAGCTAATATCCCTGTGCCTTGCTGCTTCTTCAGGGTTCAGTTTTCAACCCGTCAACAGCCCTATGAAAGACTTCCCTTTGAGAGGCCCTGAGGTTGCCTTTTGAGATGGGTGGGCCTCACAGAGCTCAGGGGACTACAAATAGAGAACCCTCTGGGCACAGCAGTAAGAATGTTACTACTGGCGTAGGACCCTATGCCAGGTTTATAGCTCCGAGTCCCTTATGCAAACTCCAGGTTATTATAGCCTTCAGGAAGGACACGGTTTACAGCTGATCTAGTTTAGGAAGGAGACCTCTCACCAGAATCCCTGAGTACAAGGAACACCTGATTTGGGGGAAAAAAATCCACCCCAGGACTGATGTCCCAGAAGAGTCCCCTTAGAATCCCCAGGATTTTGTTTTCATCTCTATAAAGTATCGTAAGTCTTTAGAATTTGTAAACTTATCTTAATATGATTTTATCAGCATCCTTTATCCTATACACTAATAGAAGGCACGATCCTCCATGCCACAGTCACCATGTTGCACTCTTCATTTCATGATGAAGAAACTGAAGCCCAGAGTCACACAGCATTGTAATAATAAAGGCCCGGAACCCAAGACTGCTGACCTCACTCCAGTTCTCTACCCTCTGAGCTACCCTGCCAAAATGACAATTTAAAGAATGACTTCCTAAACAGATTATTCCTTCTCTCTTTCACAATACCATTGGGTCGCCTCCCTGCAGATAATTCTCTCCATAAGCCAATTCAAACACTCTGAAGCATGTCTCATCATGAACTAGAGCTTCTGCTGGGATGGGGAAAGAGGATTCAGTGGGTTTTTTTGAGGGGGACAGAGGGCACTGAACTCTCTAAAAGACCCAGCAGAACAATCCTGATGATTCAGAATGACTAGAGAATAGTCTTTCTGATTATCTAGTGGTTTTGTTCACATTTATGGAATGAATGTATATGTGGAACATTGAAATATAATTCCAGCAATTCTACTGAATTTAATTCAATCTTTCTTTCCCTAGTATGTCAAGATCATAATGAATATGGATTACCACTCTGGAGAATTCAACTGATGAAGACAGGGGTTGGCAACCTTCCCTTTGGTGTATTTTTGGTAAATTGCTGACCCTGATGTAGAAGGTAAGGTTGACCAAGCTGGTTCCTCTCTCTCTCTCTCTCTCCTTTAAAAGTAAATCCCTCATATCGGTTTGCTTATCTTTCACTTATCCCTTTCTCATAAAAATATCTTGAGGAATGTACACACACACCCAAGTCTAGTTATTTGATCTCTGGTTGACTGGAACATAGTTACCCAATCAGTAGGACCATCACACAGAGGATATGTCTTAAACTGTTCCCTTGAATTCTCAATTAACAAGACTGAAGACCTGCCATGGGGCACTTGATTCTTTTTACTTCATTTAGGAACAAGAATGCTGAAGCCAAGAGGCAGAAACCAGCCAACTGACACAACACAACTAGACACAGAACATCTTAGTGGTGGGTTCAAGAAAAATGAGGTCAATTTAAAAAATTTTTAATTCAATGTCCAATTACAATTTAATACATTTTTTGAGCAGGCAACAAATTAAAACACAAAGAACAGTAAGCAGAGAAACATGTCAGGTAAATTACAAAACAGAGGCTTTTTAGTGAAACTATTTTTTAACTTACTGCTTTTCAACTCAAGATAATATTTTTAAATTTTCAAGTTATTTGTAAAGTCACAAATCAAGATTTATCTACATTCATGTCCAAAAGGCTTGGTCCTCTGGGGAGAAGTATTCCTTGCTCTTTCTTCAAGTACTTATTAACACCTTTTACTTGTCAGGAATTATGCCAGATATGGAGGCTACGAAGGACTGAGACACACCCCCCATCCTGCGGGGACTGACACGGAGACTAAATGCTCAAACGTTTTCTCACCCTCACCATCATTTTCCTTCTTACAGTGCCACCAATCTGAATTTTATAATAATCATACGGTTTCTCTATAGGGTTCTGTACACTCAGTAATGATCCTTAATTCAATTCACCCAACCTCTCAAAACTCCTGCTGTGCTTTCTTTTTCCTTTCTTTTCTTTATATATATTTTTAAAATTTTTATTTTTGGCTGTGTTGGGTCTTCATTGCTGCGTGCAGGCTTTCTCTAGTTGCAGCAAGTGGGGTCTACTCTGTTTCAGTGCACGGTCTTCTTATTGTGGTGGCTTCTTTCCTTGTGGAGCACAGGCTCTAGGCATGCAGGCTTCAGTAGTTGTGGCACGTGAGCTCAGTAGTTGTGGCACGTAGGCTCAGTAGTTGTGGCACACAGGCTTAGTTGTTCCACGGCATGTGGGATCTTCCCGGACCAGGGCTCGAACCTGTGTCCCCTGCATCAGCAGGTGGATTCTTAACCACTGCTCCACCAGAGAAGCCCTCTTTTTCCTTTCTTTAACTTGTTTTTTTCCTGGGTTCTTTCTTCGGTGTCAGCTGTCGCTCTGACACAATGAAGAGCTAAACGGAGAAGGGTCTGATTCCCCACACTGGGCTCACGGGTAAGGGTTTTGTTATGTACTATCTTTCCCAAATTTGCTCTAGCCCATTTATCCTTAGATTGTTTCCTTTCATATTAATAAACCATCATTATTATTTGCTGAAGCATTATTTGTTAATGTGGGGAAAAACACAGCGGTTACCTATATCTCCACCCATAGAAATGGGGCTAAATAAACTATGGTATATCCATATAAAGGAGCCCTCTCCATGCTTTAAAAAAAATGAGAGGTCTCTAAAAAAGTTGAACTCCTAAAAGCAGAGTTTAAAACGGTGGTTGAAGGAAATGCGGAGATACTCATCAAGGGGTACAAAGGTTCAGTTATGCATGATGCATAAGTTCTGGAGAGCTAATGGACAGCATAGTGACTCTGGTTACTAATACTGTACTGTATTCTTGAAATTTACTGAGAGGGTAGAGCTTTTTACCACATACAAAAATGTAACTATTTAAGGTAATGGATATGTTAATTAGCTTGCTTTTGGTAACCATGTCACAATGTGTGTGTATGTGTATATATATATATATATATATACCAAGTCATCAGGTGGAGCACCTCAAATATATACAATTCTTATTCATCAAGTATATCTCAATAAAGCTGGGGGCAGGGAATAAGAGGTCTGTATGAGCAAGTATCTATGATACATTGTAAAGTTAAACAAATAGGCAAGTTGCAAAATTCTATGTGTTATGAGACCCCATTTAAAAACACATATGTGACTCCATACGACATGCATCTGAAATACACACACACATAGTATTTAAATGGAAAACATTTTAGGGGACACAGAGTGCATGTCTGGGAGCTAGGGGAGTTTAGTGAGTGAGTTAGGGGAGGAGCAAATGAAAGAGGGAATGTCACTTTCTCATTCTACACTTCTCTATTATTTTGACAACGAATAGATATACTTTTGTAATAACTAAATAAATAAATAGAAAGGAGATATGTATTCTTTTCCTAGACATTTTAAAACTATATATTCTTCTAGAATCGCATAGCTGTTGAGTTTTCATTCCTTTTGATGATACACTTATCTCCTCCTTTATAGCTTCAGGGAATTAAGGCCCCAGGTGGACCAGTGTGTGCCCTTGCTTCCCTATCTGTCCCGTCTGCAGGTTCTCCAGCCCCTGGGATAATGAGCTGTTCACAACTACTTGCACCTTCCAGGCCACCTGCCAGCTTTGTAACCATTCTGCACTTGTCTTTTGCAACCAATGTCATTTTAAAGCTTCAGAGTGCATCTCCTGCAGACCTCTGGAACATTCCTGGGGTAGACAGGGTGTTAGCAATATTCCTATGGGCTCAGCAGAGTGAACAATCTGCCCTCCGTATCCGCGGATGGGAAACCTCTGGATACCTCCAGCTGACTCTTCACTGTCATACGCCGTTTTATATCAGGGACTTGAGCATCTGCAGATTTTGGTATCTGCGGGGGCTCCTGGAACCAATTCCCCGCAGATACCGAGGGACAACGGTATTTCATTCAGGTTTATCATACACTGTTCCTGGAAATCTTGGTCACATCATAGATAGACTTGGCCCTGGAAAATCTATCCACCAGTCCCTGAAAGCAAGCCAGAGAGGTATTATTCTCATCTCACAGACCGGGAAACTGAGGCATCAAAGATTGACTGGGGCTGCCTAGACCACATGGCAGGTTAAAGGTGATGAGGTGTTGTGGAAAGGGTATTGGGATTAAAACCTAGCGTCCCAAGTTCAACTTCTTGCCACATTATATTTTCTTTAAGCAAAAGTTGAACTCCCTGAGCCCCAGTTTCCTTATCAGTAAAATAAGAATTGTAATACTTGCTTCCCAGAGTAGTGCTGTTACATGAGAATATATACAATTGCATTTTGTAAAGTACATATTATATATATATATATATATATATA
>NW_020173929.1:1141984-1241975 GCF_003031525.2 Neophocaena asiaeorientalis asiaeorientalis
ATAATAGGAGGACAAAAACCAGGAAATTATGTATGAATAGTTACATCTTTGTGGCTGTATATCCAACTAGATTTTTGTTTGTTTAGTTTTCTTTTGCCCAAAGTAGAAATTTAAAATTTTCTTTGAAGCATCTTAGAAGCCATTCCTTTACCTTGAATAGTCTCATTCTTTAAATTCAAGTGTCTTTTTATACCCGAAGCATTTCTCCAGATGGGTTTTAAAAGGGGCACAAAAGTATCAGTTCCACAAAGAAGGCAACAGCACTACCAGAATGCCTTGCCAAACTGCATAGCACTCTGAAAGCAGATTAAAGTTGTTTCAAACGCTTCAAAGAGAAGGAAAACTCTAATCCCCCTAGGCTTCCTTTAAATCCATATTCCTTAATTTCAGAAAATTTCCCAAGTCTTTTAAAAGGCCCAACTATCATTTTACAGTTTGGAAATAGTAATGGAGAACATTTCCCAATTTTTTAGAACGTTCTTGTTTCCTTTAAAAAGGGCTCAGTAAAGCTGGGTCTCTCTCATAAAGGAACTGGCCCAAGTGGAAGACAGCCTGACTGGCTTGAGGGGAGTGGGTGCAGCCATCCCCAGGGCCCTGCGCCTGGAGTCTATGGCTTACGGTTACCGGGAGAATTCCTTATAGAAGCAGAGTCGGGCATTCTCCCTGTTATTTCTGGGCAAGATTTGAATGTCTGTCATTGTGGGAAGAACGCCCAGTCTCCTCACTATGTAACACTGAAGGGAAGAAAGTTTCCAAATGAGAAGAAAAACAAACCCCGCTGCAATAGAGGCAAGCAGGACCATTTTCACTGCTTTGGAAAAACTGCTCTTCTTAAGCCATCTTCACCCGCCCAGAGAGGCAAACTGTTTTCCTGAAACACTTTTCCTGATTCTTCCCTGGCTGACCTATGAAAACAGTTATAAGAGCCCCAGTTACAACAATGAGTATTTATTGAGATTAACATGTACCAAGCACTGTGCTAAAGGTCCCACAGGCTGTATTTCATTAAATCTGCTCAGTAGCCTTGAAGCAGATACTATAATTAGCCCCATTATACAGATGAGAAAGTTGAGATATAAAGAGATAACTGAGCAGTCAAATGACACACAGCTACTTAAGTGGTTGAGCAGGGACATAAAAGCAGATCTTTCTGACTCCGAAGTCCAGGTTTAACCAGAGTAACGCACTGCCTAAATACAGTCCCAAGGCAGTGCAGGGACGGGTCCATGTTGTACACGTCTGTTCTACCTCAACTCTGGAGTTATTTTAATTACCAATAGCTGGCCTGTGTCCCAGCTAACTGTGCTAAGTGGTTTACGTGCCTGGTCTCATTTAATGCTTCCCAGAGATTTAAATGGTATAAACTACCCTGATACTTTCTGCCTCTCCTGTCAGTCTCTCTTCTTTTCTCCTTTTCTCCTGTTTCTTTCTCTCTCCCTCTTCAGCTCTGAGCCATTGAGTGCTTGGGTTGCGTTTTCACCTTGCCTTCAGCCTGGCTTAAAATGTAGACTACGTAGTGAGGAGAGAGATAGGTGCATCTTTTCAGGTGCCTTCCGCTTTAGTTTGAGGGCAAGTTACAAGTGCCCGTCTGCTCTACAACTTCAGGACACCTCCCTGTGGATAGTGCCAGAACGGTGACCTCAGGCCACAGCTTGAACACCGATTGCAAGTAATCCAGCTCCAGAGGTGATAGAGTGACCTCTCTTTAAAAAGGAGATTAAAATAGCTAAGAAACAACACTTAGCTTAGTGCTCTGAAAGGTTGGCATCCTTCCAGGATAGACTTATGTACTTTTTGTACTTGGAGGAAAAAAAAGAGATGGGATTTGATCCAAGAATGGTCCTCCAAACGAGAGAAATATGGAGCAAGCAGCTGGAGCAGAGTGGCCAAGTGGTACCACCAGCTGCAGGCCCATTAATTAACATTCCCTGGTATGTAGCAGCTCCAGTGACCTTGATTCTTGTTGAATTCACAGAGATAACTTTTACAGAGCCTCTACTTTTCTCACTGCAGTATATTTATCCAAGGAGTACCTTGCATATTTCCCCCCATCTCTCTGAGCAGTAAATTTATTCTAATTACAAAGAGATATAGTAAAAGCCTGATTGAACGCTTGGCAGTTTATAGAGATTTATTTCTGGGGCTTAAGGGGGGTTTTTAGAGTGTGTGACTAGAGTGGGGTTGAGGGGAGCTGAGGAAAGGAGCCCAAGAGAAAAATGTAGATTTAATGGACCTATAAAATGACCCTGCGGTAGATAAATGCTTGTTCCAGAGAAGCTTAAACAGCCTGACCCAAACCAGGGTCTGTGACAGCCAGTCCGACACAAGGTGTCTGAAGCGTTGCATATTTCCCTTTGGGTTTTCAGGTTTCCATATGAAATTTGTTATTCCCCAGGCAGAGGTGAGAGAGCATGGAAATCTGTTTTCCAGAGGGAAGAGAGCATATTTAACTACAAATTTCTAAGTACTCAAAGCTATGAAAAGAGGAAAAAGTAAACCTCCAGCACCTGCCCTTAAAATCACTTTGCCTTTTCTCTAACTCTCTTGAAGCTCAATTCTGAATTTTAAGCCTAGGATCCTGGAAGGCAGATCATGAGAGCCTGCCCTTTGTACCAGGATTTCTGCATAAGAACCAGCAGCCTTCCAAAGCCCAGTTATCCCAGGCACTTCCAGCTCATAATGAGACAGAGGGACACTATCGTCTAACTGAGCCTTCTGTTTAGAATAGGCTTTGCATGCACACACTGCTGAACTTTTCCACGAAATCCTTCTAGGCTTTTGATCCCATGAGTGACATTCATCTTTTTTGCAGCTGCTTTGCAAGTTTTGCTGAGGATGAATTTTAGGGCTTTCAACTGTTAAATTTGTTATACTGTAAATCTAACCACTACTAAAATGGAGACATTTGTTCTGGGGGAAAAAGCAACACAGAAAAGGGTCTAAAGTAGACACTAGGGGGGAGGTAGTTTGGAGAGTGAATGCACTGGTCTCTCTGGCCAGAGGCTAAGTGGGGATTGGGTCACTGTTTCTTGGGGTTCCCTTGAACCCCAAGCTTGAATAATGCAATAGCATCAATTATTTTACCAGCAAAGTGAGTTTATTCATTAATGCCAGAGGAATTGCAACCCGGGATACGGAATTATGGAAGACCACAGGCAAACCCAGGGAACGAGGAAGGGAAACTAGCTTTTATAGGGAAAAGGCGAGACTTGGGAGGACCTGTAATAACCAAGGAGCCATTGGAGGAAGCTGGGAATCCAAAGTATGGAGGCTTCTCATTGGTTGGACTGCTACAGCCTCGGATTGGCTGGGCTGTCCTTCAGGGAGAGGAGTTTTCTTCTTCCTGTTGGTTTGCGAAGTAGGCAACAGGTTCCTGTGGGAGATGCAGCAGAGGTGTAGGGGTAGTCCCTTCCGGTCTGGAGTAATTGAAGATGCATGGAGGGCGCAAGAGCTCCCCCTACAGGCCTGTGCTGACTCTATTTTAGCTGCGGCTTCTTTTAATTCCGCACCCGCCCGTTTTCTCTTTTTAGGAACTGGCATAAGGAGACCTTAGGAAAAAAATTTTAACTTTTTGATTGTTTAACACTCATACAGAGAAAACATTTTACCATGTTGTTTTAAAGCTAACACCCAAGTCAAGAAGCTTTTATCAGAGCTATCAGAGCTTTTATGGGAATCACTTCTTTGCTTTTTTAAATAATTATTTTAGCACCTAAATGTGCGTCTACATAGAATAGAGCTTAATTTTGTGTGTTGGAACTTTATAAATGGAATTCATGCCTTGTTCTTTTGTGTTTGGCTTCTTTTTGCTCAACCTCCTGTTTGTAAGAGTCATCCGGGTTGTGTGTAGCTGTAGTTCATATTTATTACAGCACACTTTTTATCTACCCACGTACTGTTGGTGAACATTCTGGTTATTTCTAGTTTGGGGATGTTGATAATGAAGCTGTTGGGAGCATTCTTGTGCATATACACAGGGAGCATGAGAATTTGCTCAGCTTGCCTGGTTGATATCAAACAATTCAATTTGAACACATCTTGAATCACGGCTTGTCCTAGTTTTAAAGGCAAAATGGGCAAGATCTGTCACTTGTTCATTCAATAAACACAAACCAAACTTCTACTGTAGGAATAGAAAATATAAGACACAGGCTGCCTGTCCTCTCTTCTGTGCTCAGAGCAGACATTACTAGTTCATAAGAGTGTGATTTCCTGTTACATCTGGATGTGGCTTCAAAATCGTTTGCAACGTGGTCCTCAAGGCAGCCACTGCTAAAGATTAGAGATGAGGGGTGTGATGGTTAATTTTCTGTATCAACTTGGTTAGGCCACAGTACCCAGATATTTGGTCAACATTATTCTAGATGTTTCTGTGAAGGTATTGTTTTAATTGAGATTAACACTTAAATACTTGAGTAAAGCAGATAGCCCTTTATAACGTGAGTGTGTTTCTGCCACGGAGTTGAAGTCCTCAGTAGAAAAAAGACTGACCTTTCCCAAGGAAGAGGGAATTCTGCCACCAGACTGCCTTTGGACTCAAACTGCACCTCTTCCCTGGGTCTCTAGCCTACGGCCTACCACCCCTGCAGATTTTGGACTTGCCAGCCTCCACAATCATGTGAGCCAATTCCTTGCAATTTCTCTCTGTGTATCTATAGACATCTTTTTGGTTCTCTCTGGAGAACACTGACTAATACCGGTGACATACTATTTGCATAGGGTTGCCTGGTGGCACAGGAACAGAAAGCCTCTCGAGCTAATTTAAATAAAGGAGATTTACTGTTGATAGAGTGGAACTTCTTAGCATCAAATACCAGGAAATACTTTTAATATTCAGGATTACCCCCTCAAAACCAATTCATTATAACACTACTTATGTCTGAGATATTTTCCAAAATAAAATTGCAGTGGGTGTCCCAGTTTTTGAGTGTCATCAGTTGCTGTCAGCCAATGAGATCTAGAGCAAAGAAGCCATTCTGAGTGTTAACACACGGTACCGCAGCTGCTTCCGTTTGGTGAGCTGAGTTGAAAGCGTCCTGGTGTGTATGTTATTTATTCTGCTCTGGGCTCCCTTTCTGCCATTGCTTTTGTGTTCTGGCAAACAGTATGACTCAGACTGGCTGACCAAAGGAGCATAGGTGATAATATTGGACCTACTGTAAAGAAAAGGAAGAGTATCATGCTAGATGTTAGAACACAGGTTTTCCAGAGGCTGTAGATTCTCCAAGTTGGGAGGTCCGCTTATAAATAATACTTATATTACAAAGTGCTAAGTTCTGTAACAGCGAGGTGTACACGTGTAATGGAAGTAAAATAACCATAGGTTGGGGCATCGAAGGGTGGGTAGAAGCTCACCAGAAGAAAGGGTGTAGAGAGGAAAAGGAAAAGGAAACATTAGCAAAGGTATGGGGCGATGAGAGAACACATACTACTCCTTGACTCCCTGGCTACAGCAGCACCTTCCTTTTGTGTTTTGATTTCTCCCAAGGAGAAACAGTGAGGCTCCATGAGAGAACTTCAGGTGCTCTGGTGAACTTCAGGTGAACTTCAAGCCTCCTGTTATTTTCCACATCTATAGGGAATGTGTCCACATGTTTTGAAGCCAGGGAAAATATTACTTTACAGTAAACAGAGAAAAGGTTTAGAGGAGGTTAGAAAATGGAAAACTGGAGCACAGAGTCAGTGATAAGAAGACAGTTTTATATGGCACATAGCAATTGCTTCTGGAGTCATTAGGAGTAATATTTATAATCAGGATAAGCTAATGCTTTGGATGAGTTCCTGTGATTCTTCTGTTTCTGAGAAGCCAGATTACCTCTGGCTCCTGCAGACCTGCAAGAGACTTGTCCTCACATGGAAGAGACCTGAGAGTAGGAATGACATTCAAAATATTTAACCAGTGGATAGTAGATACCCGACCAGTTGGAAACGACTGGGATGGCTGGACCCAGTGCATATAGGCTGAACTCCAGCCCTCTCTTAGGGACCATTAAACACAACACTTGTTTCACTGAAGAGACTGAAGGATTTACCTGAGACCATGTGGTGGTGGCAGAGCTAGGAGTGGAACCCAAGCCTTCTGTGTTCACCCTCTACCTACGCTGCAGCCGTGGCCTCAAAGCCCTGGTAAGGCGAGTGGGGCGTCCTGTTGGTTTACCATAGATTCTACTCACACCCAAGGCTGTCCATGGGGAGGATACAGCTCTTACCCTGTTCATGAGTAACATGCTGAAAATTCTTTATCCATTAGTAAATAAATACCTCCTGTTTATTTGTAAATATAGCTTATTTGCAAATACAGTGTATTACATAACATACTATAAAGGATTCAGGAAAATAGTCAGTTAAAAAGAAAGCTGCCTGGGCTTCCCTGGTGGCACAGTGGTTGAGAGTCCGCCTGCCGATGCAGGGGACACGGGTTCATACCCCAGTCCGGGAAGATCCCACATGCCGCGGAGCGGCTGGGCCCGTGAGCCATGGCCACTGAGCCTGCGTGTCCGGAGCCTGTGCTCCGCAACGGAAGAGGCCGCGACAGTGAGAGGCCCGCGTATCGCAAAAAAAAAAAAAAAAAAAAAAAAAATTTACTGAACACCTACCAGCTGCCAAGGCCTGCTCTAGGAGCTGATAAGTAGCGATGTGCAAGAGGTCAAACCCCTGCCGTCTGTTCCAGGCTGGGCAGGTACACCTGGGGCCCAGCAGGGGCTCTGGGGCGGCTGGGATTGGGCCTCCCTGGGAGCACGAACAGCCCCTCCCCACTAGATGCTGCCCATCCAGGCACCGCCAGGAGGCAGGGGCTATACCCCCTCTAGACGACTTTGCACTCTTTCCTGACAGGGAATTTCTTCTCCCAGACTCATCACTTCTCAGAGACATCTTCCCTTTGCCCTCTTTCTCCAGAACTCACTTCGTAGTCCCTCAAGGTACAAAACTTTTTTTTATAGAAAATAAATGCTACATTTATTTCTTGTTATCACACAAATGTATCAGAATCCTCAGAACAAAATGATTTGTATTTAATCCAATCAAGTTTTTTTAAATTGTGGTAAAAAGCACATAACATAAAATTTACCATCTTAACCATTTTTAATTGAAGTATATTATTATATTATAATATTCTTTTTAATTCTTTATGTTTGAGACCTTCATAATAATATTTTTAAAAATTAGTTACCAAATCTATATAAGAACATAAGAATGTTTATAATATTAGGTGAAAAAAGCATGTAGAAATTGTTAGT
This sequence comes from Neophocaena asiaeorientalis asiaeorientalis, assembly GCF_003031525.2. Lineage (NCBI taxonomy): Eukaryota > Metazoa > Chordata > Mammalia > Artiodactyla > Phocoenidae > Neophocaena > Neophocaena asiaeorientalis. Next base: position 1,149,223 of record NW_020173929.1, read on the forward strand.
GATGTTCACTAATATTTTCAGTTCTCTTCCTTCCTAAGCACTTCCTTGGAGTTAGGTGTGGCCCTAGGACTTGCCTTGGCTAATTAAAAGTGAATGAAACTGATGTGTGTCACTTCCAGATGGAAGCCCTTAACAGCCACTGTATTTTCTCTCCCCTATTACAGCACTGATGTTCTTCCAATAGTCAAAGCTCCAACAGCCTGAATCCCTGAGTAAGAATCACACAGAGCAGAGGCCCTGCTGACCTGGGATGGACGTGTAGCATAAATGAGAAATAAACCTTTGTTTTTCCAAGCCACTGGAGGTTGTTTCTTGCTGCAGCATAAGGTAACCCATTCTGACTGGTTCAAAGCAGGAGGTAGCTTCTGGCAGTATAGATAACTAGATACTCAGAAGGCCTTCCAACTACAAAAGAACTGGATTACTGTTTTGGCCATGGGGCTTGCGGGATCTCAGTTCCCCAACCAGGTACTGAACCCGGGCCACGGCATGAAAGCACAGAGTCCTAACAACTGGACCACGAGGGAATTCCCTGGATCACTTTTTAAATGGACTGTTGGGCTTGTAAGTAGTAAAGTAATTGTCTAGGACAGCTCTTACCCTCAAATATGAGCTGAAACCAGAACTGGGAGCCAAGAGTGCTAAAAAAATAAGAAAACTGGGTTGTCCTAAGGGCCAGTGCCATTGTAGCACAGTATGAACTCTAAAGCATCAGAAAGTGGGGAAGCCAAAGGTCTGACGCTTCTGCATTAGGCCAGGACACTCCAAAAGGGGTGAAGTGTCTCAGGTTGGTGTTTTCCTTCTGCTCCCAACAGAAGCAAATACAAATCTTCACAGTAGGCCATTAAGAGCCATCAAATTTGAGTTCAAATCCAAGATCACTAAGCACAGAAGGAGGCAAACCACCAAGAGAGAGTGAGTTGATGGAAAAACAAGCATCTAGTTTAGACCCCAAGAACTTTGGATATATATTTTCATTTATAAAAGTGTACAGAGCAATTATTAAGCGCTAGACACTATTGTAAAGTGTTTTTTTCCAATTTTAACTTATTTAATTCCCATAACAACTCTATAAAGCAAGTACTATTGTCATCCCCTTTTTATAAAGGAAAAAAACTGAGGGACAGAGAGATTAAGTAATTTGTTCCAGGTCAACATTTCTTAAGTGGTAGAACTACAATTTGGATTCAGGCAGTTGGTTCTAGAGTATGCACTCTTCATCTCTACATTTTGTTGACTTTCTAACATAGAATGTCTATGTGTGACAGATTTAAAGAAATAAGGAGGACTTCCCTGGTGGCACAGTGGTTAAGAATCCTCCTGCCAATGCAGGGGACACGGGTTTGAGCTCTGGTCCGGGAAGATCCCACATGCCACAGAGCAACTAAGCCCGTGCGCCACAACTACTGAAGCCCTTGCACCTAGAGCCCGTGCTCCGCAACAAAGAGAAACCACTGCAATGAAAAGTCCACGCACCTCAACAAAGAGTAACCCCCACTCGCCGCAACTAGAGAAAGCCCATGCACAGCAATGAAGACCCAACGCAGCCAAAAATAAATAAAATAAATTTTTTTTAAAAAAGGAGTGGAATACCAAAGATAACCAAGCGAAAAAGGACCATCAAAGGATGACCAGGTAGATTTGAAAAAGAATAAAAAAGAGACAAAAATAAAATGGTTGAAAATAAACATTTAATAAACATGTTAAATGTCTGAAGAGATACTTAGTGAATTAAAGAAATATCTGAAGAAAACATCCAGAATGTAGCTCAGGAAAAAAAGGAAGTGGAAAATATGAAAGAGAAATTTAAAGATATGGAAGATAGAATGAGAGCTTCTGATATAAATTTAATTGGAGGTTTGGAAGTAGAGGATAGAGAGAATGGAAGATACATAATATCTGTAGCTGAGAGTTTTTCAGAACCGATGGAAAGACCTAAGTCCACAGATCTAGGAAATACAGCACATCCCTGGAAAGATAAATGAACAAGAAATTTATGCTTTAGACATGTTACAGGGAAACTGGAGAACCCCAAAGACACTGAGAAAACCTTAAAAGCAGCCTGAGAGAAAAGAAAGATCACCTGCAAAGGACTAACAATTAGACTGTCAGGCTTATCAAGAGTAATTGTGGATGCAGGGAGTCTGTGAAATAATTATTCAAAGTGTTGAAGGGAAATAACTATCCATTGCACATCCAGAAAAGCTACACTTCATAAATAAGAGTAAAATAAAGTCATTTTCAGCTAAACAAAAGTCAGCAGACATTTACTAAAGGAGTTCACATCCATCTTTCAAGATTCATCTCAAATGCTGTTTCTTCCATGGAACTCTGACCTTTGAATCCCCATAGCATTTTATTTGAGGCTTTCTCATGACACTTCCCAAATTCAGACATAGTCTGAAGTTATTTGTGCCTTTTCATAACATGCTGTCACCCCTGCCACCGCTCTTACCCCACGCCCACCACCAATATAACGCCCCAGGAACTCTTTGGTGTCTAACTCACTTTAACTCTTTGTATAGCTCGTATCATGATACTTGCATGAAGTATAGGTGCATGATAAGTATTTGCTGAAGCTTACTGGTCAGCCTTCTCCTATGGACCATCAGTTCCAAACTATGCTCCCTTCAAAAGGGGTTTTATGAAACTGGTATAGAGAGCCTTACTTACAGAGCAGAAATAGAGACACAGACCTAGAAAACAAACGTACAGATACCAAGGGGGAAAGGGGGTGTTGGGAGGAATTGAGAGATTGGAATTGACATATATACACTATATGTATACAATAGATACTAATGAGAACCTACTGTATAGCACAGGGGACTCTACTCAGTGCTCTGTGGTGACCTAAATGAGAAGGAAATCCAAAAAAGAGGGGCTATTTGTATACATATAGCTGATTCACTTTGCTGTACAGTATAAACTAGCACAATATTGTAAAGAAACTATACTCCAATAAAAAAAAGGGGGGGGGAGCGTTATGGCCAAACCCTCTTCCAAATGCTGAGATCCACAGTTTAATTGTTTTAAGCCTACATTTCCCCCAATTTTTTGCCCACAGAACAACTCCTTCCACTCTTTACTCCATGAATATCCCAAGAGACTGGTGTTTCTAAGAATACCTTTTGCAAAAATACTGCAGAAGGCAATAACTTATTTGATTCTCCAAGGCCTGAAGTCAACATCTTGGATCCTGGTTCTATTCACAGCTAATCATATAATTAGTTCTAAGTCATTTATCCTCAGGTTCCTTATTTGTGACATCATTAGCAGGTGACCCCTTCTAACTCTAAAATTCTATGAATTAAAGGGCATTGCCTTAGATCCTTTTTGACCCACCTCCTAGAGTAATGGAAATAAAATCAAAAATAAACAAATGGGACCTAATGAAACTTAAAAGCTTTTGCACAGCAAAGGAAACCATAAACAAGACGAAAAGTCAACCCACAGAATGGGAGAAAATATTTGCAAAGAAGCAACTGACAAAGGATTAATCTCCAGAATATACAAGCAGCTCAATATCAAAAAAACAAACAACCCAATCCAAAAATGGGAAGAAGACCTAAATAGTCATTTCTCCAAAGAAGATATACAGATTGCCAACAAACACGTGAAAGGATGCTCAACATCACTAATCATTGGAGAAATGCAAGTCAAAACCACAGTGAGGTATCACCTCACACCGGTCAGAATGGCCATCATCAAAAAATCTACAAGCAATAAATGCTGGAGCGGGTGTGGAGAAGAGGGAACCCTCTTGCACTGTTGGTGGGAATGTAAATTGATACAGCCACTATGGAGAACAGTATGGAGGTTCCTTAAAAAACTAAAAATAGAACTACCATATGACCCAGCAATCCCACTACTGGGCATATACCCTGAGAAAACTATAATTCAGAAAGAGACATGTACCACAATGTTCACTGCAGCACTATTTACAATAGCCAGGACATGGAAGCAACCTAAATGTCCATCGACAGAGGAATGGATAAAGATGTGGCACATGTATACAATGGAATATTACTCAGCCATAAAAAGGAACGAAATTGAGTTATTTGTAGTGAGGTGGATGGACCTAGAGTCTGTCATACAGAGAGAGGTAAGTCAGAAAGAGAAAAACAGATACCGTATGCTAACACACATATATGGAATCTAAAGAAACGGTACTGATGAACCTAGTGGCAGGGCAGGAACAAAGACACAGATGTAGAGAATGGACCTGAGGACTCAGGGTGGGAAGGGGAAGCTGGGATGAAGTAAGAGAGCGGCATGGACATATATACACTACCAAATGTAAAATAGATAGCTAGTGGGAAGCAACCACATAACACAGGGAGATCAGCTCCGTGCTTTGTGACCACCTAGAGGGGTGGGATAGGGAGGGTGGGAGGGAGGCTGAAGGGGGAGGGGATATGGGGATATATGTATACATATAGCTGATTCACTTTGTTGTACAGCAGAAACTAACCCAACAATGTAAAGCAATTATAAAAAAATAAAGTGCATTGCCTCTTATAGTCAATCAGTCAGTCATTCTACACATACTAAGTTCCTACTGTATGGCAGTGTGCAAAATCCTGGGCATAGCATGGTGAACAAGATAGGCATAGTCACTGCTTTCATGGAGCTACAAGTTGAGAATGATTTTTCTAGAGCTCACTATTAGAACAATGACTTCCAGAATCAAATGTCTTCTAGTTAAAAATGGGGAATTTACTGTTTCATGTATTATGTGTATCAGGTCGTGGCGTAAACCTTTAGAATCTAAACGTATGGTCTAACTAGGCTTATGATTCTATTTCACCCAGGAGCTCCATTGTAAGCATCGAGAATTGAACACGTCAAAGATTGAAAACTAAGTGTATCTAGTTTTTAATCTTCATCTTTAACTTTCCTTGTAATGGCTCAGTCCTCTAGTTTAAAAAGCATATTTTGATCATACAGCATCAACTCAGCACTTTTGTGAGTAGACACTGTTCTAAGCACTTTATACCTCATACAGCTGGTGAAACTAGGCTTTGACCCCAGGAAGTATGGATTTGCAGTCTCTGTGCTCTGAACCTTAACTCTAAACTGCCACTATTCCTAATCATCAAACACTGTTCAGTAGGTTTTCTGCTGGAAATGTAAGGGTTAACGTCTCTGAAGAGCTGAACAATCATATGGGATTTTTAAATGTCTAACTCCAGCCAGGTAGTGTACTGAAGGGGTAATGAAAAATTAAAAGCTTTTTTTTTTTCTTTTTGACTGAGCACTAATCTTCGTGGTTATGGATGTATCCATATGCCAGAGGATATTGAGATAATAAGTTAACATAAAATTGGTGATACAGCTTTAAAACTGACAGCTCCGTGTGTCTGATATGTTTTCTGAAAGTAATTTTAAGATAAGACTCCACTCTCAAATCTAAAATTCTGTCTTCAAAGACTGCTAGCACCGCACAGTATTTGTCACTGTGTCAATTATATAGAGAAAAACTACAGTGCTAGGAGTAGAGGACAGTTTTCATCATAAAACAGTAAAATAACAAAATAGAATCAATGAAATGCGAACCACGCGATGTCAGTGAGAATTCTTGGCATTTAGTTTTCGAAGCCATTCTGCATGGAAATGAATAAAATATAAACACAGTACTTTATCTAGGATATGACAAGAAACTTCAAGAGTGTAGTGTGCATTAAGATAACATTCCAAACCTATCCTTTCAAGTTTTCAGCCAAGAATTTGTTTTTATAATTTCTTTGCAGTTGGCAAACAGCTAGCCTCTACTTGAGAATATCAATTTTCATGCTTATGGTCCCAATCCCATTGTGTGTAACTGTTAACTTGCTATGTGACCTTGACTAAATCACTCCCCGCCACCCCAACCCAAATGGAGGAGTGGGATCTCTCAGGCCCCTTCTGGTTTTAAAATTCTGTAGTTCTAGCCTATGGATCATGACATAAACACCATAAAAAATGCTTGCTAGAAGATTGGATTTTTAAAAATTTGTGCTATTTAAGCATTTTCAAACGACCGCTCTTATAGCCAGCTGTACAGACCATAAACCACGGCAGTCAGTTCCTATGGGTGATTTACTTGGTTTTGATGCTGGTTAGCAGCAGCTGTGCTGTCTCAAGTCACCAAGCACCTTCTGTAGTTCACAGAAACAGTCCGTCCACATGCTTCCCGAACTCCCCAACACGGACGGGGTCTGAGAGATTCTGGGCAAAAGAAGTAGGATCACAACCGCCATGGGCCATCAGATGACCTTGAACACCCTCCAAAGATGGAGGCAGTGTGGACCCCTTGATCCACTGCTTAGATCCCCACCTCGAGACTGAAGTGCTTATGCCCCCAGCTGCTGGGAGCGTTGGCTGCCGCTGGTTCTTCAGCGGAGACCCTCTCTGGAGATAGCCTTTGGCTGAAGAGAGCTGCTTTGCCCAAACCCACACCCCTGTTGGGGGCAGGCTACATGCAAGGACTGCAGATTCCACTAACAGGCCAACCCCTTGCCCCAGTGGGGTCCAACTCTGAAGGGCCAGGCCAGTGCTGGAGCTCTGGTAGAGTGGCCTTTCATCCTGTAGGGTGATGCACATGTGCTGCGTCACAGAGCACCTTCTCCCTTGGCCCACAGGTGTTGCCCCCGAGCACTCCCCTTAAGCTTCCAGCACCAAGATCTCTGTCTCAGAGTCGGCGCCAGGGATCAGAACCGGCCACAGAGACTTACAGACCTGAGTTTGAATTATATCTGCTTAACTCTGGGTCCAGGAGTAAATGTCCTCTCCAGTGAAATGGAATAATAACTACTCGTAGAATTGTTTATTATATGAATATGAGGAAGTGAATCCAAAGCACGTAGTGGATGATTAGTAGCAACAATTTAACATTTATCAAGCAGTTATTATATGTCCGGTGCTGTTTTATGACTTCACCACATAAGAACTCTATGAGAAAGGTAGTATCCCTATTGTACAGATGAGACAGCTGTGGCACAGAGAAGTTAAATAATTTCTCCAACGTTACACAGCTAATAAAAGTCAAGAATTCAAACCCACGCTGCTTGACTGCAGAAATAGCATTCTTAGCTTAAAAACTCTGCTGCTTCCCACTGAGAAAGGAAAATTGTTTAAATATTTGGATGATGGTACACAAAAGCCTAATAATGTCACCTGATTCCGGAAGTATCTTTAAAACAAAACAGTTAGAAAACATTTACAAAGAATTTCTGTACTCCTATTGTTTATATTTTTGTGTTGCTATAGATTGTTTATTTTTGCTTCAGATCAACCCTTTTTCATCAAGAGAATGGATGAAACAGTTGGAGGGTAGGAGACCTAATCTGATGTGATAGTGGTTGTTCCACAAGATAACTTTTTGCTATTTGTTTCTATTTTAATGAAACATGTGCTGAGTTTCTATTTTAATGAAATGTGCTAAGTACAAGGTCAAAGAATAAATAAGACAATGACATGTTTCATTATTAGGTAGTAATTTTGTATACTAATAAGGTTTAGGTTGTATCATATTTCCTGCAATTTAAAATATCTCCCTCACCTGGGTCCTTATAATGGAAGTACATTATAACAGAGAAGAGCGCTATGACAAAGACCCCTACTACGCCCCTTCTGACCCCTCGTTGGCAGTTTACACTTGCATTAACTTCAAAGTAGTTATCTGTTAGCATCCGATGGAAAGCATTTGTTTCACATTTCACTTATTATCCGAAGGAATTTATACCATAATTTTTATCTCAGGGGATAATGTGTTAACAGTGCTTGTTTGGATCCCTGTTATACTTTTAAGGTCAGGAAAGTCTCTTTTACTCTTTAAGGCACAAGTCTGTTAAAGTTTTTATGATTTGCCAACAAAGTGGTTTTTCATCTTCTGCTATTCGATAACTAAGGTATAAGAGAGTTCCTTCTACACCAAATAAATTAAACCTCTAAATAATTTATAGCTCCAGGTACATTTGCCAGACTAGCATAACTGAATAAAGCCAACAGATTAAATGTTCCCTTGGCAATCAACAAGGGTATGATATACAGCACCTGGGCTGCCCCATTGGGTCTCATTATTAAATCACAGGCAAGAGCTCAGAATCCCAGGGTCCCGAGTGACAGGTAGGAGCAGACTTTGGGCGGAGCTTTTGCTCCTCCCAGGTATCATAGCAGTCATTACTCCTGATCTTTGGAAGTGGAAAACTCTTAGTACAATGGAGATAGAGAAAGAGAAGGGTGGAGGCAGAGAGGAAGAGAGACAGACTGCATGTTTCAATGAAGAAAGACTCCAGTTACTTATATATCACTAAGTTGGGAATTCATCAACATAACACTGTGTTTTTGCACAATCTCAGAGCAAAAGTTAAGAAGAGTTAGGGAATATTTTGTATATGGGACCACCGTTTATCACTGTCAAGGGTCAGAACAAGAACCGGCTTCAAAAATAGACTACATTTCCCTCTTTCTACTCTCCAGGTTTTGACCAGCACCTGCCTTTGTGTAGGGAAGGAAGGTTTGGTTTCCAGAGCTGATGGCAATGTTTCCAGAGAAACATTAGAACTCAGGATCTAGGGAGTTATGTGTAATATCCAGTCTACCTCTTGGAAAAGTTTTATGTGCCAGAAACCAGTCATCGGCTTTTTAACAAAGGGAATTTATTAATCAAAATGTGGTTTTAAATTTGCACATTTAATGATGGGAGGGTCCAGATGATCAGTAGAAAGATGAGGTGGGAGGCAGCAAATATATATTTAGTCAGTGGAAAGCCCACTTTTAGATCCTATTCTCTGCACCAGGCAGACAAGCAGAGTACCACTTAAAACAGCAGCAATGTCAACAACTTCTCTCCCCTCTTGAAAGGACTTATGGAAATCTAAGTGCCATAAGGAAAATACGGAAGGTAGAACTAAGCTTGTACTTCTTAACTATTGTTGGCACAGCTTCTCTGAAGACGAACGGTATAGAGGAAAAGAAAAAACCAAAACATTCCCAGTGTATTGTATACTGACACCTCTAGCAATTACCTGATGTCTGGTCCTGTGATAGCCCCTTTGGGTTGGGGGAAGAATCAGAGGGAGCAAGGATAAGGGGAGTGGGGCAATGATTTAGAGCACCTAAACTCCTAAGTATCTGAATTTAAAGTAAAACCATTAAATTGGGTTCATTGCTGAATTCTCATGGGGTACACTAATTTTTCATTTTCATTTAGGAAGAAAGGGTGAAAGAGAAGCTTCCCATGCTTGGTTTATGAACGTGGCCTTGAAAATGTCCACAGAACTATTGTTGTCTTGTTGAGTCTGCAGCCAGGAAGGCAGAAATCACTGCAGCAAAGCAGGTGTGAACGTCCCCCTACTTCAGAGGCAGCTCTCTTTGAAGCTGGAAAATCAAGGACGCTGGTACCTTCAAGGAAACAAGGATATAATTATCACAACACCCAATTGGCCCGTGACCTTCCATTCCTCAGGCCTGCCCTACTCCCTTCACTGGCACCAGCCCAGGTCCTCACAGACTGAGCTCTGTCCCAGATCGCTCAGCCCAAGGAGCAGCCCACTCCCTCACCCTTTGAAAGTGTTCTTAATCTCTTTCTACTGCGCTGCTCTTGCTGACATAAATCCGCCAGCCCAGGGGGGCCTCTGAGCCCCCCACAGAGGGAGGCCCTTCAGGCCAAGTGGAGTCTAAGCAGCGAAGGCGTAGAATTTATGCTTCCTCTCACCTGTGCCGTCTGTCTGTGGCCTCTACTCCAGGCTGTTTTTGAAGGTTTGACCAGAACCTCCCAGCTCCCTGCCAAGTCTGCCATCATCACCTCAGTCACAGAAGCAGACTTCTCAAGGCCACTAGAAGCTACTAACAGGGACTCTCAACTTCATTATTATATTTGAAATGTTGAGAGCCAAAGCCTAATAAAATAAGTTCAGAAAAACAAAAAGAGCTATAAATTATCATTTGAAAGTAGTGGCTAAAGAACTCATCTACTCAAAATACCTGGGGACTATTTCTCAACTACAGCAATAATCCAGTATTTGGTTTCCTTCCCTTCACTGTGTGAAAGGCTTGGCTGTGTTCTCTTAGCACGGATTCTTTTCTGCTTCTATGATCAAGTGTCTAGAATCAAAAGTTACACAACAGACACTCTCTACCCAACTTTTTCACACACACACACGCACACACACACACACATACTCCCCACCCAGCCTTCGTCCTAAAGGGTCCACTGAATTGTACTAATTCTTTTTGACCGCAAGGAATTATCCTGCATTATCACCAATCAATATTCATTGCATATTTACCTTTTATTTATTTTAAGATATGAGTAAAATTCTATTTCCTTCATTTCACAAAGACTACCTATGTTAAACTGATATATTAATGGAAAAACATAATAATGGAAGCATTACTTCCTGTAAAATCAGAAATAAACTAGAGATGCCCATATCACAGTTATCATTATACTATATTTTGGAAATTCTAGACCAGTGGGTCTCAGCTGGTGGTAATTTTGCTTCCCAGAGGATATTTGACAACGTCAGGAGCCATTTTTGGTTGTCACAACTTTGGGAAAGCTGTTGGTATCTAGTGGGTAGAGGCCAGGGATTCTGTTAAGCATCCTACAATGCACAGCCCTCACAGGAAAGAATTCTCCAGCCTAAAGTATCAATAGTGCTGAGTTTGAGAAACCTTGTTCTATACAATGCAAAAAACATAAATAAGAGAAATAAAGTTTAGAAAATAATTTTCATTAATGGAAAATAACAAGTATCACCTAGAAAAGCAAATAAGAAACAATTAAACATTATTAAAATTTATAAAATAATAAATAACATAGCTGGGTAAAATATTTTCAATTGCGTGAGAGACTAAGAGTCTTTAAATTTTCCTATGGGTCTATTTATCCATTCTACAAAAATTTTCTGAGAACAAAAGGATTAGTTTATAAAAAAATACTCAAGAGGTATGAGAACACTTTTGCATTTCAAAACTATGGAAACAACTAAGAAATTTTAATAATCTAGCCTATAATACTGTAATACAAAACATTATAGGAAACCTAAGTAGACATATCTTCCCAAACCATAAGTTGGACTTGAGGACTCTTTTAATAAATTTATTTATTTGGCTGTGTTGGGTCTTCATTTCTGTGTGAGGGCTTTCTCTAGTTGCGGCGAGCGGGGGCCACTCTTCATCGCGGTGCGCGGGCCTCTCACTGTCGTGTCCTCTCTTGTTGCGGAGCACAGGCTCCAGACGCGCAGGCTCAGTAGCTGTGGCTCACGGGCCCAGTTGCTCCGCAGCATGTGGAATCTTCCCGACCAGGGCTCGAACCTGCATCCCCTGCACTGGCAGGCAGACTCTCAACCACTGCGCCTTTTTTAAAAGGTTATCTGAAGCACCAAAAAATTATTTTGGGGCAGTGAAAACACACACACACACACACACACACACACACACACACACACATAAATGCCCCTTTGGCAGATAAGAGCTTTCCCAGTGTTTCTAAATAGGGACAGTATTCAAATGCATCATGGAAATCAAGGTCATCTATAACAATAGGTTATTATGATTCAGCAGATCATATTGTAGGTAGATGTAAGTTTCTTGAGAGAAGGGCCCATATCTTACTGATTTTTCCATCTCTGTAATGACGCATATCAGGAACCCAATAAATACTTGTGAATTAATGAAATAAAGAAAATATAAGCAGAGATGATCTTTGAACTCGAGCAGTTGTAATTCGGCATCTAAGAACACACATCTGAAAGGTTAAATGAAGAGTCAACATTTTAAGAGAAAGTTTTGCCTCATGTTACAGCTATATTATATAAACATAGGGTGAGCCAGCAAGAATCAACCAGTGATGTTCTACTGAGAACAGTAAACCCAAGTTTTAAATGTTGAAGACTTGAAAGAATCTATAAATATCTACACGATATACCTAAGTATATCAAAAATTTCCTTCACCTTTCAGTTCGTTTTCATAATAAGCCTTCAAAATTTGAGGGGAAGGAAGGGAGGAAAGAAGCAAAGGAAGGCCAGATGAAAAGTAAAAATAAGGAAATAATCAAAAGCCTTCCCTTTATCCCTTCCATGCAATCTCACAGCCATTCCCTAGAATCCTTGGTCCTGAATGTTTAATAACGAGTGTTCCATAGTTTCAAGGGGAGGAAGGCCCCACAATCCAGTTTAATATAAGGTCATTTGAAATGCTGTAGTGGGACAGGTTCATGGTCCAGGAAGCCTCAGACAGTTTCACCAGGGAACATATTCCAGAAGGTCATTGTTCTCTTTGATATAAACGTCAAAGATTAGGGACAAGAAAAATAATAGTTACTGTTCACTGAGCGCTTGCTCTGTGCCAGACATCTTCCTAAGGATGTGTTACATTTTTCTGGGCTAACCTTCATAACAGCCCTCATCTTCCCATGAGGAGACAGATGTTTTGGAGGTAACACGAGCAGGCCACCATGAGCTGGCAGAGCCACGATGGGAATCAACACCTGTAAACCTCCAAACCCAGGCTCATAAGTACCACACTGTAGATGTCACCACAGCATCACATTTCCCTCAGTAACCCGCTCTTCATGGATTAGTCATAAAAGCTTCAAGTCAGCAAGCATTTGGTGGGAAAATACATAAAGGAAGCACATGTCCTTGGCTAGAAGGACGTGCCATCTTCTTGAAAAGATGTGACAGGAAACAGGCAGCCAAAAGTAGCATCTGTACAGAGTGCTAAAGGAAAGTTCCAGCACATGTCAAGATGGATGCTATAGGCAAAAACACGTGGATGACCAGCGAGCAGAAAGATGAATCACCATATGGCATTAGTAGGGAAAGTCTCACTGAGAAACCGAGTTATGATGGGACTCTCACAGGATTTGGACAGAGAGAAGAAGAATCAAATGTTGTTCGGGTCAGTTCATGCTCACCTGGCCTGCTAGACCAAATGGTGGCCAGGCTGCAGAGCACAGAGCAGCGCTTGGCCGAGAAAGAGTATTCAGGGTGACAGCTTATCAGACACATAAGCATGTCTGGAGTTTGATGAGCAAGTCGACATTCATGTGATTGGTATGACTGTTTGAGACTTGAGTCCCACTTTGCGTTCGTCATCTGCTAAGAGTGAATCTCAGCTCTGCCATTTACCAACTGTATGACCTTGGGGAAATTACTTATCCTCTCTGTGCCTCGATGTCCCCATCTGCAAAATGAGCATCATCATAGTATCTACCTTCTAGGATAGCTGTGGGTTGAACAGGTTAATCTATATCACGTGCATGGCACGGAGCCTGGCACGTGCAAGTGTGATGTGAGGGTTTGCTATTGTTCCTTTTCCATTTTCACCATTCTGCACCCAATTTTGTGGGGTGTTGAGGTGGGGTGGAGAAGAAAGGAAGGTTTCGCACAGCAATTCCTTCTCCTAATCACCTGATTTATTTTAAATGCCTCTTTTGGATATGGTCCAGCTTCTGAATATCTTTCCTGTGTTCTCCAGAATGGCACAGAGAAACTGTCAAGTTTGCTATGAAAACTGCACCTCTATAACAGCTTTGGGTTCCAATATTCATCTCTGGCCTCTTTTCCCATCAGCAGTGTATTGGGCTGATGTCTAACAGTTACAACTGGCAGCATGGGGTCCTCCACCATTCCTTCTATGTCATGTGCATTATTTCAGCAGACTTAGTAAGAACAAGGATGAGAGTAAGGAATCAAAAGAGGATGAAAGGTAAAGAAGAGAAGAGAAATAAAGTGAGAAAAAGAATTTCCTTGTATTTCTAGCATTTGAAATGGCTTCTTGGCATTACTCAAATTGGGAGAAGGCAAGAAAGTAAATATTTATTGAAATTACTGGAAGCCAAGCATGGCCCCATATATTTCATACATTCAAAGAGATTAAGTATCTTGCTCGTACTTGCACAGCTGTTAAGTGGGAGAGCCCAGCTTGAGACCCAGCTCTACGTTTAATTGGACTCAGTAAATATTAATGGAGCAGTTGACAGGCCAGGCACTGTTCTAGGAACTGGGGACACCAGAGTGAAGAAAACAGATCAAAATCCCTGCCCTCATGGAGCTCACGGTCCACTGGGCAGACAGATGATAAACCAGACAGGCAAGTAAAACATAAAGTGTATTAGACAGCAATAAGCCTTATATAGGAAAAAAAATAAAATGGAAGAGGAGGATAGGTTGGGATGGGGAGGCTGTAATTTTGGAAAGGATCGTCGGGGAAGGTGTCACTAAGAAGGTGACAATTGAGCAAAGATATGAAGAAACCAAAAGTATGAGACAGGTGTGCATCTGGGGAGAGAACCTTCCAGGCTGGGGGAAGGGCAAGGGCAGAGGCTTTGAGGCAGGAGTGTGCCTGCGATGGTGTTGGAGGAACAGCCAAGACCCAGGGTGGTGGAAGTAAGGCGAAGGAGGAGGGGAGCAGGAGGGAACGCAACCGGTGGCGGGGCAGAGCGCCTGTGTCTGCAAAAGCCCCAGCAGGGAAACCTTCTAGGGAGGTGAAAGTTAGCTGGAGGTTTCTTTTCTTTCTCTCTTTCTTTCTCCCTTTCTTTTTCTCTTTCTTTCTTTCTTTCTTTCTTTCTTTCTTTTCTTTCTTTCTCTCTCTCTCTCTCTTCCTTCCTTCTTTCTTTCCTTTCTTTCTCTCTCTCTCCCCCTTCCTCCCTTTCTTTCTTTCTTTCTTTCTCTCTTCCTTCCTTCCTTCCTTTCTTTCTTTCTCTCTCTCTCTTCCTTTCTTTCTCTCTCTTTCTTCCTTTCTTTCTCTCTCTTTCTTTCTTTCTTTCTTTCCCTCTCTCTTCCTTCCTTCTTTGCTTTCTTTCTCTCTCTCTTTCTTCCTCTGCACTGCACAGCTTGCTGGATGTTAGTTCCCCAACCAAGGATTGAACCCCTACCCTTGGCAGTAAAAACTCTCAGTCCTAACCACTGGACCATCAGGGAATTCCCAAAAGGTAGCTGGAGGTTTCTGACATGATCTGACTTGTACACCTAAACAGGCTCATCTTCTTGATGTGTTTGAAATAGACTGAAATGATCAGGATAAAACAAGGGGGAACAATGAAGGGGATATTGTAATAACCAGGAAAGAGATGGTCATAGCCAAGGAGTAGCAACGAGAGTAGTTAATTTAAAAGGGTCAAATTGGCTTGGATATATTTCAAAGGTATAGCCAATAGGATTTCCCTGCAGACTGGACAGGGGTATAAGAAAAACAAAGCAAAACAAAAGGCCAGGAGACAAGAGGGACCCCAAAGTTTTCTGCTCCAGCAAATAAAAGAATGGAATTGTCACTAATGGAGATGGAGAGAGAGGTTCAAGATGACTGTTAAAACATCAGGAGGGGTAGAGCAACCTGGGCTGCAGGTATAAATCGGTCTCAAAGCCCATGCTCTAGCTAATAGCTTAAGAACTTGGAATTTGGGGATTTGTACCTGTTTGGGGGGATGGGAGGAATAGTTTTCCAGAGTAATGAGAATGAAAAAACTACTCAGAAAATCTCAAAAAAATAAGTCATAGTTTGAGCTATGACTTTTTTTTTTTTTTTTTTTGCGGTATGTGGGCCTCTCACTGTTGTGGCCTCTCCCTTTGCGGAGCACAGGCTCTGGACACGCAGGCTCAGAGGCCCTGGCTCACGGGCCTAGCCGCTCCGCGGCATGTGGGATCTTCCCGGACCGGGGCACGAACCCGCATCCCCTGCATCGGCAGGCGGACTCTCAACCACTGTGCCACCAGGGAAGCCCTGAGCTATGACTTTTAAAGTCCTGATCCACCCAAGCTTTTTCTGATTATCTGGGCCCTTTCCCACCCTCCCACCTCAAATAAAATCTGTATATGCCCAAGTTGGTTCTGGCCGTCACTCTCAATGGGAATGAATGGACCTTTCCACACTAAACTTTAGAGAAACAGTGGTTCTCTACTTGTTGACACTCTTTCGGGATGACCATGAACTCAGGCACCCTTTCCACTCTTCAGTTCTTCGGGCTACTGGCTGCCTTGCAGCTCTTGGCCATTTCAGAGTTTTTCTAGATTGACAAAGGAGGAAGGTGGCAGGTCAACTTAATCATTCAAATAACCCTGCAGTGTGTCAGGAGATTCATCAGTTTCCTTATCACTTGTGTTTTCTTATCTTGGTTATAAGTCAGGGTCACTGTGATTTTGCAGGACAGCATATGAAAGGGAAGACGCAATTGATCATTGTAGGAATAAAAGACTGAGCTAGACCCAAGAGCAGATGTCTTTTCTCATGAATGTAGAAAGTTTCACACGCTCGCATCCTTACTATTCATTGCTTGTGAGCTGGATCTGGGATTTGGATTCAACATTTATTGATCTCCTACACAACAGAGGTTAAGTGCCCCTGCCTGTGTTAACCTCATTTAATCCTCACAACACTGAGAGGTGGCATTACCTTATGTTACAGTCGGGGGAAATGAGGCTCAGAGAGGATGAGCAACTGGCCCAAGGCCACACTGCCTGTGAGTGGCAAGAGCCAGCCTTCCCACCCAGGTCTTTAGGGGCTCTTACTTCCAAGCCACATTTTTTTGCCTCATAATATAAGAAAATAATGAAAGATTCAAATGCAAAACAGTCTGTAAATCCAGTGTTAGTCAAAGATGACTTTTCTTCTCTTTGGAAAGGAATTATCCACGTAGAGAAATTTGACCTTTGAATATGGAAATTACACTCTTATTTGGCAGGAGAAAGTAGAAAAACACTTTATTCAATGCCTAAAAGATGTGATAACAAAGACAGGAATTTTCTTTTTTCCATTTGCTCAAAAGAGTAGCCAAATTCACAACTTAATGTAACATATTGTGTGTGTGTGTGTGTGTGTGTGTGTGTGTGTGTGTAGAGAAAGAGAGAGAGAGAACACTAATAAATGCTTATTCTGGGTAGGTACTCCGTTAAGTGCTTTCCAAACGTGATTTCTCTGAATCTTTGCATCACTCCTGTGGGGCAAATACTATTATCTCCCCTGTTTTACACATGAAGAAACTAAGGTTACGGTTTGTGTACTTACCTGCAGTACACAAAGCTTGAGACCCGAGATTCCAATCCACGTGGACCTGAGCAACTCCCCATTTCCTCTGCAGCCCAATACACACCATTTGAAAACGGTACCCCTGTTGAAATGGCTACTCTCAAACTTCACGTGTGGGCATGTAAATTGATAGTTTTCAGGCTGGCACTTTTGATTCAATCAGAAAAGTAAGCATATTCTTTTGGCCCAGCAATTTCATTTCTAAGAATTCTCCCCAAGGAAATAATCAGGAATATGTGTGCAAAGATTAATATGTAAGTTCTATACATTCTTATTTAACTTATTTATCATTAAGTTATTAAAATAGATACTATGTTATTAGACTCAAATGTCTACTAGGAAATAGATTAGACCCATCATGGCACATCCATATTGAAATAATATGAAGTCATTAAAAATCAAGGTACATTAAGTGAACACAAGCAAATACTATCTCAATTGTATAATACACATGTAAAGCCTATAGTATGCACTGAAAAAATACCTAAAGAGATACACTAAACTTTCTGTAAAGACATGACCACGTTTAATTTGACCTAAGGCTGACAAGAGGCCTATTTTAGCCAGAGGTTCACTGCAGTGTCTTTGCGAGGTATTGTAGGGATCTCTACATCTTCCCATTGCTCAGGGAACAAAGTCCAGACTTCTTAAGTTGTACAGCCCTTAAAGGACTCTGGTCTTCTAATCATCTATCCTCCTTCTCCCTGCATTGCTCACTATGCTTGACCCACACAGGCCCTTTTTAGCTCCTGGATTGTACCTGCTCAATCCTAGTCCTATGCAGGGCCTTTGCACATGTTGTCCCTTCTGCTTGGAATGATCTTCCCCATTCTTCTCATGGCTGGCTTCTTTCTTCAGGTCTCGGCTTAAATGTCACCTCTTCAGGGAGTCCTTCCTTGACTACAAAATGTAAAGTTGGCCTCCTCTTTTCTTCTGCCCACAGCATCCTGCTCCTTTTCTTTTTTAGCACATATGATAATTTGTAATGACATGTTTATGTGTTTCACTTGCTCAGTGTCTGCCTTCCCATAGAAGCGGTGCCCCGTGAGGGTAAGATCCACATCTGTTTTGCTCACCACTGTATACTTGACGCCTGCTCAGAGGTTATTCATGGCAGGTACTCAATAAAGACTTGCTGAATGAAGGAATAAAGGAACAAAGTTAACACCAAGTTATTAGGCACTGACTCTGTACCTAACAAAGTGCGGGGAACATTTAGAAGCTTGTTGGATAAAGAAGACTGGGCTGAGATAGTAGGCGGCTGATAACCAGTTTAAGTCAGTGTAACACACAGGCTATAGGAATTCATACAAGGAAATGCTTCACTTGTTTCTAAACCATTTTCTAAGAATGGCTCATTGGATCTGAACTGTGCCCTGCATCCTAGAAGGAATGTGAACTGGAGAGAAATATCACTGAGCACAGGTCTCCGATTTTCTAAAGGGATCTAGGGCCAGGTACATAGGTTGATGTGGAGTCATTGTACCACTTTGCATGTGTTCACAGCCTCTTTTGCCTCACACCGTCCCTCAAAATCTGACTTGCTTCTTTGCCCAGAGAAAGAGGACCTGCAGTCCTTCAGTCTGAAGGGGCTTGTCCAAATCCCTAGAACAGTGGTTCACAAATATAAGTCATGTCTCCGGAAGAACCGTTCAAAATACTAAAATAGTGGGGGAAGAAAACAGCAAATCACTTTTGTGTTGAAAGAGAAACTTTTATACGTAAAATCTTGTAGGAGGCTTAAGAACAATTATAGGAAAAATAAAACAGATAATTCTACATGTTAACTGAATATTTTCCCCCCTGCAGATTGGAAAATGGCAACACGTATCTGATTTTACAAACAGAACATGTAGGGCTAGCTTAGGGTCCATCAGCGTTCCTAGGGCGTGCTGTCTTCAGATACGAAATTGGGTGTTTGCAGTGGGGGCTGGCATGGCATAAATATTTTCCAAGCCCTATTCAAACAGCAACTTCTATCTGCTACCATGCTATCAATTTTTCCAACAGTTGATTGCAAATTCACCTCATAAATCAATCTGTACAAGAGGTCAGAAGCCAACCACAGCCAATTAAAACCTCTCAGCAATAATTCATCCAAGATCTGAGTAAGGATTTTTTTTTACAAGTCCTAGGAGGCTCTTGTTTATTCTAATCAGATCAGTAGAGGAAGAACTAAATTGGGTAGGACCCACATTTTTCTCTTATCCCAGGACACAAACTCAGATGTTTTTATAAGGAAAGGAAGAGGAAGAGGAGAAAGATATGAGGAAGGAGTGGGCTGAAGAATTTAGAATGCTTTCTCCACATAAAGGAGTGTTCCCGCGGCTCTCCCCAAGGCTTGACCTCCTCTGACTGCTTCCCCTGCTTGACGTGGGGAGCTTGTATGCCAACCTATTTGGGGTCTGAGTCCTGTCAGTGCTGTGTGCGACAAATAAGTACAACTAACTACTATTTAGTGAGGGCCTGTGACACGTCAGACCCTGTGGGAGATTGAAATAAATTCAATATGTTTGTTGATTTTTAGGAGACTTTAGACTAAAGAGGATTAACCAGGTGTGAGAAACTGCTGGAAAAACTAGGAGACTATATAGCATGTACCATAAATATATAAACATATAACCACACACACATATTAATATACTGTAACTCTGCAACTTTAACTACACTTTCACTATAGAACTGTGTTGGAAGCTGAGTGAACTTGGACAAATGACACAGGTTTCTAAACTTCTGTTTCTCATCCGTTAAGTGGGTAATAATAGCAGTACCAACTCATTGGCGTGTGGTAGATTAAAGGAGAGATTTGCAAAGCGCTAGCATGCTCTCTGGGCCCCTGAGCACCCGCTCAGTGCTGGCTACGATTAAGAACGATGGTAGACTCTAGGCCTTGCTGAAGTGCTCCCTGCTTATCAGCTCGTTTGGTTTCAAGATGCTCCCTCCAGCCCCAGGTCTAGCCAGACTCTTGATTGATTACTCCCGGGGTCTGCGATGCCATCTGCTGGAGGTCAGGACTGAGGACGTGCAGGCTCCCCCAGGCCCATGGTCCACAGCCACCTGGACCTCCTCCTTGTGGCAGCACAGCCCAAGGGGCAGCCCTGCTCTGTCGGAGGGGCCCAGTGAGGCTCAGCCCTCTCCTGTCTGATCAGCAAGTCTCTCCTTTAATCCCGCTCTCAGACAGCCTCGCGCGCACAAGCAAACCTTCCAGCTCCTTTTTATAACAGAATGCTTTATTTTCTGATTATAAATGTAAAATAAACACTTACTATAATAATTTGAACAGATTCGAAGTGTATAAAGGAGAAAATTAATAGTCTCCCTCCACCCTCTTTACTCCCTACTCGCTATCCCCATCCTAAGGTAACAAATGGCAATCATTCTGTGAATATCCTCCCATGACTTGTAAATACATAAAAAATACCTTTGAAGTGTTTATACAAGCACATGCAATCACACAGACATGTGATAAATATTACATCTCCAATATCACTTTCCTTTCCCCCACCGTGCAAAGTATTGTGACATCTTTCCCAGCCATTATTTAGGAACTCTAGACAAAACTGTGGGATCTTTACCCAAATTCTGCAGGACATTCAACAAAGTAAATAGAAATATCAGCTTTGTCTTCCTGGTGACTATCTTTTAGGTTTCATCCAAAGAGGTCCAAGTCTTTAGGTTCCAAAAACCTCTGGGATGAGGAAGCAAGTCAAAGAACTCATAACTTTTATTTCTCAGTAAAACCGGAGTATTTGTGGCCATTTATGGTCTGTTTCCCGTTCCTCAGAACTTCTCTGTCTTCAGCTTTTTTCTAGGTTTGGAGATGTGTCCAAAGGAAAGCTGAAAGCAAGAGACACTGTCTCCCTCTCAGAGGTCTCTCTGTAACTACCCACACATGGTCCTAGCTGAGGATGAGGAAACGTGTGTGCTGTGCAAATTTTGCCCACTCTGTGGTTACCCTGTACAGAGAGACCCAGCCCTCAACCTCACCAGCCAGGAGTGCAGGGCCCTTCAGGAAAACACATCACAATAAACAGGGTATACCTGAGACATTTAGCTGTTGGAACAGTTGGCATTTTCATGAAACTGGCTGAGGCGAGTCCGAGAGTAGTTAGAAGTCACCTTTCTCATCAAGTCCTAGGTAATTCCTGAGAAAATGAACATGAAGCCAAACCCTGCCCCATACCCAGGACTCCAGAGAGACAGGAGGGAAGAGTAGAAGTTCACGATGGTGGTGGCCAACCCGACTGTCCTCTTCCCTTGCTCTGAACTCATCCCCAGCATCGTCGGCAGGGACAGGACCATCTAAAGGGATGGTTTAGATGAATCTCACCTCTTTGGGACAAGAAGCCAACACATCCTCTCATCCACCCTGTGTTGGGGCGAGAGCATGAAGAGAAGCAGCTGAGTGAATCCAGATAAGAGCTAAGAAAAAGTAGTGTATCTTGGGAGAGAAAAAGGTGCTCTGACACCAAGCTTAAGCCTCTAAATCCCGCTGAGCACCAACAAGGATAAGGAGGCTCCTTCCAGCTGGAAAGAGAACAGCCCTCATAGAGTTATTTATCACTGGCCCACCGTGTTTATTATTGTGAGAGCCAGAGAAAGTGACCACGTTAATGGCAGGTTAAAGGGAAATCAGAACACGGGATTTGTGAGACTCCTGGAACCTGATGGAGATTAGAAAGCAAAAGTCACACGGCGTGGAGACCCACCCTGATAGACACACATACACATTCCCTTATCACACTCTGTGAATGTGTTTACCATTGGACTCTGAGCTTCCTGAAATAGGGGTGATGGTTTATTCCATGTACATCCTCTCTCAATCACCCTTTCACAGAAAATGAGATTTATGAAGCCGGAGCTCAATAAATATTTGTGAAATGAACTCTATCACTGAACAGAATCTTTTCTGATTGTCAGTGAAAACAACTTAACCTTCAGCTAACGCTATTCAGAGTCTGGTATATGAGGGACAAGACTAGCCAGGGCACGAGGAAGAGACAAGCTGAAGTTAAAAAAGATGCTGTTTCCCACCTTTGCAGTGGATTGAGTAGATCAGCTTTCACAAAAGGGATAACTCCATGTGTTAAAATACATTTTTTTTACTTTCTCACTAAAACTCTCTTAACATGGTGGTCAAATCCCTTCCATGTTTTCATTTTAGACATGAGCCTTAAGATATAAATATATATACCCCAGCACAGTGGCTGGTATATGCCTCCCCCCAAACCTCCCGACCAGTGCAGGTTTCCCTCTCCTTTCCCCTGTCCTGTGGACTTTAATTCATGGAAGTTGGAGTAAACTGAGGCAGATTCTTTCCTGAGAGCGCAATTAGGCAGGAAGAGGGAGGATGAGGGCCCAGGAGGACTATCAGTGAGAAACTGGGGAAAAGGTTCTGTTTTGGTGAACACTATAGTTTGCCTGCAAAAAAGTACACATGGGAACCAGGATGGACGTATTCAAGAAAAGTCCAGCTGATAGGGATCTAACTTAGACTCTCCTCAGAAATCCATTTCTACATTATACGTTGTAGTTTGTTCTAGCTCCTCATCTCTCCACTCTAAAGAAAGAAAACATGTTTACAGACTTTATGAAGAACCCCATGTTGACTTTCTCTGAACAGGACCTAGAAAAAAATTGACAATGGAAGGTGTCCCACAAAAGCTGATAACAGAAAGAAATGAAACCTTCCCCCAGTCCTCCAACCCCACCCCTTCTTTGAACAATGAAATTTAAATTATTTGGACATTTACATTATCCGTGGCCTATTATGGCATTTACGTAGAGGAAGCATGCAGATTCATAATGTTTAGTAATTAAATATGTTCTTTTGTTTGAAAGTGCTTTAAATTCTACAAGGAGACAGAAAATGGAAAGTAGATTCCTCAGATTCTATAAAATAGTAGAATAATATATATATATATATATATTAGAAAATGGTATTACAGGTAACTCTGCTTTCTGGCCAACGTAAACTCTGATACGAGCGTTACTCAGTTTTTGAGAAGCCTTTGTCAAATTTGGCATTTCTCAAATTTGTGTAAGACTCCTTAGAAGTGCTTAATTGAAAAGCTACAGAATTAAGACAGAAAAGCCAAAGTGAGAATCTGAAGCCACTTTCCCCTCTGATTTAGTGTGATTCTGTTAATATTTTTTTCTTCTAAATTTTTCTTTCCCAGCCATGTTTTTCCAATGCCATCATTTTAGTTTCAAATACTATTGTAACTGTGTTTTTAGAATATCAACATTTTGCACTGACATTATAAATTAATTCTTTTATTCAATAAATATTGATTGAACTGCCAACACTGTACCTAGAACTGAGTTTTAAAAGATTAATAATATCTTTGAGTCTACCTTTTCCTATAGCCCTGCTTTTTAAGCCATAGTAATATTTCATATACCTTGTTTTATATGCCCTAAAAAATAAAACAAAACTAACCAGGATATAGAGGGAACTTAAAGTAGATTTCAAACACTACAAATGAATAACATAACTACACTAAAGGAGTGGGGATGAAAAAAGCTGAGTTAAGTAACCATGGAAAACAGTATCTCGACTGAATATTGTCAGGCCAAAGGCAACTACTGTATTCTATTTAGTAAACACGTGTTTCATTAAATGTTTACTAGAACAAATAAATAAATAGGTTGTAGATAATCACAGCCTGATTTCTCACTGTTGGTGAAAGACGTTGAAAATAAGGAAAGGGGAAAGGTTAAAATGAACGCTGTGGTGTTGAATTGAAATCCAACCTCTCAGTATAAACTCATAATATTATACATATGTATATGTGTACATACATACACCGACCGAAACATAAATATACATACAGAAATAGACATGGGTATAGATGGTATTGATGTGTATATATGAATGGTTTATAGATATATATATAATAATTTCCTAGCTGTCTGCTGAGAGGGCCTAGAAACCGTGGCACTCAGTCTCAGTGATCACATCTAGTGCCTAGATCTCGGTTTCTAAACATCATTCTCCAACCAGGGCTCCTTGGAGAAGTGGCAGGGCAGGGGCAGGGAAAACACAGGAGAGAAAATGCAAAGTCGCAAAATAATGTCCCTCAAGATATTTATTAGCTACAAAGGGAAAGACGGTCACTCTTCAGTGGAGAAGCTTTTCAGATACCACCTTATCCAAATGATCAAAGTTAAAATCACCAGTTATAAAATGTACTGACATCATGATCCCCTTGGTTTGAGAAGGACACCACATCATTTCTAGCCTTCTGGCCAAAAATTTATCACCTCACTCTCATCGTGAGAAAACATCAGAAATCTAAATTTAGAGATATTCTACAAAATGAGGGTTACTCCTCAAAAGTGTTAAGGTCATAAAAGATTTAGAAAACCTAACAAATTGCTACAGACTATAGGAGGTTAAGGAGAAATAACAACCAGATGCAATGTAGGGTGCTGGATAAGTTCCTGGAACAGAAAAAGAACACGGGGAGGGGGGGGAATGGTGAAATTCGAATTGTATCCATGTTAATTTCCTGGGCTTGATAATTATGCTGTGGTTATGTAAGACATTGTTAACATTTGAGGAAGCTGGGGGAAGGGTATCTAGGAACTCTCTGCACTATTTTTGCAACTTTTCTGGTAAGCTTAAAACTAGTTAAAAACAAAAGTTTTTAAAAAGATGTAAAAAAAAATGTAAAGATATTTTTGCCCTCAAAGAGAACTTAATGGGAAATAATAGTGGAGGAGATTGGGGGTTAGGATGCTTCGCCTACATAGTGCATTGCTGCTTCTGACAGCTCCCCTATTTACCTGTATACTTAACCACCTTCTAACCTATTACGTAATTTACTTGTTTATTACATTTAGTGGTTAGCTCCCCTACTAGAAGACAAGTTCCTTGAGGGAGGGTCTTTGTTTACTGGTTTATCTTGAGATCCCAGAACAGTGTCTGGCATAATATAAGCAATCAACATATATGTGTTTGATAAATGAATGTAAACACATTTGCAAAAGAAGAAATGCAAGACAGTTTAATGTATAGAAGATGCAGCAAACTCATATGCTTCAAGGTTTGGCCAGGTAACTTAAGTATGTGAAGGGGTGACTTTGGTTTACTGGTGTATCTTATGTGACCCAGACAGTGCCTGCTACATAGAATACACTCAATAAAAACTTGCTAAAAGAATTAATATGAGACATTTTTTATTAGTTAGATGCAAATTATGCATCTGACATTTTAGTAGCGTTTTAATTATGTAAACATCACTATAATGACTTATACAAGATTTAAGGAGGATAAAACTAAATTCACTGGTCAATGCAAAGATATTTTGAATTTTACTCTTTTTTCTGCTCCATTCTAAGAATTTTACTTCCTCTGTGATTTAAAAAAAGAAACGTTTGTTGAAGGGAAGAGATATTTCTCAAAAATGCTGTACTAAGATGTAGTGATAGTATCATATATTGCTGATGGCAATGTTAATTGCTATAACTTTTCTAGAAAGCATTCAGCACTGTGTATCAGGATTCTAAAAAAGTGTGCTTTGGTTTTCACATAGCAATTCCTCTTCTGGAATCTATCTTCCAAATTGAACAATGTAGACATACTCGTCACACAGTTGGTTATCTAATTGAAAGAGTAACCAAAAAAGTATATCAACAAGGTGAAAATGGGTAAGTACATAATAATATATCCAAATTATGGACCATTTTGCAGGCACTAAAATGCATGTTTATGAATCGCTTTTAGGACCATGGGAAAGTTCTTATGCTAGAATGTTAAGTGAAAAAGAGGAGGATACTAAATTGTATTGGCAGTATTATCACAATAATACAAAATATTATTGTAAAAATGAAAATATGCACATATGTAAACTGAAATTTTTTTCTCTGCTTCTTTATACTTGCTTTTCATTCTGTCTACAATTAATGTATACTATTCTTTTTTTTTTTTTTTGGCTGCATTGGGTCTTCGTTGCGGTGCACGGGCTTCTCACTGCGGTGGCTTCTCTTGTTGTGGAGCACCTGCTCCAGGCGCACGGGCTTCAGTAGTTGTGGCACGTGGGCTCAGTAGCTGTGGCTCGCTGGCTCTAGAGCGCAGGCTCCATAGTTGTGGGGCACGTGCTTGTTGCTCCGCAGCACGTGGGATCTTCCCAGAGCAGGGCTCTAACCCGTGTCCCCTGCATTGGCAGGCAGATTCTTAACCACTGCGCCACCAGGGAAGTCCCTACTATACTTTTAAAAGCAGAAAAGATGCCTATGATAAAATATAAAAACATTTGATTGATTAATCTTAAAAATACTATTAAATAAAGAAAAAGTCAAATGCCAAACGAAATTTGTTTAAAAACTTACAGTATTACCAGAATAAATGCTAAATGGATCCAAGATCTAAATGCAAAAAATAAAACCAGAACATTACTAAAAGGAAACATGTTGAATTCCTTTATAATCTGCAGTGGGGAAAGTCTTTCTAACCATGACTCAAAGGCTGGAAGCAATAAAAAGAAAAAAAATAATAAATTTAAATACATTAAAAACTTTTTAATGAGTAACAAAATAGCACCATAAGCAAACTACATCAATAATAATAACAAAAGACAAATGGTGGAGGGGGGATATTTGCAACTTTTATTTATAATAAGGGCTAATTTCCCTCATATACAAAGGGCTCTTAAGAAAAAGTACAAAACTTGATAGAAAAATGGGCATAAAACATGACCATACAGTTTATAGAAACAGATATACAAATAACTCAAGTATATTATAAGATGCTCAACTTCTTTCGTAGTAAGAGAACTGTAAACTAACACTGCATGAGATGCCATTTCTTACCCATTAGCTGACAGAAACCTAAAAGCTTGATAACTCTGTGAGGCTGTGGGGAAACAGGTTTCTCACACATTACTGGATGCACAACGGTATATTCCTATGGAGGAGAACTTGGCCATATCTATCAAAATTATACATGCAATTACCCTTCGACAAGCAGTCTTACTCCTAAGACTCTGCTTTGAAGACAAGATGAATATGAAACAACGTATGCATGAATGAATAGAGTTATTCACTATATCATTATTTCATGGCAAAAGATCAGAGATGGCCCACATGTCCATTAAAAGGGAATGGCTGGATCAACCACATAACAGCAAGTTTCACAGCCATAAAAAAGAACAATGAACCAATACAGAGACCTCTCCAGGATATATTGTTAAATGAAAAAAAAAAACTCAAGATGCAGAGCTGCATTATAGTACACTACCTTTTATGTGAGAAAGAAGGGGAATATGGATATATACATGTAGTTGCTTATTTTTCTAAAAAGAACTACAAGAAGGATAAGTTGCAATAGGATTAAAATGTTTATTTATGGGGAGAGGGGTTGGGGATGGGAGTGAGACTTCTCTGAGGATATAAAAAAGATACATTTTATATCATCTGGACTTTTGAAGACTGTAAATGTTTTATATATTCTAAAAATACACTTACATCAAATGGAAAAAACAAACAAGCCGTAAAATTGAGGCAAAATAGAAATAAAAGAACTAACTGTACATCAGATTGATATCATAACCACACAGAGAAAAGAATTTTTCAAGGTAACTTTTGAGCATAGTATTCTTTAATGGGATATATTGTAAGGACAAAAAGAATTGTACATAAGTCTTAAACTCTACTCAGGTTTACAGAGAGCAAGAGAGAAAAATATCAAGCAAATGTGGCAAATATTGAATTTGTTGAATGCATGTAAGTAGCTAGTGGGTGTGGATCAAGAATTCAAACCCAAGACTGTCTAAGCCCCAATTTTATGTTCTTGATTCTTATGCCATGATGCCTGTGGGAAGGGGAAAGTCTGGAAAAGGTGCTTTGTTCCCTGACCCAAAGGAATGAGTTGACCTATAAAACTTTTTCTTTTGATAGTTTTGATCCATTGCTGTTTCATATTTAACATTATTTGTATAAACCAGGAGTTGAAAACTATTCCTAAGGCAAGTTTTTATAGTCCCCACCACCTCCTTTTGGCTTATACCTACCCTGCTTCCCTCATTTACATTACCTGCCTCTCCCCTTTGACAACTGAACTTATGACTTTACATGAACCTTTTACATTTCTTAGAGTTATTCTTGCAAAAAGACTTGGTGTGTCCACACAGACTTATACACAAATGTTCATAGCAGCTATATTAAAATAGAAAAAAACTGGAAGGAAAACAAATTTTGGTACATCCATACAATGAAATGTTGCTTAGCAATAAAAAAGAACAAGCTAGGGATACACATAGAAACACGGATAGATTTTTTTTAAATGTTTTGCTGAATGAAAGACAGACACAAAACAATATATACTCTATGATTCCATTTACATGAAATTCAAATCTATAGTGGCAGAAAACAGATCAGCGGTTGCCTGGGCCTGGAAAGTGGCATGGGTGGGGGCCATGGACCATGAGGGACACAGGGAGATCTGGGGGGTGATGAAAATGTGCTTTATCTTGATTGCACTGGTGGTTACACAACCGTGTGCATTTGTCAAAACTCATTAAACTACACACTTAAAATAGATGCACTTAATTGTATGTAAATTACACTACAAAAAGTTGAATTTTTTTAAAGCACCCTTGTGTCTATTTTTTTTTTAATTCTCTTTGCTCCATAACCATGTGTGCAATTTGTGACCATTGTGCTGTAAAGATGTTCTAAGGAGACTGGGTCTTCAACTTGCTACTTTCTACAAACAGATCTTTCTGGGAAAGATCAGATGGGTCTGTTTGGAAGTCAGCACTGTTTTTCCATCACCAAGGGGACTGCTGCGGAACACCGCCCCCAAAGTTCATTATCTCAGCATTTAATGTTCTGTTTTTGTTTTTTCAAAATACAGAAAAGTAATTACAAGACATGATGGGCAACAACCTCTGTGCCAAATTACCTTGTTTTAATTTGATGATGCTTTTGAGTTGTTCAAGCTCAAATAATTAATTTTAAAACTGCCAGTCTCATAATAGGATTTGTTTTTTGGAATGTGCATGCCAAATATTATAAGGCATGTTTTTCACGGTAAAATCTTAACCCCCAAGACACACAATGCCCACCGGACCACTGATCTGCTTCAAATATTCAAAAGCTAATAAGCCACAAGTTCACAGGGGGGAAATTATTGCCTGGCCAGCCTCTAGCAGTCTAGGTTGGACTATTTCTTTAGCGACATTTATAAAACCCCATTCCTTTAATCAGATCATAGGAAGACCGAATCAGGTTTCAGATTCACTCGGGGTTGATAATTGAGCTCATTCTTGAAAGGCCTGAGGAGCACTAAAGCACTGAGGTGAAACCATGGAAATTAGTGATTTGAATAGGAGAATCATGAACTTTGGTAAAGAAAACATTCCCCGTCGGGGCGTTCATGGAACAAGCTTTGCCGAAACCTAGTAAGATTAATGAAGGTAAAATTAAGGAAAACACCGTGAATCTTGTTTTCTGTGGGAGAAAAACAGGGAAAGGGGAAGAAAACCATCAACCTCATTTACAGCCTGAACTATGTAATGAGGGGCCCAAGTGGAGGGGCCCAGCCCCACCGGCCTTCTTGCTGAGGAAAGGCAGCCTCCAATTCTTTGTTCTGCGGCTGCGAGGGTTTGCCTTGGGAATAGCTGGCCTTCCTAAATGACACTGGAGCAAAATTCCACGCCATCTTTTGTCAATGTTTGTTCTGCGCAAGGCCAAGGCGAACTACCTAAGTGGGTAAGCTGGCTGAAGATCTGAGCAAGCTTAAAGAGAGTCAGGCCTGCCCTTGAACTCCGGGAGCTGAGCACAGCAGCTCACACATGCTCCACCCTGGCTTGGGGCCCGGAAGCAGAGCCCCAGAACTCCAGAAAGGTCGGGGACATCCAAAAACAGGCCTCGCGTCTCCTTCTAAGTAGGCATTTTAGTGAGGGCAAGTAGGGGATGACCCTGTTTAAATAGGGTTTTTGCTGATACAGCCTTATAGGATGACCTCTCAGCCCCTGAAAGGGTGGCTGAGTTTTAGTCTCATCTATAAAATGGTTGACAACCTCTCGGGTATTTCATGGAAGATGGATCTGTGAGCCACATAGAACCCATTAAATGTTCGGACTATTCATTTACCATTTATACCTAGCGCCTGCCAGGCTATGGAGTAGGTACTCAAAAGTGATCGTTGAATATACAGATTTGACTTCAAATTTAGCCTATGAGCAAAGCCCTCCATCTAATTTTAGCTTTTACTTTTCTCCCAGCATCTTCTCTTCCTCTAGAACGTGTTCCCTGAACCTTCAAGTTTACCGTCCCTGCTCTACAGTTGACTACGGTCTCCTCCTACTGTCCCCTCATTCATGTCACCTGGGCCACACTGGCTTTCAGGGAGTCTGTAAACCCAGTAGGCACACCCCGCCTCAGAAGCAGCCTTCCCCCAGGCATGTGTGGCTGCACTTTGTGATAAAAATCACAAAGTTACATGTCTTTTATGGAGTCAGTGAGAATTGACTGAGGGGTCTCTACTCATTTATTCAGAGCCTTTTCAAGAGTTATCCCTTTGTCCTAAATTCTAGATCTCTGTCTTGGTTTCTAGTGTTGAATGCCACATCATCTACCAGTACCTCTTGAAATCATGAACTGAACTTTTGTCAGTTCTCATGGTAGGTGTAAGAATGGCTTTTTAAATAAAGCATCTGGTGAGATGCTTTAATATTCCTATCCTTAGTTAATACTTTCATGTTCTCACTGCTTTAAGAACTCATTGCATATATTTGGCTTTTATTACTCCGAACTTCCAAACCTGCCAGTGTTTTTCATGTGCTAAGAATGCCCACTATGTGGGCAGACTCTGGAAGCTAGGAACAGCCCTCCGATGACAGCCAGCGAGAAAACGGAGATCCCAGCAAGGTCTATTCTACCAACAACCTGAATAAGCAAGGACCCTCCGGAAGGGAACCCAGTCCTGCCAAAACCTTGATGTTAGCCCGATGAGACACACATTAGACTTCTGACATGTACCGACACGTATATGAACTTATGTAGAACTTCAGAACTCTAAGATAATACATTTGCATCGTTTGAGCTGCTAAAATAAAATGCTCATGCCCTTACTGATTCTACATTCTCAACAGAAGAGGCATTAAAATATTCTGAGGCTGACCACATTCTGTTTTACAGTATGTTGTTATAACTGTTCTATTTTATTATTATTATTAATCTCTTACTCTGCCTAATTCATAAATTAAACTTTATCATAGATACGTATACATAGGAGAAAACATGGTGTATATAGGGTTCAGTACTATCCGCACTGGCATCCACTGGGGGTGCTGGAATGTGTTCCCTGTGGATAAGGAGAGACTACCGTATTATTTTTTGAGCCGCAAGCATGTAGTATGTGTGAAGCAATGTGCCAAGCATCATGGAGGACACACAAAACAATTCTGAACCATGATGTCGGTGTGCCCTATAACACAGCCTGAATAAGGATCAGATAAAATCCTGGCTCTTCCTCACGGAAGATCTTCCTCACGGAAGAAGCCTGGGGGCAGAATTTGCAAACAATGGGCATCACGTCAGTATCTGAGCTGCTGGCTGGAGTCCTGACTCTGCTGGAACAGGCTGTCCTGGGGGCAGGCAAACCATGGATCAGGACCTTTTGAATAAGGACTTCCACACTTTAGAACTTCCCTCTTTGTTTTGTAGCAGGATGTCAGAAGCATTCCAGTAAACCTCAAGAAATCAGAAGTGCGAAAAAGAAAGATTTTTAATTACTTCGTGTGCACAGACCTTATCCTAAAATGGATTTGTAAATTTTACCAAAGATCACAAATTCAATGGAAAAAAACCCTTATAAGTCTGTTTCACTACACCATGCCTGCTGATATCATGCTCAGCGCCTGTGCTAAACAGAGGCTTCATTCATTCATTCATTCATTGGTTTGTTCTTTCTTTCACAGATTCATTTATTTAACAAATGTTTACTGAGTACATACACTGTGCTAGGAACTATGGGTGATATAAAGATGAATAAGAGGGCTTCCCTGGTGGCGCAGTGGTTGAGAGTCCGCCCGCCGATGCAGGGGACACGGGTTCGTGCCCCGGTCCGGGAAGATCCCACATGCCGCTGAGCGGCTGGGCCCGTGAGCCATGGCCGCTGAGCCTGCGCGTCCGGAGCCTGCGCTCCGCAACTGGAGAGGCCACAACAGTGAGAGGCCCGCGTACCGCAAAAACAAAAACAAAAACAAAACAAAACAAAAAAAAGATGAATAAGATACTACCTCTGGCCTTAAAGCACTTGGAGGAAAGAAGAGGATATAAAACATGTGCTTAAAGAAATATAGATGTAAAATGTGATAAATCATCCAAAAGAATTTAAGTACCAGGGAACAGAGATCTGGCTAGAGAAAAGGGCTTTGTAGAAGGGTTAGCTGGGGCCTTGGAAAAAGGGATAGGAAAAAGCTATGTGGGAATGGGAATGGGGTTGAGGATTGGGAATTAACAGAAATCAAGGCAAAGAGGCAGAAAAATACAAGACCTGGATGTGAAAAGTGAATAGTTTCATTTGACAGGAGCAGAATGTGTATCAAAAAGAAGGAAGTGACAGTTTCTCAAAAAACTAAAACTAGAACTACCATATGACCCAGCAATTCCACTCTTGGTTATATATCTGAAAAAAAAAAAAAAAACGAGAACACTAATTCGAAAGGATACATGCAGCCCATGTTCATAGCAGCATTATTTACAGTTGCCAAGATATGGCAAACTAAGTGTCCATAACACACGAATGGATAAAGAAGTGGTATATAAATACAATGGAATACTGTTCAGCCATAAAAAAGAATGAAATTTTGCTATTTGCAACAACATGGATGGACTTCGAGGGCATTATGCTAAGTGAAATAAGTCAGACAGAGAAGACAAATACTGTATGATATCACTGATATGTGGAATCTAAAAAATAAAACAAACTAGTGAATATGACAAAAAGGAAACAGACTCACAGATACAGGGAACAAACTAGTGGTTACCAGCGGGGAGAGGGAAGGGGGAAGAAGCAAGATAGGGACAGGGGATTAAGAGATACAAACTATTATGTATAAAATAATCTACCAGGATATAGTATGCAACACAGGGAATAAAGCCAATATTTTATAATAACTATAAATGGAGTATAACCTTTAAAAATTGTGAAGCACTATGTGGTATACTTGTAACATATAATATTGTACAGCAACTATATATATCTCAATTAAAAAAAGAGAAGAGAGTGGAGAATCATGATACCCAACTAGGGGAGCTTGGGTTACATTCACAGGTGAGGTGACCACATAATTTATCATCCAGATCACCATGTGAGAGTGAAAGGGGTGTAAAAATAATTAAAATTATATATATTTTTGAAATATTTATTTGTTGATCAAAACATTTTTTATTAGTAAAGTAGTAGTATAGTTGGATATTCATAAGTTTCCACTCTAGTCCTTTTGATACCCACTCTGCTCCTGTCAAGTGAAACTATTTTTTCATATGCTTGTTGGCCATTCATATGTCTCCTTTAGTGAAATTTCTGTTCAAACCTTTTGTCCATTTTTAATTGGGTTTTTGTCTAATTATTGAGTTGTAAGCACTCATTATATATTTTAGATACAAGTCCCTCGTCAGGTATATGTGTTGTGACTATTGCCTCCTAGTCAGTGGTTTATGATTATGGGTGATGCTAGAAGAACAGAAGTTTTTAATTTTAACGAAATCAAAGTGATCAAATTTTTCATTTATGATTTGTACTTTGTGTGTGTGTCCTATCTAAGAAATCTTTACTTTCCCCGTTTCTTCTATATTTTCTTCTAAGAGTTTTACTGCTTAGCTTTGACATTTAAGTTATGATGTTTTCATTATGGGATTATAAATAATTTTTTATGTATGGTTTGAGGTAAGGAATGAGGTTCATTTTTTTCCGTAAGAATATCCAGTTGGAACACTTGCATTTGCTGGGGGTAGGGGGAGGTGGGATGGGGACTATCTTTCTTTGTTAGAGTACCTCAACATCTTTGGTGATCAACTTTCTTGAAATATGAAAACTCAGTCATTTTTATAAAACTAACCAACCTCCCTCCCTTCCTTCCTGCCTTCCTTCTCATTGCTGCTGTAGTGAATATCGCGAGCTGTGCTGCCCAGACTCCCCCTGCAGGACTGTGGCGAGGTCACCCCGGCTGCTGGGAACATTGGCTGTTGACAGCTCACAGTTGATTCCAGCTCCAGGAATTGCCCTTGGCTGAAACATGCTGCCTTATCAAATGTCATGTTGTTGCCCCAGGGGCAGTTTCCAACCTATAATTGGTCACTGGTAAGGGGGTGTGGGAGATGTCGGTGAAAAATAAAGACCTGGCCTCATTTCAGGACAACCCTGACAGGGCCGCCCAGCACCAGGACTCCCACGGGATCAGCTGAGGCCTCTGCTGCGTCCGCATCACAGTTCAGTTTTCCTTCTGCCCAAACCTGCTTCCGGCACTCCCTCACAGGTGCGGTTCCCAAGAGCATTCCTGAATGAACCTCCATTTCAGAGTCTATTCCTCAGAAACCCAGTCTAAGACAGCTGCTGAGAGGGTTTATTGCAACATTTTAAGAAAGCATTACCAAAAAATAAATGCTATTTTCATCATGCAATAAATGGTAAAACTTCTAAACCCACTTCATGCATTTTTGGTAGGACTGCTCTCCCTGAATTTCCTGCACATGTCTCATGTACACCTAACTTATAACCTCCCCATTTCCCTCTGACCCAGCCCACTGATGGTCTGGCAAGTATACCAAGAGCCCAGTAGGAGCAGCATCGCTGACTGTCTCTCCCACCATCACCGGAGATGGAAGGAAAAAGCTGTCACTAGCTGCTCCTGTCTAAGGATGCTGGTTTTTATAGGCAAGAACTCTGCACACCTTGAAAGGAAGGTGGTGATTGCTTTGCACCTTGAAAAGGCCCAGTAAAGAGAGGAGAGTTAGTCTCCACATTGAACCATGTGTTAAAGTGAGAATTCTATTCATTACACATATGTCTCACATCCAGTAGAGACCATGACAAAAGCTGGCTTGTTCAAAGTGGAGGTCTGTCCAGCTACATGCAGAAGAGTCAAACTGGACTGCCTTCTCACACCATGTACAAAAATAAACTCCAAATGGATTAAAGACGTGAATGTAAGACCCGAAACCATAAACCTCCTAGAAGAAAACAGACAGTACTCTCCTTGACATTGATCTTAGCAATATTTTTTTGGATATGGATCCTCAGGTAAGGGAAAAAAAGGCAGCAAATAAACAAATGAGATTACATCAAGCTAAAAAGCTTTTGGACGTGAAGGAAATGATCAACAAAATGAAACTGCAACCTACCGAACGGGGAAGATATTTGCAAACGATGTATCCGATTATGGGTTAATATCCAAAATATGCAAAGAACTCATACAACTCACATCAAAAATCCAATTAAAAAATGGGCAGAGGACCGAATAGATATTTTTCCAAAGAAGACATACAGATGGCCAACACACACAAAGAAAGATGCTCAACATCACTAATCGCCAGGGAAATGCAAATCAAAACTGCAGTGAGGGCTTCCCTGGTGGCGCAGCGGTTGAGGCTCCGCCTGCCGATGCAGGGGACACGGGTTCGTGCCCTGGTCTGGGAAGATCCCACATGCCGCGGAGCGGCTGGGCCCGTGAGCCATGGTCGCTGAGCCTGCGCGTCCGGAGCCTGTGCTCCGCAACGGGAGAGGCCACAACAGTGAGAGGCCCGTGTACCGCAAAAAAACTGCAATGAGCTATTACCTCACACCTGCCAGAATGGCTACCATCAAAAAGGCAACAAATAACAAGTGTTTGTGAGGATGTGGAGAAAAGGGAACCTTCCTGCACTGTTGGTGAGAATGTAAATTGATGCAGCCACTGTGGAAAACAGTATGGAGAAGCCTCAAAAATTAGAAATAGAACTGCCATATGATCCAGCAATTTCACTTCTGGGTATTACCCAAAGAAAACAAAAACACTAATTCAAAAAGATATATGCACCCCAATGTTCATTGCTGCATTATTTACAATAACCAAGATTTGAAAGCAACCTAAGTGTCCATTGATAGCTGAATCAATAAAGAAGATGTGGTATATATA
The DNA here is from genome assembly GCF_003031525.2 of Neophocaena asiaeorientalis asiaeorientalis. Taxonomy (NCBI): domain Eukaryota; kingdom Metazoa; phylum Chordata; class Mammalia; order Artiodactyla; family Phocoenidae; genus Neophocaena; species Neophocaena asiaeorientalis. The sequence continues at coordinate 1,185,367 of NW_020173929.1, forward strand.
TATATATATATATATATATATATATACACACACACACACACACACACACACACACACACACACTTATACACATATACAATGGAATATTACTAAAATATGAAATCTTGCCATTTGTGACAACATGGATGGATCTAGAAAGTATTATGCTCAGGACTTCCCTGACGGTCCAGTGGTTAAGACTTTGCCTTCCAATGCAGGGGGTGCAGGTTGGATCCCTGGTTGGGGAGCTAAGATCCCACATGCCTCAGGGCCAAAAAAACAAAACATAAAACAGAATATTGTAACAAATTCAATAAAGACTTTAAAAATGGTCCACATCAATAAAAACATAGAAAGTACTATGCTAAGTGAAATAACAGAAAGAGAAAGACAGTTACCACATGATCTCACTTATGTGTGAAATCTAAAACAAAGAAAACAAAACTAAAACAGATTCAGAGATACAGAGAACAAACAGGTGGTTTTCAGAATGGAGGAGGGGTTGGGGGGAAATAGATGAACCAGATTTAGAGGTGCAAGCCTCCAGTTATATACAAATAAATGACAGAGATGTGATGTACAGCATAAGGAATATGGTCAATAATATTATAATAACTTTGTATGGGGACAGAGTGTTATTAGACTTAGCTTGGTGATCATTTCACAGTACACACAGATGTCAAATTACTATGTAGCATACCTGAAACTAACATAATATTGTACATCAAATATATTTCAATTTTTAAGAAGTGGAGGTCTGTCAAAAACATCCCAAGTTTTCATTCCACTATTAGTAAAAATATGCCATTAGAAAATGAAACATCTGGTAAAAATGCTAGGTGGGAGGCTGGGAAAATGGCATAAACTCAGAGTGTCCAAGGCAAACCAACACAGTGGTCACCCTAATTTATAGGTAAGGGAATGCTGCTGATGCTTTGCACCCAAGAATACTATTTCACACCTTGAATGGATGCAGGACTGCCCTTTGGCAATGCCAATAGAACCAAAAAAGCTCAGGAGAGAAACTAAAATCCCCTACTCTGTAAAACGCCCTTGGGAGATGTCTCAGAAGTTAGTGATAGCCCAATAGCCTGGTCTTGATAAACATTCTGTGGGTAGAGCTGTCCATCAATACAGGATGTAAGATAATCAAGGTCTTAAAGATGCATATCAACAAATGCAAACTGTGAAGAGTCAACAGCCAATTTCCAGAGTTTCCATAATTTGCAAATGTGTACATTTTCTCCAGGCACGTTGAGGATGATGGCACCTATGGCCATTGTGAGCAGACTCAGAGGGTCAGATGTATAAAACAACTATTTCAGACAAAGTAGATTTAATTGGACAGTTTAAATGTGCCTGTTTGAATGCTATTTATGTTAGAAAAAAAAGTAAATACTTCAAAAGGCCACACAGGGTTTCCCTGGTGGCGCAGTGGTTGAGAGTCCGCCTGCCGATGCAGGGGACACGGGTTTGTGCCCCGGTCCGGGAAGATCCCACATGCCGCGGAGCGGCTAGGCCCGTGAGCCATGGCCGCTGGGCCTGCGCGTCCGGAGCCTGTGCTCTGCAACGGGAGAGGCCACAACAGTGAGAGGCCCGCGTACCAAAAAAAAAGGCCACACAAACAAACTTTGGTTTATCAACACAGGTTCTGGAAGGATTTGAATTGGTTATTTATAAATCAGAGGCTTCTGGGAATTCCCTGGCAGGGCAGTAGTTAGGACTCGGTGCTTTCACTGCTAGGTCCCGGGTTCAATCCCTAGTTGGGGAACTAATATCCCACAAGCCGCCAAAAATAAATAAATTAAAATTAAAAATAAAATAAAATAAAATCAGAGGCTTTTGTAGCAATTGTAGAAATATGTAACTTGTACTATTGGAGGATTGGGAAATAGTGTCATTTCTCAGTTAAATTAAATTTAGAAAGATGTCAATTAAATCTCTTAATATTAGATACAGATTTCCATGTTTGTGTAAGAACTTTATACACTTTTAATCTTTATAGCAAACCCATAGCATTGTGATAATTAAATTAATACATGCAAAACACTTAGAACAGTGCCTGATACCTGTTAAAAACTTAATAAATGTAAGTTGCTGATATTAATTTTCTTTTTAAGAGAATTAGAAACAGGAGAAATTTCAGAAGTAGGTAGAGTTTACCGGAAAATTTCAAGCAACTATGTGGACATTTATTTGGTATTTTTTCCCATTCATTATTCATTTACTCAGCAAAACATTTATTGAGTACCTAGTCATTGTAACTATCCTGATTATTTGAGGCTGGTTGTCATGGAATCAATATAACTTAATTCCGTCAATATATGATCAATATAATTCTATTCTTGCATCTAATTTAATTTCTTTAACCAGTCTTTACTGAATCAAATAAACCATATAATAAGCATTTATGAAGAAAGTAGCTTTAAAAAGAGTCTGTAGATTAAATGAATTCATTCTTCTGTTCTATTTCCAGATGATAATTACGCTTCAGAAATGCCAGCAGGACACAAGATGCTGTAAAGCCAGAGAAATGTGAACATTAACGGAACAGCCTGGTCAGTTATGATGTCATTAAATAAAACACACACTCACATAACCCGAAGCCAAATAGACCATAAAACAATTTATTTCTTTCCACATAGAAAGACCAAATGCAGCTACCTTAAGAGCGAGGACTCTTTATGTCAATTAGGTTGTATTTTAGACATTTTCCATAAGTTGAATGATTATAATCAGAAGCTCCTAGGATTTGATAAAAATATATTTAAAGCATGTGGCAATATAAAATAACTTTAGCAAAAAAAAAAAGTATCAACAAAGGAGTTTTGAAATTAAAATTTTTTTTGATATACCCCAAATCTTTCTGAACTTAGTGGGTTAAATAAGATAACAGGTAGGTGAAAATGTAACAGATATAATTAATAGTCATCCAATAAGTTTTGCTAAAAACTTTGGGTTTATGTCCCAGCAATTGAGAAAGCAAATTATTCTAATAGCTAAAGCACAAATCCTTTTACAAAATTAAGGGAGCATATAATATAGTTGTTAACCAAAATAAAATTTTAAATAATTTTTTATGCTAGATAATTATGTTATTTTAAGCACTCATTTTGGAGGGAGCTCAAAGAATCAAATGGGGGGCTTCCCTGGTGGCGCAGTGGTTGGGAGTCCGCCTGCCGATGCAGGGGACACGGGTTTGTGCCCTGGTCCGGGAGGATCCCACATGCCGCAGAGCGGCTAGGCCCGTGAGCCATGGCCGCTGAGCCTGCGCGTCCGGAGCCTGTGCTCCGCAACGGGAGAGGCCACAACAGTGAGAGGCCCGCGTACCGAAAAAAAAAAAAATCAAATGACGTTGCCCTAATAAAACTTTGATTCTGTTTGTGATTGAGGTTTTGCAATGCCTACATGTAAAAGAAAAATTGGAATAGAATTGATGCATTATCGCTATCTCATTTGGGTAATAATAACTATCCATGGATAATATAAATCAATTTTTATAAAGGCCTGTCTCATTAATCATTTACCTTTGTGGTTAATAATTATTTATTAAAATTTTGTAATATATTTTATAATCTTTTGCTTAATTGTGTACTGCCATGTGCTGTGTAACTGTAATGAAAACTTGATCCAGAAAAAAGAAAATGTAACTTTTAAAGGTTTGTGATCGTAAGTTTTAAAATTTCAATTTATTTACATATTTCTGTGGCAAAGAACTATGAGTGATCAATAAAAGACTTCCAAGATTAAAATAATTTAATGTGGGTGAAATTCTATGGGAGAAGTAGAACGAAAATATAAATTCAAAGGGAAAGAGAAATGATACAAAATTTCAAACTGTTAAAGAGTGAGTCCATCCACTCTTTAAAAGGGTGATGAAAGGCATAAAATCACTGAAGTATTTAAAGTATTTAAAGTCCAGTTTTATTTTAAAATGTCAATGTTTCCAGTAAACCAGAAATTACCTCATTTGCAACTGTCTAAACTTATGATAACACTTTCTGATGGTCAACATAAATTGTGCAAGGGTGTGCATGGTTTTTTAAATGAATTTGGTACCTATGAAAGTAAAAGCATTGCAAGATCCCTGCTGTGAGATATAACGTCCATGCTGAATCCAAAAAGATGCAGAAGAGATATCCGGAGGAAATGGACTGGGGGCTGGTGGCAACCCCTGTAGGGCATGAGCCAAGGCTGGGAGACTAGAGAGAGAAGATGACATATTTAACGGAAAAATGTTTTAGGACAGCTGGAGTGGAGCCCCATGAGGGCAGCTGAAGCCATGGGATTAGTCAGATCACCCAGGTAAAAAGTTAGAATAAGCAGAGAAGCAGAATCTAAGGATGGAGCCTAGCAGGTAGAGCAGGTAGAGAGGACCCCCTGAAAACACCAAGAAGGACCCCCTGAAGACACCAAGAAGGTGTCATCCAAGAAGGGGGAGGAGAATGGGGAGAGGGTATCATGAAGATCAATGGTGAGTTTCAAGAAAGGGAACTGACAAAAGTGTCCATTGAATTTAAAGAGAAAAAGGATTACTGATGAACAGGCTGGTTAAGAGTCTCTGGGTGGGAAGCCTCAGAAAGCAGTTTAAGCAAGAAAAGTAGTCATGTAAAAAGTCAGAGGAAGAGTTGAATCAAAGCAGCTGCAGGAACTTGTGCTGGAGCACCTGGTGGCCTCTGTCTCCAGTGAACTGCCATTCACCAGCTCAGCTCCAATCGCTCCCCGTCTCTGTATTTCTATTCAAGTTTCAGAGTTCTGGGAGATTGGCCCAGCTCAGGTTAGGTATCTACTCTTTTTTTTTTTTTTAATTTTATTTCTATTTATTTATTTTTGGCCGTGTTGGGTCTTTGTTCCTACGCATGGGCTTTCTCTAGTTGGGGCGAGCGGGGTCTACTCTTCGTTGCAGTGTGTGGGCTTCTCACAGCAGTGGCTTCTCTTCTTGCAGAACACGGGCTCTAGGCACGTGGGCTTCAGTAGGTGTGGCACGCAGGCTCAGTAGTTGTGGCGCACAGGCTCAGTTGCTCCATGGCATGTGGGATCTTCCCGGACCAGGGATTGAACCTGTGACCCCCTGCACTGGCAGGCGGATTCTTAACTTTTATGCCACCAGGGATGTCCCAGATATCTACTTTTAAATGATCAGCCATTGTCGTGGGGTATGATAACCTCGTAGAGAATGGCCAGTGTGGGCCTGTTCCCGCGTTATTTGGGCTGAGTTAGAGAAGGGGGCACTACTGCCAGCCGGGAGTCCCCCTCCCCCCACCCCTGAGCTGGGGCTACCACAGACCGCCTTACCAAAGAGAAGTTTTGGGAGCAGAAGTCAGACTGCAGTGCCCAAGGAGTGAATGGGAAGTGAAAAAATGGTGTTTAAGGACTTGGCCGTGATGAGACTGAGGGACAGAAGGTGGTAATCAGATAGAGTGATTGGATTAAGAGAGCGTATCAGCTTTGCCCACCAATGGAACATTCTATATACAGCCAGTGTTCGCCTCCCATGCACATAAGAATCTGGTCTTAAAATTCACCTGTAATGGTTTCTCAATGTGCCCGAACTATAAAATAGTTGATGTGGGGGGAAAGAACATGGACTTTAGATACAGAAGACATGGGTTGGAGCCCTGGGCTCTGTCCTTGAGTAGATGTATGACTTTAGGCACCTCGCTTAGTTTCTCCAAGTAAAAAGAACTGAGGAATGATCAAATCACAAAATGTATGTAACTATTTTATAAACTGTAAAGAACTAAATAGATAATATGGTGTAATAGCCACAACAAACATACAGATTTGAATTGGCTCACCTACACCACCAGCAGCATCATTCACTCTTCAGAAAATTCTATGCGCTTGTTAGTCTAATAACATTTTTGTTTTGGAAAGCATAGAGCTTTGGAGGTAAGAAAGGTCTGTAGCAATCATCTAATCAAACTCCCAGATTTTGTCAAAAAGAAGCCGATGCTCAGAGAAGTTTAGTGACTCATCTAAAGTCACACAGCTAGTAAGAGACAGGATGAGGACTTGACTCAAGCTTTCCTGACTTCTAATCCCATACTCATTCCACTTTATTATGCTTCTTGTATTTGACTTATATGTTGAAGTATTACATACTCTTTCTGCTGTATCACATGTGATTTTTTTTCAAAGTCTTTCCACCATAGTAAAATCTATTTCTTTGGAAAAAGAGAGAAATCTATACTGCATAGTCTCAAATGAGAAGAGAAATTTCTGTTAGGTCATAGAGTCCTTGGCTTCCAGTCTTGGGGATAAGGAAATTGCACTGGTATAACTGAAGGGAATGGCTACTCAGGGCCAAGAGCAGTATCAGAACATGTAGCCGTCTTGGGAGCACAGGTCTGAATCTTGGCAAGGTCAACACGAGAGCTTAACCTTTTAAGACAGATAAATTGAGTTCTTGGAATGCCCCTGTTTAGTGGGCTTGTAGGGGTCTTTCGGATGAGCCCCTTGCTAAGTGAAGTTCGGTCTGCTTTGCATCAACTTCACACAATCTCAAGATAATCTCAGACTGGATCTCCATGAAGCCAAAGCCAGCAATAGGAAATTCAGTCTATCAACTCTTTATTTGGCATGGGAGAAATTGCCATATTATCCATTGCAACGCTATTTATCTTAGTGAAGTTTAGAAACTGCCTACACATCCCCAAATTAGGAAATGCTTAAATGAATTATGATCCATTTCAATGAAGGAATATTGTGTAGTCAAAGAAAATTATGCTTTCTTAGAATCTAAGCATCTTATAGTTAATTTTTTAAAATAATTTACCTTATATTTTTGACAAATGTTGATCCCGTATTGACTCAGCCTGGGTAATATCATGTATGAAGCACTTTATAATGTTTCCATTTACCAATCATATTATCTGGCCCATCCTGTAGCCTCTTACCTATGACTACTACAGAAAACTTCTGAGTTCTGGTGGGATTCATGAGGATGGGGGTGTAGTTACATAACTCTAGAAGTGGGGTATTAATCCTTTACATTATACTGAAAGGTATGACAATTCTCTTAAAGTTAAAAGTACTATCTAAATTTAAATGCTATATCTCTGTTAAACACTTTTTTAGTCTTATTATTTAATTAAATATTTTTTCTACTAAGTAAATACTTTTTTAATGTAATACTTTTTCAGTGTCTAATTCTGGCATTGTAACAATGGTACAAATTAAACTCAGACAGGCTAAAATCAAAAAGACTGTAATAACAAGTTTGAGAAAGTATGTGGCGATATTGGAACTCTCATACATTGCTTGTAGGAATGCAAAAATGGTGCAACCATTTTGGAAAACAGTTTGGCATTTCCACAAAATGTTAAACATAGAGTTACCATATGACCAGAAATTCCATTCCTGGAATATACCTAAGAGAAATTAAAACACATGTCCATACTAAACTTTGCACGCAGATGTTAACAGCAGCATTACGCACCATAGCCAAAAAGTGGAAGTAACCCAAATTTCTGTCAACTGATGAATGAATAGACAAAATGTAGTATATCCATAGAATGGAATATTATTTGATCATGAAAAGGAATAAGTACGAATACATGCTACGACATGAATGAACCTTGAAGACATTATGCTGAGTGAAAGAAGCCAGTCACAAACTGCTACATATTATATGATTCCATTTATATGAAACATACAGAATAGTCAACTTTATAGAAACAAAAAGGAGAATAGTGGTTGCCTAGGGCTGGGGGTGTTTGGGAGAAAATAGGGATTGACTGCTAGTGAGTAGTTTCCTTTTGCAGTGCTCAACTGTTGTAAAACTGATTGCAGTGAGGGTTACACAACTCTGTGAATATACTAAAAACCATGGAATTGCACACCTTAAATGGGTGAATTGTATGGCATGTGAATTATATCTCAATGAAGCTGCTAAAATACAAACTCAGATACTAAAGGGCTGTTCTCTGATTGAATGCAAGGTCACACACATTGGGAAAAGGAACATTTGTTTCTTCTCTGAAATTGAAAGATTCGAAGTCCCTAAAGTCAAGATTTCAAATGAATGAGAAAAGGCGTATGTGAAATCAACAACAAATGGGGAAAATATCCAATCTAAAACTTAGATCAGAAATGCAGTGCACCTAGCTTCATGTTTAAAACACCATCAAATGGTAGAATACAAACCAAAGCATTCTGTTTTATACATCTCTCATAAAAATAATCTAAAGTATCACAAAAGTCAGTGGAAAATGATAATTTGCATGGTATGTGGTGATACCAGCTCAGTGATTTCCTTAACCAATTGATCCTAGTTTTGCCTATCATAAGCAGAGGCAATTTTAATATATCTCTTGCATTTGCCGGAGGGAGGAAGCCATTCCCACATCATGATCACATCCTTATAGAGACTGAAAATGTGTGTTCAAGCCATGGTGGTCCTGCAAAAATGTAAACTCATAAAGGGGTTCTTGATTCATTGCCATCATTCATTTTGTTCACTGGAATAACCAGAGTTTTGCCAGGTTATACAATGACTGATAGCTTTTTCATAAAAGGGTATTTTACAAAATATTGAAACGTAGCTTATTTCTACCTGATAAATGCCTGGACCTGTAAACTTTGAACCCTCATTGGCCTTTGTTGCTTGTGACCTTGTTAAAATGATTAATGTTCTCTTAACAACTGCAGGCTGCGAAGGCAGCATGTACTTACTGTGCGCAGATTCTTTATTCGAGGCAAAATGAGGCCGTTCAAATATAAAATTGCTAATAATATTCACTCTAGTCGCCAGGGAGTTGTATCATTTTTTTAATTTCAGGTACCCTACGAGAGGGCAAGTATGTATTTTTGAGATACGTATTTTTTTTATGTTAGAAAATTACAAAGGACCCTCAGATTTTAATTTCAAAAAAAATGTATGTTAACACAATCTCCTCATCATCTCTAAATGAAAAGTAAATGAATGGACATTAGGATTATCTTATCACACATTTAAAGTTATTATTGTTTTATGAGTGTTTAGTAGCATTTTGTACCAGTGTGCTGTTATCATCAGAGTTGGTGAGTTATATCATTACTGAGCTATGTGAAGTCTCAAACCCGCCAACTCTATCCACTGTTAATATCCATCACTTAAATAGTAAAGAACTGCCTTTGCCAGAAGTCAGCAGCATTGCTTTCAGGGACTAGATGAGAAACGGACTGGCTCTTTCTTAATTAACATCACTCTGGAAATGGTGAAGATGTAACAAATTTTTCTCACTGGCTTTACACCAGAGTTGAAAACAAAACATAACAAAACAAAAAGTTCTGCTGGCCTACAAAATGTTTTATGAGCCCAGTGTTCCCTGAAAAGGTTCATGGGAAATAAAATTAGAAGACTTTAGCAACTTGCTCATGTACATCATTACTTCCAGTGGTTAAAAGGATATTTGCAACTCTGAAAATGAACGCCTTGGACAAAATACATTTTCTTATGACTATAGCAAGGAAGATCCTCCTTGTTTAGGGATAGGAGGAAGCAGGGGGTGGAGGGTGACCCAAAAGTATTAGGGAGAGCAACTTTGTTTTAAAGAGCTCATCTACAGTGGAATCAATGGATTATTACATCAGCGCTACAAACAAGGCATTTCCTACCTCATTCAGGATCCACATCACCATAGGCAGGGTTTTTGTTTGGCAATTTACATAAAATATTACTAGAGGTAAGTTTTTTTTTTCCTTAATGGCTCCAAGGTTAAAGTTGAAAATACCAACTTGAGGTTGTGCAGAGATGTGGCCATACTGAATGTCATTCCACGTATTCCAGTAAATCATTTCATTATCCATAATAATAATCTTCACTGGCTTTAGAAATAATTGCTTTGCTAAACTTAAAGGAAGTCTGATTTTAATTTGCTATCTACATCTACATTCTCATATTCTTTTTATAGATTTTTTAACAAGTTATCAGTAGGATCTTCCTTCACTCAAACATAAGTGAAAGTTTTATCTATCTTGAGATATCACTAAAATAATTTATTGCTGGGGAAACAAAACCTTTTGTCTCAAAATATATTTCTTCCCGACAGCTGTGGTATTTCAGGGAAAGCACCAAAGCTATGATGATCTGGACTGCAATCAACCATTCTTAATAGGAAATTTTACAGACTTTTAATAAGATATCTTCAAATAATTTATGGGGCAAGGTTTTGAAGTGAAGAGGCATTGTTTGGCAATATGTTCTTCCTCTAATCTCAGGAAATTTAAATAAAAGAGTGCTCATTTCCTCTGAACTCAGCAGTTCTCCTTTTAAAAAAAAAAAAGAGAAAGATTAAGAAAAACACCTGCTACAACAGTCCCAAAACATGGTTTACTTGCTTCAAACAAAATTGTGCTAAAACAAACAAACAAACAAACAAACAAATACTTCAGTACTATTAAAGACTTCTCTTGTAGACTTCCTGGTTAGGAATTTCCACAAACAAATCCAGAGAGCCAGGATTGTTTGAAAATCATCAGAGAATTGTCCCCTGTTTACTAAATGTGTAGAATCATGCCCAGGTCACTCTGCTCCCTTGGACCAGTGGTTCCCAATCTGTCCTATATCTTGACCCCCACCTCCAGCTGTTTGTTGGTTTTGATGTTATCTTGATGTTACTCTGAATTCTTCCCATTAAAGTTTCTACATTCATCTTCTTTGATTTCCCACCATTTTGTTGTGGGTTTTGTCTGGCTGATTGGTTTTGGTTTATAATGTTGTTTTCCTACTTGACAATGGAACTTTAAACTCTCTTTACCTGTCACCACAATGATAATTTCACCATCTCAGGATATACTGACATTCGTTCTATTTGGTTCCTACCTAGGGTAGGAGATGGACTACATCCAAGCCTCTCACGCTTTAATGTAGATACATGTAAATCACTTGGGTGTCCTGTTTAAAATGTAACTTTGACTTAGTGGTTCTCCTGTGACGCTAGAAATTCTGCATCTCTAACAAGCTCCCAGGTGATACCAATGCTACTGACCCTTGGACCACACTGAGTAGCAAGGACTAGATGATATCAAAGGTCTCTTCCAAGTTTAAATGCCATATCCTAGGAGTTTCAGTGAGGTTCCTGTGGGGTCACTGAAGGCTCTATGAAACGACCCAAAATTCTTATCAGAAAAGTTTTTTTAATTTTGACAGCCACATATAATGCCCTTCTTCAAGAAATGCAACCAGGAGAATAAAAATAAACCAAACATTAGCTGATTAGAAGCAACCATGATGTTGAACATAATCTTTGTCTTGGGTCAAGAGAAAATTATTTTATTCATTTTCACACTAGATCTTTCTGTCCTTCTCTTTTTTCTTCCAATAACCTTGACCCCTCTCCCACACACACATTCAGTTGGATAGCTCCTGTACTTACATGAATTTTGCTTTCATTCATCAACCATCATCCAGAAACTCACAGCTGTACTGTTAAAAGAAAAGAAAAAAGATACTCAGCTACGCCTCTGATAAGATGTACACAAATTTACTCAAAGCCTAGTTGTGTTCTCAAGGAAGCATGGGAGGAAATGTGGATTCATCATGTATGTTCCCAAGATATCCTGAAGCTTTAGCCACTAATCCAGGAGAATTCTTTCTCCAATACCAACTCATTCCTATATCATTCAGACTGTATATAAGGCTAGAGATGGATAACTCTTAAACCTTCAGCCAAGATATAAATTGAAATTTTCTCCAAGCTTAAAAAAGAATTGTCTAGCTTAGAATCTATTGTTGGGGGCTGGGTTTCATGGATTTTTCCTTCTTTTCTCTTATGAGTAAGAGATATAGTAATTTAGAAACATGGAAAACTGATATCCCAGTTTCCTTTTTCTGTTTTCTGTATTTTTCAAGAGTAGAGATCAAGAGTGATGACCTCAGTTTTCCACTTCACTTTGTAGATGAATATCCAATTTAATGAAAGAAAAGATTTCAAGAACATTTATGCTATATTGGACAAATGTAAGTGGAAAGAATTTTTAAATCCTTCAAGAAATTAACTTTTTGTAAAATTTCCAAATGCATTTGCAGACTATAGGCCTTAGAGCATATTGTTGGAACTATTCAGAGACCAACACAACCAAGGTCGGACATAAATTCAAAGGCCTTCAACAAGAGCAAAGTAAACAGAAACAAAACGATGGAGAATGGGACAGGGCAAGGGAGGGAAGAGCAAGCCAGAACTGAAACTGTTGTCTCTTTCTGGGAAGGCTGCTCTTTGGAGAACATTTAGAGCTGGGAGGGAGGGAGGGAGCGAATATCAGTTTAGCCAGTAGAATCAATCCAAGGGATCAACAGTGTAGCTGATGATGCAGACATTGCTGTGTAACAAGCTATCCTGAAACCTAGTGGCTTAGAACAACAGCTCTTCTTATTGTGTCTCATAATTTTGTGGGTCAGGATTTCGAGAAGGGCTTGGCTGTTCCATGTGGTGTCAACAGAATCCTCTTGGGGGTATTCAGCTGGTGGATAGGCTCATCTGTAGGATCCAAGACGGCTTTGCTTATATGTCTGGTGATTTGACGGGGATGGCTGCAAGGCGAGGCTCAGCAGGGACTGTCAACCAGAATGACTTTATGAGGTTTCTCCAGCATGGCAGCTTGAGGGGTCAGACTTCTTACAAGAGCCAGTGTCTCGGTGAACAAGGCAGAATCTGCATGGCCTTTTGTGACCCAGTTTTGGAAGTCACACAACATCACTTCTCTGTACTCTTTTGGTCAGAGTAGTCGTAAGCCTACCCATACTCAAAGGAAGGGACATAGACCACATGTCTTGAGGGGAGAAGTGTCAAAGAATTTGGGGCCATCTTCAAAAACTGCTACACCCTCAAATCCATGAAATACTTCTAGAAATGGTAGAGATCAGTATTTAACTACTGGCTACCATAGGGAATGCAAACTCAAACAAATGTTATCTTTTTTTCTTGGTGTGTGTATGGAAGGATATATTTGAAGTAAAAGCTGTATCTCCTTATTCACAGGATATTCAGAAATACAGAATCAATTGTCTAAAATTTTATTACATAATTTGGCAATAATTCAGTTACTTATTTTTAGATTACTTACTACAGGTATTGTATTCCAGTGCCACCTGCTTTGTAAGGCATGCAAATGTTGTATCCACTGTCAACTACATGACAACATATTGTAGCTCTCACTAATAACGATATACTGTTAGCATATTGTGAGGTTTTATTCATGTTAGGATTTTACTCAATTCCCCTGAAAAATAGAAAATGAGTGGTTTACAAAGTCCTTTGATAGCTATGAATTAAATATTACATGGCACAAATCATCATTGTTAGTAACAGTAGTCATTGTTTGTTTAGTGGTTTTGGGCCAGATGTTGTTTTAGATCCTTTACTTAAAATTTCCAAACTCCTGTCCACAGCTTTGTAAGTAGCTTATTAAAGTTTTATTATTATTAACCAGTAAAATAAATCAAAAGCCAGGGAAGATTTTTTTTGAAAGGGAATGATGTAAAATAATATATAAAACTTTGTACACCACTCATTATCTGACACTTTTAACTGTTCACTGTCCAAATTGTTCTTCTCTGCTCCAGGAGCAGCTGAGATTTGCATGCAGCTAAAAAAAATTTGGGAAGAATCAAAAAAATCGAGAGCAGGCCACAAGCTGGTTCATCAGAGAAAGTGGTATCCTCACACGTCTGAAGGGTCCATCTTAAGTACCTGATTCTCATGCGTGATATATCCTTGAACAACCTCTTCTACCCTTTTATTTGTAGGTCAATTAAATATAAAAACACTTGTCGAGTGACTGCTAATGGGGATGGGGTTTCTTTTGGGCTTGATGAAAGTGTTATGGAATTATATATGGATAATGATTGCACAACCCTTTGGAAAAAATCCCCACTGAACTGCACGTTTTAAAAGGATGAATTTTATGGTATGTGCATTATAGCTCAACAAAAATATAAATATACTGTTAATAATACATGATCCTTACAGAAAAATTGGGAAAGGACTATGATTAATGATCAAAAACCTTTAAAAATACTTAAACAGGAGGTCTAGTTATTACATACAAGATATCATAGAGCACGATCTAATTTATATTTTCTACCATTGTGTTGACAGTACCAGCCACAGTAAGGTATTAAATTCTGCACTTGGGCAAATGAACAGTGAGTTAATCTTTGCCACTTGTCCCCACTTACTATCACCACACCAGCCATACTCCCTAAACCGCTCATTAAAATGTCATGGAAAGAATGTGACCCAACCCCTTCAGCCCCGGCTCTAACAAGACTATCACTGCTACCAAATCAATATGTAAACTCACACACTCCATTTGATCAACTATCCAAAGTAATGTTTACTTTGAAATTCATTTGAAGCCCCAGCACCAAAAAACCCCACCAAACCGAAAATTGCTTCTCATGGTTATTACAGTTTTCTTCTTTTTTTTGTCTTTTCTCCACTTTAATGGTTTTATCCATTATTAAGGCTCACATTATGTTAAAAAATAGAGATTTTTATTTGACTACTGAAAAAAAGGCCGCCAAAATGCCTGCCAATAACTAGAACTTAGAGAGTGTGACAGTGGTGCTAAAGTACTGAGATAATACACACAAAATATCCAAGCATATACTGGTAAAGGAAAGTTCTTGAATTAAGTCACTAAATCCCAGGGTTGTAGCTATCATTCAATAGCTCCCCACCATATTCTTCCACAACAAATAAAGGGTCTCAGATTTTTGCCACTGGATATCAATATACGGTGGTTTTGCCTCTGGAAATAGCTGGGCCATGGGGCTGCTAAGCTCACTGACAGAGTAGATCGAAGTCATACAGGCGAGCAGCAAAGAGAATGTCAGCAAGCTCCTCGTTCTGAGCTGGGGGTAAAGATGCTGACGTAGTGAAGTCACCTGGAGCACAGCTCTCCTTGGCAGCGCTCCCTCTCCTGGCGTTCCCAGGCCCCTGCTGGCCCCGAGTGGCCCCGCGATGCCTGGGGCCCTCTGATGCGTCTCTCCACTCTAGCCGTCACCTCTGACCATGGCCTCTGCTCCCAAATTAGTCCTCCCATAGCTCTCCATCAAAGCTCCTATTTCCTCCCTGATCTCTCCCCATAAATGTTAGAAAAGTGATACGGAATATTTACAAGATGATGCTTTGAAAATGCCACAGCTCTATAGAAATGGCCTTTGTTAGTGAAACTAATATGTTATTACTCAGCGTGGTTTATTTACATATGAAAAGAGGTTGTTTGTGGTGGTACCTTGGCGTAGGAAGGAATTGGTGATGGTAGAATGGTAAATGGGAAGAATGTTTTGGGAGATAGAAGTTTCCCATCCATTCATCTAACCATCATTCCAACACATCACATCATAAAGCTGCTATCCACTCTGTGCTATTGTTAAACATGTAAGGGTTCCGAATTTCATTAATTTATAGTTTGAGGCTACACTGTGCATCTTTAATGCTAAATCGATTATTATTATATGTATACTATCCATATGGCTGAGAAAATGTGGATCACTTCAGTGAGTTTCTGACTACGTTTATTGAATGCTTATTATGACCCTGAAGTGTTCATTATCCCAGGGGTCCCTTCTACTCTGGCCCTTTAAGTTGCCTAACTCACCACACGCCCTAGCTCTTCCTGAAATGAAGGCACAAACAGCAGAAGCCTCCACACCTTATTTCAGTATATGCTACTCCCCCTTCTGTTTGAAGACCCATTACGTTCCTCTTCTAGCTTTTCGAACTGTGGATTTTCACAAGATTCTAAACTCTGCTGTCTCTCCTGGTTCTGGTCTCCCCACTAGTTTCAAATGAGAAATTCCACCTGCACAGAATCTAACAGGGACCAACCAGTCCAATCTCCCAGCAAAAAGGTGGTAGAATTCACATAGGCAGAATCTTACCTTCAACACTAGTAATTGTCATATAATAATTTGTTATGTAATGGCTTACTTAGATTCAATTTTCCTGGGACAACCTGAGAAATAACTCTTTTATTCTGTAAGACTGTTAACCCCATTTAACCAACCTCATACGATGCCAGAAACATGACACATTCTTGCATGTCTTAAATAGAATGTATATGTAAAATATACCATGGTATGGTATTTTATGCCTCACACTTAACTCCAGGAGGCTGTCGACTGAAAAACAATGTGCAACGTGAGAGTTGTGAGTTAAGTTTTATCTGGGGCAAAATGAGGACTATAGCCTGGGAGACAGCATTTCAGATAGCTCTGAGAAACTGCTCCAAAGAAGTTACAGGGAAAGGTTAATATATATGTGATTTTGGTGAAGGGGGAATACATGAAATCAAGCACATATTTTTTGCAGAAAGTTTCTGCTAGTCACGAGGAGCAGACTTCACCATGAAGGATTTTAGTGCTTTTCTAAATAGGAGGAGATGAAAGAATTGGGCTCATAAAATCTTCTCCTGAAAGTCTCTAACTAGCTAAAGCCTTGTTCTGCCAGTTTTCCCCAGATCACAGAGTGCCTTATTCTCAATCTCCACCCTGAACTCCTTTCAGGGGGTGTTGAAAGTCAGCAGCTACAGTAGCTCATAATTTAACCCTTGTAGAGGTAGATGGTAAGTGCCAATTTGTAATTGGCAAGGCATATACATACAGCAGTGGAAATAAATAATACCCAAGATTTTTTTTTACAAAAGAATATACCTCCTGATACTTCATAAATCAAGATAAATTCATCCAATTTATACTTGGCCCAAGATTCTTTACACAGGCAACATTTTTAAAGGAAAAGGAAGAACAATGCTATCGGCATTGTACTTTATGTGTGTTTGGTTGGTGTGAATGCATTAAGGGCATATATATGAGGGCTGGATCCATGGATTTACAAATGCAAACAAGATGGTTTGAATTTACCTATCACCGAGCAGACATGCTCAGAAGAAGCATGATCCATGTAATTTCTGTTTCCTAGTGGTAAACATGGTAGATTAGCACTCAGCATCCAACCAGCGTTCTTCTAGTAGTGTTCTTATATGGCAGGCTGGAAAACTGAAGTGAAGGACACTTCCTAGACTCACTTGAAGCTAGGTATATTATTTCCTAGGGTTGCCATTAACATACTACTACAAATTGGATGGCTTAAAACAACGGAAGTATATTTTCTGGAAGCCAGAATTCCAAAATCGAGGTTTTGGCAGGGCTGTGCTCTCTCTGGAGGCTCTGGGACAGAATCCCTCTTCCAGCTTTTGATGGCTCCAGGCATTCCTTGGTTTGTGGCTGCATCACTCCACTTTCGTCTCTGCCTTTATCTTCACATGGCCTTCTCTTCTTTCTGTGTCTTCTCCTGTCTCTTACAAGGATATTTGTCATTGGATTTAGTGCCCACCCAGATAGTCCAGGATGATCTTATCCCAAGACATAATTATTTCTGCAATGACCTTTTTTCCAACTAATGTAATATCCTCAGGTTCTGGGTAGACGTATCTTTGGGGGAGCCACCATTCAGCCTACTACACTAGGTTTCTGGATGCGAACTTGGTTCTGTCCATTGGATGGACTGCGTGGGAGTTGGAAGGCAGAAGTGAGGAGGGGGCTAGTTTTCTACTACCTTGGCTGAAGCTGTTGGCAATCACAGTTATTAAGATCTTCGGATTTTCTGCAGCAAGTTAGTTAAGGACAGCTTTTAAATTTGTAAAGAGCAAGGGCAGTTGCAGGACTTCCTGATCTCTAGAAGGCAGCTCCAAACCTGTCTTATTGAAGCCAAAAGAGTCCTCCTGATTCCCACCTTCCCAAATGTGGCAAAGGCAGCAGCTCTCCTGGCAGGTCAGTTCTTTGGTGGTGTTTTTGGAGTAATTCTGGAGATCCAACCGAGAATCCTAATTAAATCACTTTCTGCTTAAATAGCAAGTTAGTCAACTAAACCCTACCAATACCTCATGGCAATGAAAAAGAAAATTTTAGTATTTAAAATAGTATAGTTTTAGCTTGAGCTCCACACTGTTTCTTATTGTCTGACTCATGGTGACTAGACCAAAAATCATTTGAACAGTGAAGCACAGGGCAATTTTTTTAGGGTAGTGAAACTATTCTGTATGATACAGTAATGGTGGATAATTGATGCTATACATTTGCCAAAACCCGTAGAATTTCACAGCACAAAAGGTGAATCGTAATGTATGATGATTTTTAAAAACTCATTTAGGAGGCTGGGGGATCCTCCTGAAGAATGTGGCAAAACAGTCAACTCTATTACGATTGTATGAAACAACCCGTCTGAAGGTGCAACTTTGGAAATAAGTGGTCTGTGAGATTAAAGGCCAAAAGAACTTTTTTTTTTTTTAAGTATCATTTAAGATTTCCTTTTTAAGTGATTATTTTCCTTCTTCATTCTTACCTGGGACATTATCTACAGAAGATATAAGGGAACCCCAGCCTTTTCTTATAAATAACCAACATGTTCTTGAAAATGCAAAATTTGTTCTTAAGCTAATGTGAAAGATGTGAAATGGTGACCCAAGGCTCGATTCAGCTTACAGACACAATTTGCTTAGTCTGCGCTGTGTTTTAAGAACAGGGCAAGTAGTTGATTATATTTCAAAATCAGGGGATTGCATATAGAAATTTGGATTTCCAGATTTTTGGAAAAATCAGAAGGTCTAGCAAGACTGAGCCGATACTTGCACCTGACAATGTGCATGGCAACAACGGACTGCAGCTAAGAAGATGCTGACCTCTTTAGACAAGACCTGCTATCCAGTTCCCCATGGTTTTCACTACTTACCTAACTTACCTTGTAACTAAAGATGCCCCATAGATATCTGAGCTAAGATGCCCCATAGATATTTCAGTTTGCATCCCCTGAGATAACGGGAAGATTCAGGGCATCCTATGAAAGATTGTGAAGAGGAGGCAGCTTGTCCTTTCAGCCTACATCTCCCCTTTCAACACCCTTTCCCCACCTTTCAACTTCACTTTACCCCTATTTCCCAAGGCTTCCTAACATTCTCCCTGTTTTCCCAGAGAAAAGTAATCTGATAATGTGTGACTTAACATAGCGTCCTTTGCATTTGCAGAGAAGAGAGTGTAGAAAAGCCTTTTTCACTGAAAGCAGTGGATTTTTAATGACAACATTCTAGGCACCATGAGGCATATTCTAGACCACAAGCCTTTACATCACTAGTCTACCTATTCATAAGACAGGTCTTGGGCACATTCTCTATGCTAAAGCTTGAGAGGCGTGTCCATTAGAATCGAGATTCTTTTTTTCTTAACATGGGCATAGTAATAGTGAAACATACTAGCTAGTGAGGCTTTAGTGTTGAAAACTACTCATTAAATATATTGGTTCTTTGATGTCCAACTCATAGCAAACTCTCACGGTTATTTTGCCAAAGGAAGTCAAAATTATCAAGTTGTGTTTTTTAATGGGGATTGATACACTTTTATGAAAGGGAGTTTGCAGAATTTTAAAGGAACATTCATTTCCCTTCTTCCTAAGTACAGTAACCTTGCCGTGGCCCCATGAGGCTGCTCGACACCAGTGTGAATTTGCTGCTCCCTCGTGAATTTCACAACCCATCCAACAAAGTACTCTGACTTTTTCACCTAAATATCAAAAACTTTCAGTTAGCCAAGAGAAGAAAACATCATTATCAAAAGCCTTTCTCATACTTGATTCTATGGAAACCGCTGACCATATATAGGAAAAATAGCAGGTCTCTGAGATTTAGATGGGGGCATTCATCTTTCCTTTGTGATAAAAAGTTCGGCTGGTGACTTGGGAACTCACTACACGCTTCATTGACAGAAATGCTCTCTTTCTGCTTGAAAGCGTGGGCACTTCAGAAGTGCCTCCCCTCGCAGGATGAGTAAAAACAATATCATTTTCCCTGATAGCTGCTGAATTGAAGTGAAGGATTATTTATTTAAACTTTTGAAGCATGAAGCAAAATGCAGCCAGTATGTACTGTGTCTGTCTTAGAAACCATAAGTCAGAGGGAAGAGTTTACGAAGCATTCGGTCAGGGGGTTGATTCCCACTTTCTCGTGTAAACCACACAGACCGTAAGGTCGCAGCACCAGCCTCTGAACTCCTATTAAAGAAGCGATCGTTTTCAGCTCCCTGGTTCCTACTACGGCACAATCCCATTACCTCCTCTTTCCTCACAAAAATATGTTTCGAATTATTCCACGGCTGATGGTTGATGAAAAGCTCTTTTATTACTTGCTAACAGTCGTTGTTATTACCAAGAACCGTGGGTCTGAGCGCCTTTGCTGTCCCGCCTCCCATCCTGCTGCCAGTCCCATCTAACCCATCACATCAGTACCTAACTGCTCCTGTGAGTTTCACACATTCCTGAAAACCTGGTGTGGCTACCTGCAGTCAGGCCTCCTGCAAATCACCTCCACTGCTGCTTGAGCCTAAGTTCAAGATGCTAAAACAGATGTGGAAAGTGAAGTTTAATAACTACGCTGTTAACTAGTCCTTTTACTTTCTTTTACCTAAATACGAGCCTCTCAACAGATCCCAGAGGACCCCTAACGCACAACTTTTCTGCTTTTTTTTTCTTCTCATTTTTAAGGTATTATTAGACACTTACACCTGAGAATGAATTAGTTTATCAGCTCGTTCCTGAGAACAGGGGGAGGAGAGCACCAAAGCATTCAGTGCTTGGTCGGAGCAGCATGTCAGAGACGTGAGGGAGGACAAAGCAGGGGACGAGGCCCGGAAGACAACGCGACTCCTCCAGCCTGGCAGAACAGGCCCGGGTCCAAATGGGGTGGACCGGACCTCCGAGAGGTCCACAGAGACACCTACTGGGTGCAGACCAGACAGGTGACCCTGGGGTTCTCGTGGGACAGCATCGCCCTGTCCCTGTAAGGGAGCTGGGAGGGGGAGCCGTCTCTGCACTGGACGCCGAGGCCCAAGGTGCAGATGAGAGCAGAAAAACTCCAAAATATATTGCCCTCCTTCTTATCTCTCATTTTAGAGTAAGTCTTTATATTAGTTTTCTGCTGTTGCTTTAATCAATTACGACAACTTTAATGGCTTAAAACACAGACATTTATTCTCTTACAGTTCTGGAAGATGAAAGTCCAAAATAAGTTTTCTGGGGCTAAAATCAGTGTCGGCAGGGCCAGTTCTTTCTGGAGGCTCCATAGGAGAATCTATTATCTGCTTCCTTCAGCTTCTGGTGGCTGCTGGCATTACCTGGCTTGTGGTCACATCACTTCCATCTCTGCTTCTGTTGTCATATCACCTTCTCCTCTTCTGTAGTCAAATCTCACTCTGCTTCCCTCTTACAAGGACACTTGGGATTACATTTAGGACCCACTTGGATAATTCTCGGTAATTTCCCCATCTCAACATCTTTAATTTAATCACAGAATCTATGAAGTTTCTTTTGTCATATCAGGTAACATCTTTGGAGGCGGGATGGGGGTAACACACATTCAGTCTACCATAGGTGCCAAGTATGAAGTAATTATATTGTATTATTATTTCCTTCTAGATTTTAAACTTGGATGTTCCAAGAACACAGTGCTTTATCTAAGTAGTAACTCTCTATGGGAAAAAAATCTTCAGGAATCTTGAGAGCCCCTCTAAATGAATGGTGCTTTAAATATTGACAGGTTTTGATATTTGGATCTAGAATTTTTTTTAATTCAAACAAGTCCTAGTCACCCTAGTCTTCAGATTGTGGTTTCTTAGTACCATTTCCCTCTAAATGACTGGATAAATAGCTGATTCCAGGTCTAGGGTAGGAAATCTATAATATGAGCCTGAAACATCTCTCTGTGAAAGTTAGAAGGTCAAGAGACAACTTGCAAAAGATCCCACTGGTCAATAATCATAATGGATTGAAATATATCAAATATATATAAGTCCATGAGTTTGAACTGATTCCTCGACATCTTTGGAGGATGCTGGGGAATCAATTTATTATTTTAAAATATGGTAAATAAAGGGAAAGAATCATGCATTTGTCCTGCTTTTTTCATATGAACTATATCCTAGGGAAATCAAGTAGTTGATGAGAGCAATTTTCTCTTTATAGAATTATTTCAGCTGATAAACATTTAGGGAATTCTAGAATTAGAAAAATCAAGGTAACCCCTAATGAATCAGTGAATTGTGCAACTCCTAATGAATTAATGGATATAGGCAATGATGATCCGTGGCTGCTAATGTCATAAAAATTAAAATAACCAGGTATAGATGCCTGTTGATAGAAGTACACACCTCTGAACCACTACTTATAACACATCTTGCTAAAAGGAATCTAATCAAAACTCTAGAGCTAATAACCAATTCACAGGACATACGAAGGAGAAAGGAACATGCTAAAAAAAAATACTTGTTTAGGTGCAATTCGTAAAATCCACCTGTGAGGTACTCTTCAGAACCAAAATTACAAGAAAAAAAAAAAGAGACGAAGGCGGAACCTATAAATTAACAGAGACTCAGTGGACATTACAATCAATCACAAGGTATAGAATCTAGTTGTATCCTTATTCAAGCAAACTACAAAAATCTAACAGTAAGACAATCAGGGAGACTTGAACTCTGACTAGATATTTGATGATGTTAAAGAAGTATGGTTAATTTTGTAGGTGTGGTAAGTTTAAGAAAGGAGTTTTTATCATTTAGAGCTACAATGATATGGTGTTTGGGTGTTTGGAATTTGCTTCAAATTAATCTGGAATGGAGTAAGGACCAATGGATGAAACAAGATTGGCCACAAATTACTAACTGTTGAAAGTGGATGATAGGTACGTAAGAACTGATTATACTATTCTCTCCATTTCTGTCTATATTTGAATTTTTTCATATCTGTCTTTTGGTTTTGAGGTAAAATCTTGCTTTTGCTCTTGGCTTAAACCTAACAACAACAATAATATCAATACTACTAAACACAGATTATTCAGGGCATTTTATTTTAAGCTAAACACAGTGAAATGTCTTCAGCTGCAGTGCATTAGTGGTCCAAAATTCCCCGTGGACTTGTTAGTAAGGAACAGAAGTTTCAAGTTCAGGCATTGAGGCACTAGCTATCTATTCCATGCACCTTGCATTCTACATGAATTTTACTTGAATGTCCCACTGTGTTTTGTTATATATTAGGGCTAGACACAAGACTTAAACATGCTATAAATCCTACCAAGTTCATAGATTGCTCCTATTACCTGTTCTTAAATATCTTGATAATATACTAGTTTATAAATCTCAGATTGGTTCCTGCCCTATTGTACCCTGGCATTGGAGAGAAAATTGCAAGCAAAATTCAGCCCATTTCCTAATGTAGACTTTTCTAGGAAGAAAAGCTGAAAAATATATAAATTGTTCAAAATAACAGTATGCTTATTAGGCTGTAAGGATCTTCCAACTAAAGAGTTAGCTCTCTCTCAGTAGCAACATCCTTCTCTCAGCAAACCAGACTCAACGCTTTGGAGTCATCACTGATGTGTCTCATGTGCTCTTTTGGGTAAATATTTCTGAGTGGTTGCTGTGTGCTTATGTGCTGGGCACTGTGCTGGGCACTGTGGATACAGAGAAAATACAACACATTCCAGTCCATGAAGAAATCAGTCTGGTGGGTGGGAGAGGTACATGGATGAAAATATCTGGCAAATGCTCTGATGGAAGTTCCTAAGTTCTCCAGCTTTTGTATGTTCTCTTTCCCTCCGAGTCTCAATGGATGCTGCCTGAACCACCATGCTGTGTGTCTGCAGGTGGCATGCATGATCCCTTTTCAAGAGACTAGAGTTCAGTGGTTAAGAGCACAGACTTGAGTTTCCACTACTTCCTAGATATCTTTGATTTGTTTAACTTCTCTGTGCCTCTGTTTCCTCATCTATAAGGTTGGTTGTTGCTGGGATTAAAGGAATTAACATCTGTAGAGGTCTCAGAATAGTACGTACCTGATGTAATAAGGATTTTATCCACGTGTCTTAAGTGTCTTATTCATTTCTTCAGGATGCTATGTTCCCATAAGTCTACAGCACTTCTAGCTGTTATAGTTGCTTCCTTTAATTCTGCAAAGCGCTGCTGATAAATACTCTAGTGTTTATGAAAGCATTGCTAGAACCCAGAGTTCATTAATGACGCCCCTTTCCAGGAAGACAGTTACAGGGCATCTCTCTGCTCAGCCCTCAGCCTACTTTTGGATTGCAGGAGTCAGCCCATAAACCTTAAGAGAGAAGTCCTCGATGGCCTGTTCTCAGGCCCCACCCAAGTCAAGCACCCCAAAATCTCTCCCTTGTCCCCCCCAAGTAAAAGCCCTGTTTAAATAATAATTTCTACAGAAACACTCCCTGATCACAGCCTGACTGTCTTTTACATTGTTATGTAAAGCAATTTAGCACCTCACCCTGAACTGCTTTATCCCAAAGCAGGATTTGCTTTTCCCTTTGCATAAGTCAAAAGGCACATTATAGGGCTTCCCTGGTGGCGCAGTAGTTGAGAGTCCGCCTGCCGATGCAGGGGACACGGGTTCGTACCCCGGTCCAGGAAGATCCCACATGCCACGCAGCGGCTGGGCCCGTGAGCCATGGCCACTGAGCCTGCGCGTCCGGAGGCTGTGCTCCACAGCGGGAGAGGCCGCATACAAATAAAACAGCAATCCTCCTTTAAAGAAGAATTCTGCCGCACTCTTAGAACAAATGACATTAATTACATTACTTTCATTTGGTTTAAAATTATTTTGGGCTCCTGCTACATATGTACAAAATATTATAAGCACAGAGAATGAATCCTGCATGGAAATCCAAGAAGGCTTCCCAGAAGAGTGACATATAAGGTTTATATCATCTTTATTTCAAAATTCTCCCCCAATGTCTATTAGGGGTAATGAATGTGGAGGGACTCAGAAAAAAAATATGACAAAACATAAGCAATGAGTATCTCAGGGTGAAGGACTTTGATAATTATTTTCTTCTTTTGATTTTGTATACTTCCTGACTTGCTGCAATGCACGTGTTACATTTAGTATAAGAAGACAAAATGGTGTTTTTAAACGTCTCATATCTGATTTTTCCCTTCCATGCCCATCTCCCCCAACCTCTCCATGTTCCATCACTTTTATCTTGACACTTCCTTGCTCAAGCCCTACCAGTGGCCTCCTATTGCTTTTCTCCTCAAGCCTTAATAACTCTGCCTGACTTTCAAGCTTCTTCGTAATCCACCCCACCCTACCTATCCAGTTGTACTTCCTACTACACACTTTCTGTGGGGAGACATTATCCTAAATTTCAATAGGAAAATGACTATCTTTTCCTTGTTTTGGAGGGCTCTCAGGAAAATACTCCACACTGGCTAATTTTGGGGTAGGTGGTAAGAGGCAGAACTAAATACAAAGATGCTGACATATTACTCTTCTTTCTAGAAATTGCCATTATTTATTTACAAGAGTCATGATTGCTACTATTAATAGCTGCATTTCAGGAATTCCCTGTAGGTCCAGTGGTTAGGACTCCGCCATTTCACTGCCGGGGGTTCAATCCCTGGTCAAGGAACTAAGATCCCACAAGCCACGTGGCACAGCCAAAAAAATTTTTTTTAAATAGAAAATAATTTTTTAAAAATAGCTGCATTGCATGGATGAGGCTAAATAATTTGCTCAAGGCCATAAGGAAGGTATCAGAGCCTGGATCAGGACCCAGGTCGGCTGGATGCCGAAGCCACACTCTTTCCATTGCACCAGGCCCTTGGCAAGGGGAACAGTCATATTTATATTCACTATCAGTTGCACTTGTTGATAGATCAGCATCAAAACTAAAAAATTGTTTCTAACCAAGCTAATTCATTCTCATAGCTCTTTTAGCTTATGCCTCATAATTTAGCACATTTTATACTATAGTGTATTTTTGATAACTTTTTTATTTTATTTTATTTATTTATTTTTAATTTTTGGCTGTGTTGGGTCTTCGTTGCTGTGCACAGGCTTTCTCTAGTTGTGGTGAGCAGGGGCTACTCTTTGTTGCCATGCACAGGCTTCTCATTGCAGCGGCTTCTCTTGTTGCAGAGCACGGGCTCTAGGTGTGCCGGTTCCAGTAATTGTGGCCCATGGGCTCAGTAGTTGTGGTGCTCGGGCTTAGTTGCTCCACGGCATGTGGGATCTTCCTGGACCAGGGCTCGAACCTGTGTCCCCTGCATTGGCAGGAGGATTCTCAACGACTGCACCACAAGGGAAGCCCTGATAATTGTTTCTTATGTGTAAATTTTGTCTCCTTAATCAGGTTATTGGTTTAATGAGGTGATGACCATGTGCTAAGTACATACTTAGAACTAACCATAGCACATTCTAGGTACATACTAAGAACTCACATAATGAGAACTCCATTTCAGTTGAATGCTTGCTTTATTAAAGTAGTATCTTAAAGATTATATAATTCCTAACTAAAAACCTTGAGTAAAAGGATAATTCACCAACTCAGAGGGTGTTTAATAAATGAAATAATGTTTATACAAAAGCTAGGGAGAAGCTAATATATCTCTTATTAAACTAATTATTGGGCTTCCCTGGTGGCGCAGTGGTTGAGAGTCCACCTGCCGATGCGGGGGACACCAGTTCGTGCCCCGGCCCAGGAAGATCACACATGCCGCGGAGCGGCTGGGCCCGTGAGCCATGGCCGCTGAGCCTGCGCGTCCGGAGCCTGTGCTCCCCAAGGGGAGAGGCCACAGCAGTGAGAGGCCCGCGTACCGCAAAAAAACCAACAACAAATAATTATTACATCATCCTTTATCAATATCTCCAAAACACCAAGGATTCTGCCAGTCATACAAAGATACCCACCTTGTACCATCATCTACAAAAGAAAATACAGATGGACATAAAATTGTCAATGTAATATATTTATGGAACAACATGGGCTAGCAGGAGATAGAAAGGTATAATTCAAAGGAGGAGACTTGCATTCATGAAGGAGCCTAGAGAAATAATTTAATATGCCTAGAGTCTGTTTTTACCTAAAACATACCTGAGAAGGGAAAAGCAGTTGGTAGATGGACTCAAGATATTTCTGTAATGAGGTTTACTCAAATTTGTTATCAAGTAACTCATAATTTTTAAAATGTCAAAATGTCATAATTTATTAGCATTGCTTTTGGAAAGATGATCTG
This sequence comes from Neophocaena asiaeorientalis asiaeorientalis, assembly GCF_003031525.2. NCBI lineage: Eukaryota > Metazoa > Chordata > Mammalia > Artiodactyla > Phocoenidae > Neophocaena > Neophocaena asiaeorientalis. The sequence goes on from NW_020173929.1 coordinate 1,212,404, forward strand.
TATGATGCAACCAATTATGAAATAAAATTTTCTACTTGGTGAAATGTTTTCCTAGTTCCTCTACCCATTTCTGCCTCATCAGAGGGAGTAGAATAACAGAGATTTTGTTATTTATAAAATCATCATCTTCATTAGAGCAAATTACATGAGTTCCATTTCTCATAGGGTGTCTCTCTAGACTCCTTCTATTTCTGTCCCCCTCCAGCATTTTCCTTTTGGATTGGATATTTTCATGTACTTGTTTTCATTTTCTAGAGGTACTATATCTCTCCAGTTAGACCATAAACTCCCTAGGGTTGGTTTTCTCTATTTTCTATAAAATCCCCTTAGCTCTTTGTACAGCAGAGGGCCGAAATAGGCATTTAATAAATTAAGAATTGGGTTTTATTCTTTCAGGAAGACAGAAATGGGGTCGTCCCTCTGCTTCGCTCCTTGATTCCTTGGGCTTCTCTAAAATCACATTCCCAAATGCAGCACAGCTGAAATAACAGCAGCACCAGCTTGCATTTTTACAGTACCATCTACTTTTCAAAATGTTTTTACATCTCTTATCTCATTTATTTCTCACCAAAATCCTATGAGGTAAGTAGAGCAGATATGGCTCGTCTCATGTGATAGATGGTAAAACAGAGGAAGGGAGAGGTTAAGTGACTTGCCCAGTCCCTCACCACTCCAGTCCATCTGCCAGAATTATCTTCCTAAAAATAAATATAAACATGACATTCCCCTGCATAAAATCATCAACAGGACTCTGGCTGTCTACGGGGTAAAGTGCAAACTCTTTAGCAGGGCACACAAGTCCCTTCACATCTGGCCCCATGTTCCTCACCAGCTTCGTCTTCCACGGCTTCCGCCCGGCACGGTACCCTCCCCCAGCCACGCTGAACTCCCACCATTCACGTCAACGGCCCTCAAGACCGCAGGCCTTTGCACGCGTTGCTTCCTCTTCCTGGAATGCTCTTTGGGGTTTAAACCTCTCACTACCACCTTCCACCTTCAGAGATCCCTATTCAGTCCCCTATGTGTAGGTCAAGTGAAACTTCCCTTACAGTCTTGCTTCTGGCTTCGGGCCTGTGGGGTGAGTTGGCCGCTCCTTTATAAACCACCGTCCCCTGCCTGCTTGCTACCTCTTATCCTGATCGATTTTTTTTCTCAGTGGAACTTACCACCTTCCAATATAATATATGATTTGCTTGTTTATTAAGTCTTCTTGTCTCTCTGTGATGCAATGTAAGCCCCACAAGGGCCATGGACCTTTGCTGGTTTTGTTTGCTGGTGTGTCCCAGGTGCCCAGACGGTGTCTGACACACCATAAGTGTGCAGGAAATTCAGAAAGCATTAATTAAGCAACTGCGATTCTGGCACTGAGGCTACAGAGATGAGATACAGTCCTTCCGGCCTAGGAGAAGGAGAAAGGAACTAAAGCACCATGATGTGAGCGGGATGCTGAGTGCAGTGATAGTGGTATGTGCTGGGGGAGATGAGAGCACAGATAAGGAGCGGGGCCAGGCCTGGTGTAGATGGAAACAGCCCGGACAGGAAAGGCTTAGGCTTCATCCAGAGGGCAATATGTAAAGAGAGACTTGACAGCCGTGCGCAAGTTCACCGAGTTCAGAAGGAGGTGGGGAGAAATTACAAGGAATTTTTATAGCTTAATATTAGCGTGTATATGGGGGTGGGATATAAGGCCAGAGAAGTAAAATCTGTTTATATCCATATAGAAGAGGGAAACAGAGCTCCTGAGTGTAAAGGGCCAAGTCTTTGCCTCAGATTCAAATGTAATTAGGTTGTTTTTACCTCCAAAACAACTATGCTTCGGAACACCCTTTCTCTGTAATGAAAAATGCCAGAAATGATTAATTCTGATGTTAATAATTTAGAGAGGAAAAGTCTGGAGTCAGGGCATTAGACCTTGATCTCCTGAGACTTTAGAAGAAACTCCTAGAGAGCGTATCTTGAAATATTAATCCTGCTCATTCATGGAGCTTCTGGATCAGCAGAAATTTGATATGTTTTCCTTTATTAAGCTCTTTCTTTTGCCCTTTTATAGTTTGAAAAGAACTTTCATCGCTAGAGGTATATCTAGTTAGAGATGAATTGTGGTACTTGGCTTAATTTCAAGAGAGCAATATTTTTATTCTTTGAGCAGCTCAATGTTTTTAAGCCATCTGATGAGTATCAAGCACTGTGCTAGGCCCTTGCTACAAAGACCAGTAACCCAGGGCCATGGCTGTTGAGGGGCTCTTAGACTATACGGATAGGCAGACATATGAGTATAATGAAATGTTGTAGGGATTAAATATGGAAGTATGCACAGGAAACAAAGTGCAGACAAAGAAGAGAGTGCTTCGTTCCTCTGGGGAGACGGAGAGAGGGAAGTGTGCACACCACACAAGGTTCCCAGGAGAGGTGATGCTTGATCAGAGTTTTGAAAGTTAGTGTGTGTTCATCTGTGGACAGTGGACATTCAGGATAAAGGGAGAAGCACAAGCACAGGCTCGAGGCTCTGAAACAGGCTGGTGAGTAAGGAAGTACAAACAATTCAGTATGACTGGACCTGGTGTGTGTGTGTGTGTGTGTGTGTGTGTGTGTGTGTGTATAGGCAGTAAGGTACATGAGTGTGTGTGTGTGTGTGTAGGCAGTGAGGTACATGAGTGTGTGTGTGTGTAGGCAGTGAGGTACATGACCCTTTATATGCTCTGTTAAGGAGTTGGGATGTCATTCAATCGGCCAGTGTTTCTCAAATTTTGATCCAAGGAACATTTGTCTCAGACTGTTTTAGAAGGTCCTCGTTAAAATGCAGATCCCTGGGCTCTAATGATACAGAATCTCAAGAAGAACGATGAGTGAGGTCAGAAAGACCAAGAGTCTGCAAAGCTCTCTCAGAGATTCCTAAGTTTGAAGACTGCTATTATAGGCAATGGGGAGACATCCAAAGTTTTAAATAGAGGACAACAATCAGATTTGCTTTTACAAAGATTTTGTTTTTAGTAGTATTGTTCAAGATCCTCATCCCAGATGCTTACATGGTCTAGGCATGTAAAATAAATGACTAAAGTAGGCTGCATGGAATGATCCGGGAGTGGTGGGGGCTGAGGCAAACCAAAGAGCACAACCTCGGCTAAGGGAGTGGTCACTGCGCAGCCTCAGTCAATTATTGACAAGTAGGAATTTTAACCCAGTGCTGTCAGACTGTTCACTTTTTCAAAATAAAGTGATTATCTATATTTTCATGTAAAATCTCCCAGTATTTACATACTGGCTATATCAGTAAGGTTCTTAGTTACAAAGAACAGAAACAGATTCTGGATGATAAAGCAGAAAATACGTTTATTAAAAAGATGTTTAACCTAGGAAAGCTACTTAGAAAATTATTTGGCAAACATATGTATACCTCGTGTTCCAACAACCTCATCCCTAGATACATACCTAATTAAAAGGTATGTTCCCCAAAAGACATGTAGTAGGATATTCATAGGAGCGCTATGAATCTTACAAGAAATGGAAATGTCCCAAATGCCTATTAACAATAGAAAGGATGATACAGTATAATGCCTTTACACAGTGGAATACTGTGTACGATGAGAATGAACGATCTACAACTACATGCAGCAAATGATAAATCTCACAAACATAACATTGAGCAAAAGAAGCGAGAAACCAAAGAGTACATACTGTGTGATTCCATTTATATTTAACACAAAAACAGGCAAAACTAATCCATGCTGTTTGAAATCTAAATAGTGTTTACCACTATTCTGTTGTGATTGTTGTGTTAGGAGTGTTGTGATTGGAGGGGCACACAACAGGGTATTTTGAGGTTCTCATGGTGGTCTCTTAGTTAGGCTCTGGGTACATTGTTGTTTGTTTGTGAAGATTTATTGAGCAATACATTTATGATACGTGCAGAGGTGTCCCTAGCGTGTTTGTTTTTAAACATCTACTCACCTACATGACAAAGTAATTTTCAATGATAGTCATGAAATAAAACTAAAATAGTGGCCATAAAAGAAATGTAGATAGTGAAATCTTTCTTTACTTAACTTTTATATACCTATGCACGCACACATATATGTTTTTAAATAATTAACAATCTAAAAAAAAGAAATTTTGATTTTAAATATATTGTTCATATTCAGGAACATATATTATGTATGAAGTAAAATTTACACTTACCATACAAAAATATTACATCTTGCAGTTTCTTCTCTGTTTCATATTTTGAACACAAATAAAAACTTCAAGTACTCACACAGACTGATAGAACTGAAGTAATTCAAGTTCTGTTTCTTTGTTTTTACAACCACTGTACTACCAGTCATTTATTCTAAACCTCCTATTTATATGCAGAAGTCTGGAGAACCATAATCTGTGCTGAAAGCCAGCTCAAAAGGTTTCAGGACTTTAAGATGTACTCTTGAAATGTATACATGTAACTGAGCCCAGAGTTGTCAGGTCCTAACTGTATAACTGGGTGTCCTCCAAATTAACTTCTTTATAAAATACAATGCTTACTAAAGGATGGGAAATAAAACGGTGCTGATTTGACATGTGTGTGAGTGTGTGTGTGTATAATGTATATATAGTTCTCTACATATTATATATGTGCATATATATAGTTACTTCTAAATATGTCAGTGATAAAATAGTCCTCCCTGAAAAAAAATCTTTTCATGGTTAAGTTTTAAGCATTTGGTGCAGTTACTATTAAATTTTTTAATGAATATATTTATACTGATATTATATAATTATATAATATTATGTTATATATAATAATATTTTAGAGAGATATATGTTTTAAAATGATCCACAGACAAAGCACCTCATTATTGTGCCCTTTTCTGCATGCATATTTTGTTTCAATAAAAGGGTAAAAAGAAGAAGAAAGAATATCTGGGGCAGCTCACAGAAGTGTTGGGCAAACTGGACTAACAGGCTTGAGGCTATTTTTGAAACAACACCCCGGACCATGTGGCCCACCTGGACTAACAGAACCATTTCTGCAGCTGCTGCTGCCCCAGGGAACGTAAGAGGAAGTCACCACTGCCAGTGCTGCCCCTGAAAGCCAGAGACCTCCACCACCACCTCTGCCCAGCAAACAGACATGCATAGAGCTTTCTTCTTCAATTGCCATATATTAGTTTCAAGTGGGTCTATCTAACTGACGGAGCCTAAGGTCAAATTTGGAGGAATTTGTCTTCTGGATTCCCCCTCAAGGGAGATGGGAATTAGAAGGCAGGAAATCATAACAAGTATGTCCAAAAAGTGATAGGTAGCCAAAAAATATGAGAAAGTCCACTACAGCATACTTCTTTAGCTGTTCAACATTAATACGTCATTACTTTAAACTTAATAACAACACGTGAACAATCACGATAAAATTCTCCTATTGATCACAGTGCAAACGTCCCTGATGCAAATAAAAACACTCTCTGTCCCAAAGGGAGACAATCTAAAAAACAATCTCATCCAAGTACTGTACCCAGCTGAATCTTAGCTCTCTGGATGATGTGCAGGTCCAGATATGACCTTAACACTAAAAGATAACTGCCCCCTATGTATTGAATACACAATAGAAAAGGAGCAGTAATGCACTTTCCTTCGGGTCAGGAAAGTGAATAGGAAACGTTGCAGCCACAGGAAATATCAAACCCTGTATTCTGGCAGTGAGAAGGAGGACTCCGTGCCTTGGTGGTGGTATAAGATCTGGTTCTGCCCGCTGGAGGAATCCTCCGGGTCCATTATTATGCATGGCCTCACAGATAATAGGCCAAGGATAAGGGCTTTAGAAAGGATGCCCTTCCTGGGGACCTCACAAGACCCTCTCAGTCCACTTCTAATAGGTGTGAGTTTAGGAACCTGGGGTGGCTTAAGGGGTTGAAGAATTATAGGCTGTTGCTAGACAAGTCTGGAATTTCTTTGATAACATACTGTTGTGAGACAATTTTCCTTGAGTTTCTTGTCTCTCTAATATCTTATATGCAGAGGCACTGATCACCCTTTGTCTCAGACTATCTTTTCAAGGGTGTTTGTGTAGAAAACAGCCTTGGAAGATTGAGATAGTGTTTCCCTCCAGAACAAAGGGCAAACATGCTTACAGTCCATTATAAACTATTTGGGCTCCCTAAGCTCAGGGTTACTTTCCTGTAACGTGCACATCTGACACACATCTGAGCCCATCCACCCCATCTTTTGAGACTTTGCTGAAAGTGGCAAGGAGTAACCAGAATATGTCAACATGGATTATATCTACTCTTTCCCCCAACAACGACATAAAATATCATGGTTTATGTCCCAAGAAATAAAAGAAGACAGTTTTCCATGGAGAATGTTTTGACATCATTTAACAAGGTTCATGCTGTTTCTAAGCTTGAAAAATCTGGGTCCTCATTGTCAAATCCTTACTTCTTTCCGTAAGTCAATACCATACTTTAGGTTCTCTTGTTGGAAGCACTCTACTTCTGGTACCAAATCTGCTTGGTTAAATTGGCTCCAAGTAACAAAATAACGCTGACGTATAGTGGCTTAGACAAATAAGGTGTGAATTTTCCCCACAAAGCTAGAAATCTCGAATTCCCAAGGGCTGAAAGGGTGGTTCCATAGTGAACCAAGACCCAGGTTCCTTCTAGCTTTCTACTCCAGTCCTTTAGCAAGTGAAATTCATCCTCAGCTTGCTACCTTGTGGTTGCAAAGTGGCTGCCCCACCTCCAGCTTCACATCTACAACCAAGATAGCAAGAAGGGGAAAGGCAGAAGCTAAGTATGCTTCCATTCAAAGAACTTTTGAAAAAGCCCATGTAGCAACTTTCCTGTCATTTTATCAGCCCAAAGATATCACATCCTCACCCCCAGCTGCAAAAGAGGCTGGGAAACACAGTTCTTTAGGTAGGCGTGATGCCATACTGAACAAAAGATGGGTTCTGCTAGTAAAGTAAAAAGAGAAAACATGTATTGGATACGTTACCAGCAATGTCTGCCACAGCAATTAATTTTTTAAAAAATTAAGTGCTATATAGGAGAAATAAACATACCTTTAAGCTCTATCTGTACTGAAGATTCTCTGAGTACAATCTCAGGAAATTCATGGCCAGATAGTGAAAGTGAAGGTAGGAGAACATATAGGAGACAACTTCAACAGTCCAGACAAGAAATGATGAGGGTCTGAATCGAAAAGTTAATCAAAAGGGTAGAAAAGCTGTTCAGAATTGGGGGAAAATAGTGCCTCCCTATTTCTGACGTTTCCTTCCAAGTGAAGAGAGCTGTACACAGTGTCCATTTTGACACTTGTGGTTTCTCCATACCTTTACCTCCCTCTGCCCAATGGGCAGTTGAGTGATTTCTCTGACCAGTACCTGTGGGAAGAATAACTAGGAGCATTTCAGGTCCACCATTTTGCACTAGGGAGTGGATCCCCCCCTGTGGAGCACAGCCTTGCGCTGGAAACTGGAGGTTTCTTTCCTTACTGGCCTTGTGTAGTTAGGAACCAGTCCATCACTGCCTTTTCTCCTCTTGGCCACAGACAGCATGAGTTCTATCCTCCTCCACTGTGTAAGTCTTACATATCCGAGGCCTTCCTATCCAGGAGGCTAGGTGGATAAATCTTCCACATTCTGGAGTTGAGGTTTACCCAGCATATTTAGTTAACAGGTCAAAAGCCACATCATATGATCTATCTCTATTAACAATGAAGACACTACTTCTTCCCCCATCTGCCTCTCCTGTATATTATTTATCTTTTTAAAAACAGCTCTGTTGATATAATTCACATACCATACACTTCACCCATTTAAAATCTACAATTCATTCGTTCTTAGTATATTCACAGAGCTGTGCAACCAGCACCACAATCAATTTGGGAACATTTTCATCACTCCCTAAAGAAACCTCTTACCCTTTAGTTATCGTTCCCCCTTCTTCCCCTTCAACCCCTTCCCCTCCCAGCACATACACACACCACCAATAGAAACATACAATATGTGTTGCTTCTGGCCTCTTTCACTTAGCATAATATTTTCAAGATTCTTTCATGTTGTAGCATGTATCAGTCCTCCATTCCTTTTTATTGCCAAATAATATTCCATTATATAAATATACCACGTTTTGTTTATCCATTCATCAATTGATGGACATTTGACTAATATGAATGTTTTGGGCTATTATGAATAATGCTGCTATGAACACTTTGTATATGTTTTTTTTTTTGTGTGTGTGTATATGTTTTTGCATGGACATATATTTTCAATTCTCTTGTATATATGCCTAGGAGTGGAAATTCTGCATCATATCATAACTCTCTGTTTAGCCTTTTAAGAAACTGCAGACTGTTTTCCAAAGTTCCAAAGTGGCTGTACCACTTTATATTCCCATCATCACTCTATGAGCATTCCAAATTCTCCACATCCTCATCAACACTTGTTATTGTCTTTTATATCGTAGCCATTCTAGTGGGTGTGAAAGGGTATCTCGTTTTGCTTTTGATTTGCATTTCCCCAATGGCTAATGAGTGCTCTTCTTCTGACCTGGATGATAGTTACATGTATATGTTCACTGTGATAATTCATCAAAGTATACACAGGATTGGTGCATTTTTCTGAACATGTTACACTACAATAAAAAGTTTATTTTGAAAGCACATATTCCACATCAGGTAAAGACTTCTTATATTCTATTTTTTAAAATGAAATCATTACCAAGCAACAAAAAAGGAGACAAGAGCAGCAGCTTTCAAGTGACACAGACCTGGATAGGAATCCATGCTGACCGATGCTGTGTGTCTCAGGCTGGCAAAGCTGCCTAACTCCTCTGAGCCTCTGTTGCTTCATCTTTCAATAAAATTGTAAAACTAATAATACCTCACAGGATTGTGGTTAGTGCAGCTCATGTAGGAGCTAAAAATCATGTTTTTTCCAAAAATGTAAAAATTATTAGCTCATAAAACTACTATTGCATTCACATGGTTTGCAGTTGGTACGCCTCTTGACTAGCGCAGTAAGATTTTCCCTCTGGTATAGACATGTCTTTCTGAAATCATTTTAAAAACATAAATGATGAATGTGTCTTCTTTGGATTCAACAGATTTATGAATGTTTCAATAATCGGCTATGTCATGTGCAGAAGTTAACCTTATGAATTTGGGGAAGTTAATTGGGAAGATTAATGTTTTCTAATGGTCAAAGTGTTTGAGATTTAAAGCACTGTATTAGTTCCAGTGCTGAATCTACAGCTCAGGTGCAATATATTCCAGTAAGCCACCAATTAACTGGCTTAAACATTAGTTGTTTCACCTGTAAAGTCACTATAATCATATGTTGTATCACTAGTATAAAATGTGATTATTAGTTATAAATCTCTGAGACCCTAAGATGATGGTTGCTTTGTAAATTCAGTGTTATACCACAACAGCACGAAGAGAGATTCCAAGATTCCCACCATAAACACACATTACGTAAAGTTGTTGACTTACATTTACATAAACTTTTTATTTACAAAATTATGACTTTAGATTTCAAACTTTTCTCTCTGTGTCAATCAGGATTAGATTCAGTTGTATATGAGAGAAATCCTATATAATGGTAGATTAAATGAGATGGAGGTTTATTTTTTTCTTATGTAAAACAAGTCAAGAGGCAGGCAGTCATGGCCTGTTACTGCATCTTCCTGATGTCATCAGGGATATAGGCTCTTCCATCTTTCCTTTCCATTATCTTGGCTTCTACCTTTAAGGCCACATCTTGGTTTTAGTTTGGTTACTGCAACTCCCACCATCAAGTACATGTGTTCTTAGGCAGCAAGAAATAGAAAAGGACAAAAGAGGCTGGGTCTGCTGCTTTTATAGAGCTTTCCCAGAAGCTCCTCCCAATATTTCCATTTACATCTCATTGGCTACCCCAGCCATAATAAGGCTGATAAATTTAGTTGCATGGAAGGGTTCATTGCATGGAAGGGTTCATTCATTTAGTTGCATGGAAGGGTTCATCTACACTATAGGGAGGACTTGCTACTAAGGAATAAGAGGATGGATAGCAGGCTGACAAGTGGCAGCAGTCTGTGCCACACTTTTTTCCCCCACCCTTTTCCATGTCTTTCTAGAATGTTGTAATCATCTATTTTTCATTCAAAATTTAAAGCAATGATCGGATATCATTGCTTTATATCTGACATATCAAACATATGTCAATTTAGTTAGTTAACTTTTATGATATCATTCACTAATATAACAAATATTTATTACTCCTTCTTTGTATCAGCCACTTCCATAAGCAAAGGAATGAAATAATGAACACATTCCCGCCTTCTCAAAGCTCCCAGGATATTGATTCAGTAAAAGGACGATGATTAACTATTATAAATAATGCCCATTTTGAACGGGTTACCCTTTAAAATATAGCATTACTATTTAGGTAATCAACTACATGTACTATTTTAGTAGAAAAATATACTTTTATTTATCAGATGAATAATTCTATAGTTTTGAGATACTTGATATATACTTGAAGACAAATTTTGGATATCAATATCATGCAATGCATTCTTCTTGCAAAACAATGTAGTTTTTGTCCAATTATAAAATTTCAGGTGAATATATTAATATGGTCCTTTCACATAAGACAATTAAAAATAGAGCTAAATCCAGGTTTTCCAGAATTTTTCATCAGAAAGAACAAGGAGATATTACTAGAGGGAAAGCAGACAAAATAAACAGTAAAGAAAAACTATAAATATTTAGCTGTATTTTTCAGGTTAAAAAAATCAGCTAGAGAATATTGTCTTTCAGAAGATAGAGGACCTATTCAACATCTTGGTACTAATTCATTTTTTGAAAGTGCCTAGATATGTTTTTAAGAAACTAAGAATATGATACAATAAGAACAGGTTGCTATTGTGACAGTATAAATGACAACTCTTATTTTATTGCCTTTAACACACCAGTTGACCTGTATTTTATTTTGGGCATAGGAGCACGTTAAAATTGGCCAGCTCAAATTTCAACTGGCTCCAGATTTCTTCAATTGGCTCCAAACTTTTTTATCTGAAACATTTGGAACATATGGAATATGCCATATATAGAAGAATAGACAATATTTCTTATACCACTTGTCTAAGTTAAGGGAGATTTGTCTCCTTTAAAAAGGTAAACAAAAGTCCACAGAACACTTATTTTAACAAAACAGAGCTAAAATTTTTTGACTCATTTAAAAACCAATTAGATCTGAGATATTATTTTTAAATGAATATTAGTCCCCCTCATCCAGGCAATGACAATCTATAGTGTTGCCACTTAAGATTAGTTTGTATTTTCTAGAGATTTATATAAGTGGAATCATACAGTATGTCTGGCTTCTTTCACACAACAAATTATTTTGATTCATCCATATTGTTACATGTATCAATAGTTCATCCTTTCTTATTGCCTGCACAGCTTGCAGGATCTCAGTTCCCCGACCAGGGGACCAGGGATTGAACCCAGGGCCACTGTAGTGAAAGACTGGAATCCTAACCACTAGGCCACCAGGGAATTCCCTTCTTATTGAGTTTTGAAAGTGTTTTATATATTCTGGATACAAGTCCATACCAGATGTGTAATTTGCCAATGTTTTCTTCTAGTCTGTGGCTTGTCTTTTCATTCTCTTAAGTGTCTTTCAGAGAGCAGAAGTTCTTAATTTTGATGAAGTCCAATTTGCCAATTTCTTTTCATTCATGGATCATGTCCTTCAGAGATGTATCTAAAAAATCTTTGGTCACAAACCCAAGGTCACAAAAATTTTCCTCCGCGTTTTCTCCTAAAAGTTTAATTAACAGTTTTAGATTTTATATTTAGGTCTAAGATTCATTTTAAGTTCATTTTTCCATATGGTAAAAGTATGGATTCAGTTTCATTTTTCTCAAATATGAATATACAATTGTTCCAGCACCATTTGTTTAAAAGATTAAACTGCCTTTGTATCTTAGGCAAAAATCAATTGACCACATGTAAGTCTATTTCTGAGCTCTCTTTTCTCTTCCTTTGATCTGTCTACCTTGATGTCAGTATCACACTATCTTGATTACTATTACCATTTTGCATTCCTACCAGCAATTTATCAGAGTTCCAGTTGCTCCACATCCTTATTAGGACTTGGTATTGTTTTCTTTAAATTAGTTTTTGTGGTAAGTGTGTAGTGGTATCTTATCATGTTTTTGATTTGCATTAAAACTGGGTTGTTCTCTTTCTTACTATTGAGTTTCCCATTTTTTTTTTAACTTAATTTTCCCTAATTTCCTAAACAATACCCATCTTGGGTGCGTATCAAGGCCTCCATGTTGTTTTTCTTGCTTTTTCAAATAAGAAGCAAGCTTGCAATTACTGCAAGTAGACAGTCTGCCCCAGAATATTAGAAGGCGTTGGCTTGAATTCAGGCCAAACTTTGGAATCCCCTTGAGTTCCTCTTTCTCTCACCCCTTACCTGATCTGTCAGTAAATCTTATCAGTTTTACCAGCGAGAATTCAATCAATTTCTCACCACCACTCCACCATCTTCTCTTGCTCTGTCTCTGTAATAGCTTTCTAACCAGTTTCCTCCCTACTTGGGCCCTTGCTCAACTTATATCATTTTGCAACACACCTGCCAGAGTGATCCTTTACAAGAAAAGTTGTTTGACCTCCTCACTCCTCTGCTCAAAACCTGTTAGAGGCTTGTTAAAGTCAAAACCAAATTTTTTATTATAGCCTACAAGACAATGATTTGGCCATGGCTATCTCATCTATTCCTCTCCTCCTCAAATCCAGCCTGCAGGTTTCCTTGCACCTGCCTCGAGTCCTTTCCTTGCTGTCTTCTGCATGAAAAGCTCTCCTGCAGATTTCTCCATCGGTACTTTCCTCATTTCCTTCACTTCTCAATGACATGTGAGCCATTTTCTTTGCTTACTCTATCTAAAATGGCATGCACGCACACTCATACACACACCACCCCTTTCTCTGTTGTTTTACTGGTGCTAATTAACATAACTACTGAATAACAGCTAATACATCTAGAGCTCACCGTGTTTTAATTGCTTTATATATTAATTTACTTAATCCTCAGAACAACGCCATGAGTTAAGTACTTGATCTAATTTTTCCAGAAGAAGCTGGAAAGCAGCGGTTAAGCAACTGCCCCAAATCACACATCCATCAAATGGTGCAGCAGGGATTCCACCCCAAGAAATTCAACTCTGGAGTCTGTGCTGTAAAACACTACACTATTCAGGGCTGCGTTTCTAATTACTTTGTACTGTTTGTGTTCTGTGTGCCCCCAATGGAATGTAAGCTGCACGTGGGGGAGCTTATTTTGAAAACTACTGCTGTCCCCGGGGTAAAATATTTCCATTTACATCTCATTGGCTACCCCAGCCATAATAAGGCTGATAAATTTAGTTGCATGGAAGGGTTCATTGCATGGAAGGGTTCATTCATTTAGTTGCATGGAAGGGTTCATCTACACTATAGGGAGGACTTGCTACTAAGGAATAAGAGGATGGATAGCAGGCTGACAAGTGGCAGCAGTCTGTGCCACACTTTTTTCCCCCACCCTTTTCCATGTCTTTCTAGAATGTTGTAATCATCTATTTTTCATTCAAAATTTAAAGCAATGATCGGATATCATTGCTTTATATCTGACATATCAAACATATGTCAATTTAGTTAGTTAACTTTTATGATATCATTCACTAATATAACAAATATTTATTACTCCTTCTTTGTATCAGCCACTTCCATAAGCAAAGGAATGAAATAATGAACACATTCCCGCCTTCTCAAAGCTCCCAGGATATTGATTCAGTAAAAGGACGATGATTAACTATTATAAATAATGCCCATTTTGAACGGGTTACCCTTTAAAATATAGCATTACTATTTAGGTAATCAACTACATGTACTATTTTAGTAGAAAAATATACTTTTATTTATCAGATGAATAATTCTATAGTTTTGAGATACTTGATATATACTTGAAGACAAATTTTGGATATCAATATCATGCAATGCATTCTTCTTGCAAAACAATGTAGTTTTTGTCCAATTATAAAATTTCAGGTGAATATATTAATATGGTCCTTTCACATAAGACAATTAAAAATAGAGCTAAATCCAGGTTTTCCAGAATTTTTCATCAGAAAGAACAAGGAGATATTACTAGAGGGAAAGCAGACAAAATAAACAGTAAAGAAAAACTATAAATATTTAGCTGTATTTTTCAGGTTAAAAAAATCAGCTAGAGAATATTGTCTTTCAGAAGATAGAGGACCTATTCAACATCTTGGTACTAATTCATTTTTTGAAAGTGCCTAGATATGTTTTTAAGAAACTAAGAATATGATACAATAAGAACAGGTTGCTATTGTGACAGTATAAATGACAACTCTTATTTTATTGCCTTTAACACACCAGTTGACCTGTATTTTATTTTGGGCATAGGAGCACGTTAAAATTGGCCAGCTCAAATTTCAACTGGCTCCAGATTTCTTCAATTGGCTCCAAACTTTTTTATCTGAAACATTTGGAACATATGGAATATGCCATATATAGAAGAATAGACAATATTTCTTATACCACTTGTCTAAGTTAAGGGAGATTTGTCTCCTTTAAAAAGGTAAACAAAAGTCCACAGAACACTTATTTTAACAAAACAGAGCTAAAATTTTTTGACTCATTTAAAAACCAATTAGATCTGAGATATTATTTTTAAATGAATATTAGTCCCCCTCATCCAGGCAATGACAATCTATAGTGTTGCCACTTAAGATTAGTTTGTATTTTCTAGAGATTTATATAAGTGGAATCATACAGTATGTCTGGCTTCTTTCACACAACAAATTATTTTGATTCATCCATATTGTTACATGTATCAATAGTTCATCCTTTCTTATTGCCTGCACAGCTTGCAGGATCTCAGTTCCCCGACCAGGGGACCAGGGATTGAACCCAGGGCCACTGTAGTGAAAGACTGGAATCCTAACCACTAGGCCACCAGGGAATTCCCTTCTTATTGAGTTTTGAAAGTGTTTTATATATTCTGGATACAAGTCCATACCAGATGTGTAATTTGCCAATGTTTTCTTCTAGTCTGTGGCTTGTCTTTTCATTCTCTTAAGTGTCTTTCAGAGAGCAGAAGTTCTTAATTTTGATGAAGTCCAATTTGCCAATTTCTTTTCATTCATGGATCATGTCCTTCAGAGATGTATCTAAAAAATCTTTGGTCACAAACCCAAGGTCACAAAAATTTTCCTCCGCGTTTTCTCCTAAAAGTTTAATTAACAGTTTTAGATTTTATATTTAGGTCTAAGATTCATTTTAAGTTCATTTTTCCATATGGTAAAAGTATGGATTCAGTTTCATTTTTCTCAAATATGAATATACAATTGTTCCAGCACCATTTGTTTAAAAGATTAAACTGCCTTTGTATCTTAGGCAAAAATCAATTGACCACATGTAAGTCTATTTCTGAGCTCTCTTTTCTCTTCCTTTGATCTGTCTACCTTGATGTCAGTATCACACTATCTTGATTACTATTACCATTTTGCATTCCTACCAGCAATTTATCAGAGTTCCAGTTGCTCCACATCCTTATTAGGACTTGGTATTGTTTTCTTTAAATTAGTTTTTGTGGTAAGTGTGTAGTGGTATCTTATCATGTTTTTGATTTGCATTAAAACTGGGTTGTTCTCTTTCTTACTATTGAGTTTCCCATTTTTTTTTTAACTTAATTTTCCCTAATTTCCTAAACAATACCCATCTTGGGTGCGTATCAAGGCCTCCATGTTGTTTTTCTTGCTTTTTCAAATAAGAAGCAAGCTTGCAATTACTGCAAGTAGACAGTCTGCCCCAGAATATTAGAAGGCGTTGGCTTGAATTCAGGCCAAACTTTGGAATCCCCTTGAGTTCCTCTTTCTCTCACCCCTTACCTGATCTGTCAGTAAATCTTATCAGTTTTACCAGCGAGAATTCAATCAATTTCTCACCACCACTCCACCATCTTCTCTTGCTCTGTCTCTGTAATAGCTTTCTAACCAGTTTCCTCCCTACTTGGGCCCTTGCTCAACTTATATCATTTTGCAACACACCTGCCAGAGTGATCCTTTACAAGAAAAGTTGTTTGACCTCCTCACTCCTCTGCTCAAAACCTGTTAGAGGCTTGTTAAAGTCAAAACCAAATTTTTTATTATAGCCTACAAGACAATGATTTGGCCATGGCTATCTCATCTATTCCTCTCCTCCTCAAATCCAGCCTGCAGGTTTCCTTGCACCTGCCTCGAGTCCTTTCCTTGCTGTCTTCTGCATGAAAAGCTCTCCTGCAGATTTCTCCATCGGTACTTTCCTCATTTCCTTCACTTCTCAATGACATGTGAGCCATTTTCTTTGCTTACTCTATCTAAAATGGCATGCACGCACACTCATACACACACCACCCCTTTCTCTGTTGTTTTACTGGTGCTAATTAACATAACTACTGAATAACAGCTAATACATCTAGAGCTCACCGTGTTTTAATTGCTTTATATATTAATTTACTTAATCCTCAGAACAACGCCATGAGTTAAGTACTTGATCTAATTTTTCCAGAAGAAGCTGGAAAGCAGCGGTTAAGCAACTGCCCCAAATCACACATCCATCAAATGGTGCAGCAGGGATTCCACCCCAAGAAATTCAACTCTGGAGTCTGTGCTGTAAAACACTACACTATTCAGGGCTGCGTTTCTAATTACTTTGTACTGTTTGTGTTCTGTGTGCCCCCAATGGAATGTAAGCTGCACGTGGGGGAGCTTATTTTGAAAACTACTGCTGTCCCCGGGGTAGAGAGCACTGCCTGCCTGCTAGCTAGTCCCTCAATAAAGGCTGAAATGTGGGTTAAATTATAACTCGAAAAAAAATCGCACCCAAATTTCAAAAGGGTAGGTGGTCCCCGTGAGGCGCAAGCGGGGCGATAATACGGAACACAGACCACACCCCACCTACCAGAGTTGGAAGAGACGAGAGACCACGCAGGAAGGCAGCCCGTAGGGCTCGTTCCGCTTCCGCTTCCGCCTCCGCCTCCGCCCGGCCCCGCCCCACAGAGCGGGCGCTGCGATTGGTCTCCGTGGCTTCGCCCGTCCTGGTGACCCCGCCCCGCAAGACCCGCGCAGGCTGACCCGGAAGCGGTTGTGAGGCGCCGGCGCGCGGCCCAGCTCCTTTTTCCGGTCAGCGTGGTTTGAGGGCCGAGTGTTCTAAGTGCTCCAGCCTTCGCCATGAGCGTCCCGGCGTTCATCGACATCAGCGAGGAAGATCAGGTATGCTCCCGGAAGGCGGATGCCGCCAGGGTGGGGTGTAGGGGAGGCTCAGAAGTGTGAAGGACCGAGTCGGGGCCGAGCCAGCGCCGGGCGAGCGGGACGCCGCCCCGCGGAGCCCGCCTCGGAGCCGAGAGCCGCGGTTCAGTCCTCCACACCTCGGAGTGCGGAGGCCGCGAGGCAGGGGCGCGCGTCCCTGGAGGCCTGGGGTTGCCCGCCAGCCAGCACTCACTGTGCTGGGCCCGAGGCCTGACGGCCAATTTCCTGGTCGGCGTCGGGACTCTTCCAGCCTGGAGTCACTGCTGTCTGTCGACACGGTACTTTTTGACTCATTGCGGAGCGTATCTGCTTCCGTCCTCCAAATGCAGCCACATCCGGCGTGGGAGGTGGCGAATCTTTAGACGGCGTAAGCAGTTCAGGGAAAAATAATTTGGTACTAAAGATCAAAATGGCTATGTTATTATTGTGACCACAAGGGCACAGGTGACGCCTATTTTATACGTAGGCCCTATTTTACATTCTTACTTGAGCAAGAGTGAGAGTTCTGTAACCTGAACGCATAACGTCAATTCCATCCTCATACTTTGAGGCATACACTTGGTGAACAAATCTTAATATTTTAAAATTTTCTGTTTGGGGTTTGCATGGCTCATGCTTCTCATTTTCCCCATAACAAAAGTTAAACTTTAGTTGGTGGGAGTTAAACTAAACTTGAAATGATTTTCTCTAATTTTGCAGAACTGAAAACTATTCTGTGAAGTCGTTAAGAGTTGTCATTTTGTATTTTTCTGCTATTCCACTAACATGGAAATTTTGGTTTCGATAGAAGACAAAATATCAATACTAGTGTAAGATAACTTTTAGAATTGCAGATGTGATTCCCCCCCACCTTGGTAGAAATGCAGACCTTCAGTCCTGAAGAGCAAAGGAAGAAGGGGAAAGAAAAATGGGGGGAAAAAAAGGCTAGGGAATGAGTTGAGCATAATTAGAAAAGAAGATGTGGAAGGAAAAAAAGGCCTGAGTAGGAATAGAATCACGTTATCAGCAATTGGCTATTAGGTGACTGAAAAAAAGTGGTTTTTTTTCCTAACATAGAAGAGGGTTTGTAGATGCAGGAAGTTCTTGTCATTGATTATATTAGTTTTAAAGTGTCATTTCTAGTTAGGTTATGCTAATGTTCTTGTTTCACAGTAAATAGGTGACTGCTTTGGGAGTTAAACTTTGGTCATATTCTCTGATTAGAGTTAAGTGGCGTTCAGAGTCCTTGTTTCCTTTTCTTTGCTTTTACCACTCCATAACCACCTGTGGCCGGTAAGGATGACAGATGAAAACAATAAACTGTTGATTGAATAGTTTGCTTTGTGGGTACAAAGCAGGAACTGAACAGATGCCTTTGTGGGGTAGGGGGTAACCATACCATGTTTCCTTCATAGAGAAATATGCAGTGATGTTTTTGTGCACTCTGATATGGTGAGGTTTGTTTTATGAAATCTTGTTTATGATCCCAATTCATGTGAAGTTACTGTGTTATCTGAAATGATAGCACCATCAGAGCAACAGCTTTAATACACTTAGGTAGCCAGACATATTTGTGGGTTTAGAAATGTGATGCCTACATATTTACTAATGGTATCCCTACATCTCCATTTCAGTTCTTCATTTTATTATCTTAAACACTGTTTGCATTCATGTGTGGTTGCCATAAATACCAAGTCCTCAGAAGAATAAGTTGTTAAATATTATATATGCATTAGAGTAGAAAATATTTAAATATCTGGATGTAGTACTATAGTTATGTTTTTATAGATCCAAAAGTGCTTTCTGATTCAGGTATGCATTTTAAAAGAGTAATTACATCGTAGATGCTATTTGATAGAAACATTTTATTCAAGGTGACATTCAAAGGCATCACCTTTTTATCTTTGTGTCTCCCACAGCCCTTATCTTAGATAGGTCCTCAAACATTTAATTAATGAATGATTACTTTCTTGCCAGGGTAATGTCTGTAACTTTTTTAAGTATTGTGTTATGTAGACCTGAGAGCAATAAAACTTCTTTAAAAGAAATCAGATCAGTTATTCCCTTTCCCCACTCCTCCTCCCAAAAAAAGCTTTGTGTTATAGTAGAAAGGTTTTTGCTGTATACTGGAAGTCCAGCAGGATATATAGGTGATATGAGGGAAATTTGACAGTGATCAGTGTGGGTTATAGTGGGTCTGTGTAGCCACTTGTTGACGAGAACCTGTGGGGCTGTGATGGTGGATGAGCTGGGGGAAAGGCACTTTAACATAATTTAAAGTTATCATTAAGTGCTATGTTTACATTTTATTTTTTTAGAAATACGTCAGAATGGTTTGAAATCTTGTGATTTCTGATTCATAGTTCGTTTTATAGATATATATAGCAACCCTATTTGATTCAACAGGCTGCTGAGCTTCGAGCTTATTTGAAATCTAAAGGAGCTGAAATTTCAGAAGAGAACTCAGAAGGTGGACTTCATGTAGATTTAGCTCAAATTATTGAAGCCTGTGATGTATGTCTGAAGGAAGATGATAAAGGTTTGTCTTTAACTTTTTGTAATATTTACTAATCATAGAGGACCTACTTTTAAAACTTTCATGTGAATTATATTTGTTTTGTTTTAGACCTTAGAACTTTTAAGCACTGTTTTTAATCTTTGCACACACTTTCAGTTTATTCTCATCTGTTTTACTCATGAAATAAGCCTATTTTGATAAAACATCTTTTTTACATGTTTTTTGAGTGTTATTGCACATGGTAAATACTGGTAATTTCAGAATGAACTGAAGGAAAAAATGAATCTTTTCATAAGGTTTAGATTAATATGAGATGGAATACAATTTCAGGTAATCTAAAAGCTGATTTAATTATTTGGCTGATTCCCCATTTATTGAGATAAAATGGGAAATTTTGAAAATTGGGAGTCCTAAAATCTCTAGTTAAGGTTTGAGATTAAACTTGGTGTACAATTAGTATCTTGCTAGTAAAATTGAAACTGTATACTACATAGACATGTAAATCAGTCTTCTGTTTTACTGGTTGAAAACCAAATCTTGGGTAGTAACTTCGTCCTTCAATAAAATGTGTGAGTTGCTTTCTGAATGATGACTATACAACAGAGCTGGTTTAGTGTGAATTCATGTGCACTATGTTTTTTGGTATAATGCACACCATTGAAGGAAAGGTGTTCTTTAGAACTGCTTTACAGTAGCCAGAGTACCTTTTAAGTGTTTTATGTTTAATGGTCTTTGGTGTATTAAAACACTGGAAATACATGTTTAACAAGATACATTAAATATTATAATATCACTGTTGTGTCATCCATACTTGTGTAGATGTTGAAAGTGTGATGAACAGTGTGGTATCCCTCCTGTTGATCCTGGAAGCAGATAAGCAAGAAGCTCTGATTGAAAGCCTGTGTGAGAAACTGGTCAAATTTCGGGAAGGTGAACGCCCATCTCTGAGACTGCAGTTGTAAGTTAAGAACTGGAAGAGGCCCAGTTTTTCAAGGGGCTCTTCATGTTACTGTCATTTAATGGTTAAAAGCAAGAATTCTAGAACTTGACTGTCACCTGTGACTTATTGGTGGTGTGTCTTTGGACAAGTCACTTAACTCTCCTGTGCACCATTTCCCTCCGTGTAATGTGGCGTTCTTAATAGTATCCCTTTCAAGTTTGTTGTCAGAACATATAATCTCAATTTAGTTACCATAGTTACTGATCTCCAGCATTGTTTTATTATTTGTTTGTTAACCAGGCTAAGCAACCTTTTCCATGGGATGGATAAGAATACTCCTGTAAGATATACAGTATATTGCAGCCTCATTAAAGTGGCAGCATCTTGTGGGGCCATCCAGTATATTCCAACTGAGCTGGATCAAGTGAGTTACCATGTGAAATACTTGTTCTCCTTATAAGAAGTATAGTTTTAGAGCTCAAATAAGCAAATATGTCTTCTAAATGTTATCTTTTAAATTGTGAAAATATGTTCACTGTGTCACTAAATTTTCTCCTTTTTGTCAATCTCCTTGTAGGTTAGAAAATGGATTTCTGACTGGAACCTCACCACTGAGAAAAAACACACCCTTTTAAGGCTACTTTATGAGGCACTTGTGGATTGTAAGAAAAGGTATTCAGAATTAACGTACTGACTTAAAACATAATGGCAATATAAGTAGTTGAGACTTTTTTAAGGACAGGTAGGATAAGTGATTTTGCTCTACTTCGTTCTCTAAGGAGTTGCTATAAATTTCTTTCTGTAAATTTCACCTACTAAATTAAAGATAACTGCAAAGTTTAAAATAGTCTTTCCCATCTTTATACTTTTTAAAAAGCAAAACTTGCTTTTGTTCTAAAAATGGTACAACTGTTAATCCCAAAGCTGTGTGTAATATTAGACTAAGTTATTTAATGGTGCTTTGATGTCTTAGTATAGGGTAGTGCTATCACTTTCGTTTAATGGTGGTGAGAGTCTATCAGTCATAGTCAGAGTCTCTTAATATATATAACAGTGCCCCTGAGATGAAATTTTGCAATAGACTGTACTAAATGGTACTTAATTGTGCTTTTGCAAGGTCTTGAGTTTCTAAGGCTTGTATTCGGCCCAGCAAACTTCATGCCCAAAATATTTATTCTTCATCCAGTTTATGGATGCTACCAAATGATATATTTGGCCCAGTTTTTAGAATTAGGGTTGAAGGATAATCCTACCATTTTGACCTGGCTTTTTAATTTCTCTTTTCACATAGTGGTTAAAAACTTTTAGGAAAAGTAATCAGTCTTTAGTTTAGTTTTTATTATTATTATTTTTTTTTGCGGTATGTGGGCCTCTCACTGTTGTGGCCTCTCCCGTTGCGGAGCGCAGTCTCCAGATGCGCAGGCTCAGCAGCCATGGCTCACGGGCCCAGCCGCTCTGCGGCATGTGGGATCTTCCCGGACCGGGGCATGAACCCGCGTCCCCTGCATTGGCAGGCGGACTCTCAACCACTGCGCCACCAGGGATGCCCTTCGGTTTAGTTTTATTGCACAATTTTTATAGTTGCTTTCAGTGCTAGGGTGTTTAATATATTAGAGACGATCAATAAGATTAATGTTTCTGTTATGTTAAAGTAATGTAAAGTTTTTGCAGATCATTTACATTTAACAATACAAGAGGAAATTATATTTTTGTTGTGAAAATTGCAGCATTTTATTATAAAAGAAGTTAAATAGGGAATCTTGCATTAATAGCCTATTTCATTTTGTATCAGTGGCTACTGTCTGTTACATGCTAGCACACTTGTGGCAGCATTCTAGCCAGTTGTCAGTAACTGTTAAGAGTGGGTAGTTTTATATTGGACAGTCTCAAATGGGGAGGGCATAAAAGCTATTGGAGAAAGAGTCCATATTTTAACATATGCTATAAATGTGCAGGCTGTGGAATAAAACTACTGGGATTTCAAATCTTGGCTTTCTTACTTGTATATGACACTAAATCTCTGTACCTCAGTTTCCAACTTCAGAGTGGATATAATAGTAGTACTTACCTCATAAGGTTGTTGAAAAGATTAAATAAGCTAATGTACACATGAAGTTCTTAAAATAGTGGTTTCCTTATTGAGAAAGCACTCAGTAAATATTGGATATTTTATTCCTATCATCCTTTTCATTTCAAGCTCATCTTTAAAAAGTTAGTCTGCACTTCCCTGGTGGCGCAGTGGTTGAGAGTCCGCCTGCCGATGCAGGGGACACGGGTTCGTGCCCCGGTCCGGGAAGATCCCACATGCCGTGGAGCGGCTGGGCCCGTGAGCCATGGCCGCTGAGCCTGCGTGTCCGGAGCCTGTGCTCCGCAGCAGGAGAGGCCACAACAGTGAGAGGCCCGCGTACCGGAAAAAAATAAATAAAATAAAAAGTTAGTCTTTTTTCTGGTACAGTAATTTAAAATGATGAGTGTTACTGTTTCCCTTTGAATGTCTAGTGCTTATCAGAGTTGATGACTACTCATTGGATGATTTCTCTAATTGCTATTTAGTAGATCCTCAGTCTTTTCTGTGTAAAAAGGAAATAACTAAGGTAATTACAAAGAATTACAAAGCTAATTCTCAGAGAAATTGAGATAAGACATCATTACCCATCTTGTGCTCTCCTAGACATACCCTAATGTTAACATATTAGGAAGTGTCTGCAGCATTTGTCACAGGTGATCACTCTTTCCTTCTTGAAACACTTCCTTCAGTTGGCTTTTGGGGCACGTGTCTAGATTCTTTGCTTCATTCACACCTCATTTGTGGCTCCCTCCCTTCTTCGAATCTGCTCAATTTATACCTCATCAGAAAGACCTTCTCTGGCTATCGGTAGAAATAACAGTATTCCCTTACCCTCACATTGCTTTTTTCCCCTCATCCCTATTTTATTATCAGCCCCACTACACTTATTAGTAACTGACATGCTATATTTTCATGTTTATTATGTGTCAGTCCCCTCTAGAATGTAAGTTTCCCAAGGGCAGGAACTTTTTCTTCATTATTAGAACAGTGTCTGACATGAGTAGGTACTTAGTATATAAGGGCTAAATGAATATTTCTGAAAAATGAACATGTTGCAAAAGCAGTGGATGTAAGAAGCAGTGACTTAAGGCAGTATGAAGTGGTTTATGGAACTAGAGTGTATGCCCTTCCCAGAGGCATTCAACCCGGGCTTCTCTTCTGAGCTTCAGACCCTTATGTCCAACTGCTTTCTACCTGGTTCTACTTAGATGTGGCCCATAGTTGCCTCAAACTCAATGTGACCAAAATGAATTTATCGTTTTCTCTCCCTAAATTAGTTTCTGTTTTCCTAAGCAAGACATGTTGAAGTGGTCTTCTGTTTATTCTCTCTACAGCGGTTTTGTGAAACAAAACTTTCAGCCTATCATTCTTTAGGTTTACATTTTCTTTAGCATACAGTACAGAATTCTTAGTTTGGCATATAAGTCCTTTCTGACATGGGCTCCTGTTTATTGCAGTAGCATGGGCTTGGTGAATGTGATAATAATCCTCTTGCCAGTTTTGTATGGTGCAGTGACAAACCACAGAAACTTTGTTTTCTTTGTATGGATATTCCCTCCCTCCATTTCTCTCCCCCTCTCTCCCTCTTTCTCACATACACATGACCCTATACCCTTCCTCTTGGTATATCATACCCTAGACATAGTGAACCTGTGTCAGCTGCAAAAGCACTCATGCTCTTTCCCAGTCTGGACCAGAGGCTGGTACCTGTTTTTATATGGCCTACAAGCTAAGAATGGTACTTACATTTTTAAGTGGTTGACAAAAAAAATCAAAAGAAGGAGGATATTTTTTGAATTGTGACCATTATATGAAATGCAAATTTCAGTGTCCATAAAATTTTATTGGAATGCACCCATACTTATCATTTATGTATCATCTGTGGCTGCTTTTGCCTAGACTTGAGTAGTTGCGGCAGAAACCAGATAGCCTGCAAAGCCTAAGATAATTATTGCCTGGTGCTTCATGGAAAGTTTGCCTATGTTTGGTCTAGAACTACACTCAACTCCTTTTCTCTGCCTGAAATGCTCCTCCCATATTTACAGCACCCTGTCCTTTTTTTTTTTTTTTTTAATTTTATTTATTTGTTTACTTTTGGCTGTGTTGGGTCTTCGTTTCTGTACGTGGGCTTTCTCTAGTTGCAGCGAGGGGGGGCCACTCTTCATCGCGGTGCGCGGGCCTCTCACTGGCGCGGCCTCCTTTGTTGCGGAGCCCAAGCTCCAGATGCGCAGGCTCAGTAGTTGTGGCTCATGGGCCTAGTTGCTCCGCGGCATGTGGGATCTTCCCAGACCAGGGCTTGAACCCATGCCCCCTGCATTGGCAGGCAGATTCTCAACCACTGCGCTACCAGAGAAGCCCACCCTGTACTTTTATCATGGCGCTTCACACACTTGGTTAAAAGGTTTATGAGGTTTTAGGTTCAGTGAAGGCTAGGAACCTTGTCTGTCAACCATTGTATTCCCAATCTGTTGGTAGTGATGGGCCCTGAGTTGATGAATGCTACCTACACTTAAGGAACTAGGGAAGGATGCTCATTCAAATTTCTGTCATGCTGCTGATTTAAATTTTAAGATTTGGTTTTTGTCTAGTACACAGAAAATGGTCGTTTTTTGGTGGTTGTTTGGCTTTTTGTTGGTTTGTTTGTTTCTGCTTCTAAATAGAACTCTGAGAGTTGCCTTGCCCTCTTAGTAAGAATGCTTACGTTTATGGGTGCCCCCTTCATGATTTTGTTTATATTGGTGGTTGATGAGTGCAAATTGTGTAATATCTTCTGAGTCCTCATTATATGTCAGATATTGTGCACTTTAAATGGGCCATTTTATCTGATCTTTGTGAATTCAGATTTCTTTAACTGATAAGATGTATTAGACTGAAGTATACTATGGTTGTTAAAACTGGAAAGTGTGCCTATGCTTGCAGTGTGGTGCAAGGTAATAATTTAATTGAATCCTGGTTTTGTGGGGGAGTTTTAGAATATCATTTAAGTTTTTAAAATAAATAGTATAGCTCTTACTGATTTTACCCAGGTTGAATCCAGATGTGGGGGGAAAGAAGGGCTTTTAGAAAATGAAAAAAGGTGGTGGGGAACTGTTAAGCTTTCTGTAACTGGCTGAAGATTCATCAGTTTAAAGGAAGAAATGAAGGGTGAAGATAAACATTTACAAAGAGTTCAGATTGAGAGAATGCATTTAATTATTTTGTACTTTGCAGTTAAAATTGATCATCTACATAATTCTAAGGATGATTCAATTGGAAGGATATCATTAGTGGAGTTATTTAAATATCTGGTGTTGGCTCAACTTCAGCTGTACTATCCTAACAGTTTCTCAGACACAAAACCTTTTTCTCACCTAGGGCTTTTTAAAAATTTTTTTTTATTTTTGGCTGCGTTGGGTCTTCGTTGCTGCACGCGAACTTTCTCTAGCTGTGGCGAGCAGGGGCTACTCTTCGTTGCGGTGCATGGGCTTCTCGTTGCAGTGGCTTCTCATTGCGGAGCACGGGCTCTACGTGCGCAGGCTTCAGTAGTTGTGGCATGCGGGCTCAGTAGTTGTGGCACACGGGCTTAGTTGCTCTGCGGCATGTGGGATCTTCCCGGACCAGGGCTCGAACCCGTGTCCCCTGCATTAGCAGGCGGATTCTTAATCACTGTACCACCAGCAAAGTTCCTCACCTAGGGCTTTTATACCTGGTCTTCTCTGCCTGGAAGCTCATCCAGCCCCCACCTTCTACCTCTAGTACGTTTCATGGCCAATTATTTTACATTCTTTAGATCTCAGCTTACATGTCATTTCCTCAGAGAGACTTTCCTTGCTCATTCTATATGAAGTAGCCTCCTCTTTCCTGTCTCTGCTCTTGTTACTCTATTACATCACCATTTATTTCCTTTATGGCACTTACTTGTTATTTTTCCTTAGTCGTCTCTCTTTCCTCCTAGAAGGAAAGTTCCATGACTTTTTCCATAGTGGAGGACTGTGTCTCTGGGTCACCATTATATGTATCATCAACACAGTACCTGGCACTTAGTAAATATTTTTGAATGAATGGATAGCAGTAATGATACTGTGAAATTCCTAAAGCTGTATTTCTTTTTAGTGATGCTGCATCAAAAGTCATGGTGGAATTGCTAGGAAGTTACACGGAAGACAATGCTTCCCAGGCTCGAGTTGATGCCCACAGGTAACGTTAAACACAGTGTTCCAATGATGACTGTCAACAGGGTAGAGGTGAGCTACACCGTTCAGTCATATAGCTGAAGTCATGTTTGCATCTACCAGTGATCCAAAGCCATTTGATACCATGTGCGCCATGAGGATTCTAATGTAGATACCAAAATTCAAGATTTGGTATTGAAAGAAACCAAAGAATGCATGTGAAATAGCCACATGGTGTTTGCTCTTTGGGGTATTGCTGCAGTGGGGGTTCCCAACCTGAGTAGTAGAACCTAATCTTGGGTTGATTTTACCTTAATACTAAGGTACGTAGATGGGGAAAGGCTGGTGGCTTTCTGTAAAAATTAGCCCATTGCTAATGGGAATAACTGCTTCAAACAGTCCTAGATCTAGTTAGTGGCAATAAGAATAGTCAGTTTTTTAAATCTATGAAATGGAAATTATGATAACTTCTTTATAGGGTTATTCCATCATTGATAAAATGGGCATGATAATACCATGTCTCTCAGGGTGCTGTGAGGATGAAATGAAGTAATACATGTTAAAGCACTTACCTTAGTGTCTGGCATAAATAGTAAAAAAAATACTGGTGCTGTTTTATTCTTTGATTACTTTGGTGGTGCTTTCTCTCCAGCTGTTTTTGTCTATGGTAACTATTTTTAAAAATTTATTTATTTTTGGCTGTGTCGGGTCTTATTTGTGGCACGTGGGATCTTTGTTGCCACATGTGGGATCTTTCATTGGGGTGCATGGGCTTCTCGTCAGTTGTGGCACGTGGGCTCTAGTTTGCGGCACACGGGCTCTCTAGTTGAGGGCACAGGCTTAGTTGCCCCATAGCATGTGGGACCTTAGTTCCCCGACCAGGGATCAAACCCGCAGCCCCTGCATTGGAAGGTGGATTCTTAACCACTGGACCACCATGGAAGTCCCTCTACAAGTAATTTTATTAAAATGGACATCACTGATAGATTTATTGGCCTGTTTTAAGCCCAGTTTTGTAGCTTTTTTAATGCAGTGTATATTGAACTCATAGATATTTTACTTAATTGAATATATTTTGCAGTCTGCAAAGGCAGTGAAAAGTACCTGAATTTCAAGACTCTGAGCTTGGGTTTTTGTTTTCCAATTAAGGTGTATTGTGCGAGCATTGAAAGACCCAAATGCATTTCTTTTTGACCATCTTCTTACTTTAAAACCAGTCAAGTTTTTGGAAGGCGAGCTTATTCATGATGTAAGTAGTTTATCCTTAATGTTAAAAATATTTTCTCCTAAATCTAACATACTGAACCGTAACTCTACTTCTTTGTATTAATGAACATGACTCTTAGAGAAATCTAGAAAGAGAAGAACTATATTCATTTTTGTATCAGGAACAGACTGAAATTTAGGACTAGAATTCAGCTTTTCTCCAGCCACCAAACACATGCCTCCTGTTCTTCCTCCCTTTCCTTCATCTCACTTGCCTGCCCATTATGAACTTAGAGAATACAGATTTCTTCTTAGTGTATAGTGTCAGCTATCCCCAATTAGAAAGATAAATCTGATATTTAAAAAACAGATGAACGTACTTTTCAAGTGCAATTATAAATACATTTTGGATTATTTCTATTTGTACTGTCATTTCCACCATCTTTTGGGGTAGATCGTTTAGAGGACACTGTATTTACTGATTCTTTCATCTAAATGAGTTTTAATGAAAGCAAATTTAGATGGTAATTTGATCAGATTGAAATTTCTGCTTGAAGGAAATGTGGAGTCTTGTTGCTGGGAGTCAATGTCTTAAAAGTATCTTGAGTATAAATGTTAATTCTGTATTGAATATTGTATCTTTGTCTTTTTGTGTTTATCTGTATAGCTTTTAACCATTTTTGTGAGTGCTAAATTGGCATCATATGTCAAGTTTTATCAGAATAATAAAGACTTCATTGATTCACTTGGTAAGTTGTGGGGATTTTTCTTTGGAGGGGTAGAGAGAGAGAGAGGAATGAAAGATCCAGCAAATATGATCATGGCCTTATGTGTAGGTTACCCTAACCAGTGGTGTAAAAGATCTTATTCCTTAGATGCTTGGTGATTTACATTTTTGGTACTTCTTTTAAAAAGCCATAGTCACATTTGTAGCAAATAGCTTTTTTCCTTCTAATATAGTCTTTTATACTTGGTTCTCCCCCTCCCCCCATTAACAAATTATAGAAGTATATATATACACTGTGTTGCTAAGCACATCTACGTGAAGCTGAAGATAGAGTTAGAAATGGAGTTGTGATTTTGTGTGATAGGAGAAATTTTCCTAACTACAGTTTGTTGAAGACAGCATAGTAAGTTTAAGGTTTATGATTTTTATCTTGGAGCTTTCTTTCTAGACCAACAGAGTTCAGTAAATGTTGCCAAATTGAATGTTATCCTCATTGAGCAAACTGCATAGTATATATTCAATATTTTCCTTCTGGAGCATGTTTTTATCATGCTAAAATTAAAAAGGGAAAACTTAGAAAATCTGTAGTTGAACAGGTTTAAATTGTTCTAAAACTACCCTTTTTTTTTTTTTTTTTTTTTTTTAATTTTTTTTTTTTTTTTTTT
>NW_020173929.1:1242241-1246090 GCF_003031525.2 Neophocaena asiaeorientalis asiaeorientalis
CCTTTTTTTTTTTTTTTTTTTTTTTTAAATTTATTTATTTTATTTTTGGCTGTGTTGGGTCTTCGTTTCTGTGCGAGGGCTTTCCCCAGTTGTGGCAAGCGCGGGCCGCTCTTCATCGCGGTGCGCGGGCCTCTCACTATCGCGGCCTCTGTTGCTGTGGAGCACAGGCTCCAGACGCGCAGGCCCAGCGGCCATGGCTCACGGGTCCAGCTGCTCCGCGGCATGTGGGATCCTCCCAGACCGGGGCTCAAACCCGTGTCCCCTGCATTGGCAGGCAGACTCCCAACCACTGCGCCACCAGGGAAGCCCAAAACTACCCATTTTTTGAGAGTGAAGTCAACTAAAGCTAAGGTGCTTTGTTTTTCTACTGGGCAGTAATCAGAACACATTAGAGACTAGTTATATTTTCCATATTAAAATTGAATCTAGTTTTCCTGGTTGGTTGAAGTGTAGATAAAGAATACATTTATAATCTACTTTGATTATACTATTAGTCCTCAATTTGGTAATCATTAATTCCTGTCACCTGTAAATTTTGTGCAGCCATTGGAATTGGGAAGATTGAATTATTCTGAACATAATAAGGTGTTTGAAATACACCAAGATAAAGTAGATGCAAGTGTGTTTGTGTTGAATGCTTTGCCAGGTGCACTAGACCCAGAAAACCACATTCTGTCCCAGTTAATTTGTTTCCTGGCATGAAGCTATGTGATGGAATGTTAATGTCAGCAACCTCTTTATTTACGCACCAAAGAAAAAGGAGTAGTAATTAACACTTTGACACTCCCCCATTGATGTGTAATTGACTGTTTCAAAGGAGCACTGGTTCATAAGCTATTGCATGCATTAAAATTACGTTTTCTATATTGCAGCATTTTAAGACAGGGGTCAGTGACAATGCAGAAATTGCTCAATGATGCACATTTTTTTATTACTGCATTAAGGTTTTGACATATTAGTAATGAATAAATGTTTCCATAAAATTAGATTTTTTTATAACTTTAAAATTGAAATATGACACAGAACACTGTGACTTACTCTTTGAAGGTAATATTCTACTTTCATGAAACAAAGCACAGCTTCCTACAAGTCTAAACTCAGACTTCACTAGCATAATAGTTTGATTTTGAGAACAAGAGTCCTAAAGGCTTTAAGTTTGGTTCTGTTTTACTTTAAACATCAGTTTGAAATGTTTTTAAATGCAGGTTTCTACGTGTTAGATCATGGTTTTACATAATTCATTCTAGAAACAATCTTCATTCCTCTAAGTTTTTTGATTTACGGTAAGCTTGTCACTGCACAGGGCGTAGCAGTAAAACAAATCTAATTTCAAGAGTATTTTAAATTATATATTAAAAATTTTAGGAGTTTCTATCATTTTATCATATTAAAAGAGGACTAAATATGTCCATTGAACTGGTAATGTTAAGGAATTTTCTTATATTGCCAAATATTGAGAAAAATCTTTAGTATTCTCTGTGATAGAAAAAACATAATAGAATTTCTGTGCAAACCAGAAATCAGATTCCTTTTGTTTCTCGCAGTCTGTGCAAATTAGCAACCATTTATTGGAAATTTGTGAAAGATGTTTCTGGGAAAACATCTTACTAAATGTTTATTTTTGGTTTTTAGATGTATTAAACATTTATTACAGCTGAAAGTCTAGTTACAAATGTCTAGGTTCCACAGGTGGCATCAGTTTATCTCAGAACACTTATTAACACTGACAACTTGGGCCAACAGTAGCACTATCTTGTGTCAGCTGAGTTGCCCTAACATGTCCACATGTAATCTGGTGTTATCCAGTTGCTGCCTTCTTGCTTCGGAAAGTTAATCAGCATCTAATTTGCATTTGTTAATTAGGGTTAATGTGCACTAATTGATTTTTTGATGCTTGTAGATTTCCATTAAACCCGGTTAGCAGTACTTACTTGGGTACCTCATTCATTTGAGTTATGGTGATCATGTTTTTGTTGAATCTGTGCCAAATAGAAAGCCTGCATCATAATTACAGCTAATTAACAATTATGTCCTATATTAATGGGCTTCCCTAGTCTTCTGCTAATATTCTGAATGTTGTAAATTTTAAATGTGCTTAGAACTTTTTTAACAGTACAAACTTGAGGCTCTTAATTACCAGAGGGTATGTGATTGGTCATTTGCTGAGTTTACAGAAGTTGCAAGTTCAGAGAAAAGGAATATGTTAAATATTTCTAAATTAACTTTAGAAACTTGTTTTTGTATTTAAGAAATAGCATCAAGTATGTTTGTGTTATAATGCAGCTTCTATTTAGGAATAGGTAATTTGGATATTCAGGATTTGTAGGTATTTGTATTTCTAGTTATTTATTTTATAAATGAACTTCTTTTCTAGGCCTAGTACTGCCACCTTGTTATTAAAAAGTAAATCACTTAATCTCTTTACTCAGTTTTATTGTTTTTTTAAAGTGAAAGGATCGGGACTAGGTAGTTCATTGTTCCTTTAAGGTTTAACAGTTGTTTGTGATCTGAATAATTGTAGCAGAATGTTTTATTATAAGGCAAAATTTGATTATTTGTATAGTTTTTCTACTTTTGCCTTAAAAGAACAGGTATCACTGTTAATTTTATCTAGTACTAACCATTTTAAACCTATAAATGTTAAATACACTTCTGCAGTTTTGGTTTTTAAGTATTAAGTCCAAAGTGGTCTAAAGGGAAATGGAATATTTTCATAAGTGAATGTATATTAAAATATTTTAAAACTCCATGTTTGCCAGTAACTCAGACACAGAACAAATAGTAAGTAGATAAGGAATCTTGTGTTTAAATGGAGAGCCATTAGTAAAAGTAAGTTTAATTCAATTAAATGAGAATGTTCTTACGAAATGTACTTTGTATACTTTATCTCCTAAAATATATAAATAAATATTAAAAATGTAAAATGTATAAAACTTAGGGCCTAAAAATACCATTTTATAGCTTATTCTTAACTTTGAATCTATCACCTGTGGCACTGAAGCAATAAAGAAATGTAGTTATAGAAAAATAATTTTAACTGCTTCATAATTTAATTATGGGGTTAGTTTATGGTTTGTAAATATAAGAAGCTTTGTGAAAATTACTCTGTATAAGTACCCAAACACAGTGACTTCCACAATTTTACACAAGAGTTGTAATCATGCAGGACTGTAATTAGTATGGATACTCATCTGGCTTCACTACTGTGTTACTCAGGCCTACTACATGAACAGAATATGGCAAAAATGAGACTACTTACTTTTATGGGAATGGCAGTGGAAAATAAAGAAATTTCTTTTGACACAATGCAACAAGAACTTCAGATTGGAGCTGATGATGTTGAAGCATTTGTTATTGATGGTAAGGCAATTGGAACATTTTTGTTTTTTCCTAGAATTTCTCTTCCTACCCCATGAAACTAAAGATTTTTAATCTTGAAACTGAGCTTAGTAGATTAGAAGATTATATTTGTAGCGTAGTGAAAGTTCAGTGGAACATAAAGAGCTATGTGGTTTTTGGTGTGTGTCTATTCCTTGAAGTCATGTAGAACAAAGACCTTTAGGCAGTATATCATAGTGGTTAAGAGCCTAGATTTTAGTATTGGACCTGTGTTTGAGACTAGGTCTTCCGGTTGTGAGGGTTAAATGAATTAATGCAGGTAAAGCACTCAGCTCAGTGCCTGGCACATAGTAAATGATCTGCAAATATTAACCATTACCAATTTTTTATGATTGGCCTAGAAATAGCACCTTCTTCCTCAATAATTACATTATAAAGTGGTTTAACTGTTAATTAGGACTTTTAAGATTAACAACATGTATTATAATATCTTAAGAAACTAGCCCCGTT
>NW_020173929.1:1246109-1297544 GCF_003031525.2 Neophocaena asiaeorientalis asiaeorientalis
GCCAGAATTCTTAATGAAAACCGTATGTGATATTTAATATAGATAGGCGCAGCAACCAGAGGACAAATTCATGGCCTTCCTTTTGGTTGCATTACATTGCTGGGCTTGTTATTAAATTCAAAGAGCCAGTTTGTAAAATAATGTTGGAAAACTGTAAAGTTTTATTATGGTTTACTTGGTCACAGCTTCATACCTTAGGCTGTTTTCCTTGGGAATATTCCATATAACATGTCATGTAAAACATCTTTTTTTCAGCGGTAAGAACTAAAATGGTCTACTGCAAAATTGATCAAACCCAGAGAAAAGTAGTTGTCAGGTAAGACACTTAATACTTTGCAGCATTTTGTAGAACAATTTATTCTATTTCACTTGAATGTTTAGAGAACCAAGGTGGTGTTAGCAGTTGACTGTAGTTAAATAGTTGCTATTTATCATAATTTTATTAAAGTTCAGACTGAATGTGATTAGCTTATTTAATGAAAGAGTCCTATTTTCCAGCACATTTCATTTAATGGCTCAGTACTGGCTAGAATATTAATGACTTTCGTGTCTGGTTTATGTAGTTCAGGAAAATAGATGGTTTAGGATCAGTATGGCAAATAAAGGTTTTTTAAAAAATAAGCTTCTAATCATTCTTACAACTCTACATTATGTCTTCTGTGTATATTTAACCTTGCTTTTAACTAGATAGAAGTGTGTAATATTGTAAAAAAAAAACAAAAACAAAAAAAAACCCAGAGGATAAAAGGTTGAGTAATAACTTTGTTTTTAATTTTTCCAGTCATAGCACACATCGGACATTTGGAAAACAACAATGGCAGCAACTCTATGACACACTTAATGCCTGGAAACAAAACTTGAACAAAGTGAAAAACAGCCTTTTGAGTCTTTCAGATACCTGAATTTTTATGCTATATAATTTTGTTCTTTTTGGAAGATCTAAATCATAGTAAAACATTATAGCCTGAAATCTGACTACAGTCTGGATAGTTATTTTCTCAAATTTAAAAGAAATCACAATCTTCAGAGCGTACAAAGTAATAGATTACAAAGGGTCACTACGTCTGTTTTGTATAACACATAAGTTGTATTCTGTAAGGAAGGGTTTTGGAGTGTGCAGCAAGAGCTTTGATGAAAGAGTATATGGAGGAAAGACACATTTAATTAAGGGAAACAATGCTAACATCAAACCTTGCAATCTTAGCTATCTTAAATGAAGCATTTACTGAGAGAAAACGTTAACAGTAACACAGTTTCATCACAGAAAAAGTTGGAAAACTGACTACAGCTATAAAGTTTTAGATGTAACAGTCGTGTTCTGGTCTAAACCACATCAATATTTCAATTAAGTCAGTTCACCACTGAAAGCATTTATCAACATTATTTTAATCCGTTTTTCCTACCATCTCTTCTGCTTTTCTTTTTTTAGGTAGGTTGTCATTTTCGGAGCTTAGAAACTTTTCAATTTCATTTATTTGATTTGTTACCAAGCTCTGCCAGTCATCTTCACCAGTAGAAGACACAGCCAAACCACTGGTTTTGATCTTGATTTCCTGAAAATGGCTTTGTGGCAGGGTTGATTTCAGAGGCTTTGTTTTCACCTAGGAAATACCAAACTTGTTTTACCACTGAAATTTTTACTCATTTTCTAAACAATCATCAAGTTTCAAGAAAATCCTTAAGCCTCTGCAATTATGAGTATGTGATAAAAGCTACCGTTTTCTTGGCTAATTTTCAACAACTACCTTAGTCATTTTGGCACCAAAAAACTATAAAATGTGAATCTGTAGGCTTATGTAGTAGCTCTTCAAGATCCCTAATGTATTCCAGGAATACTACAAACGTTTCCTTAAAGGTCTTAAGCTTACATTGAAAGAAAACATATTTAAAACAATGCAGATAAAAATCTGTTTTGTCCTCTACTCCCCTTCCCTTCCCAAACATGTCTATGTTTTGTAACTTCTATCAAAGCCAGGGGAAAATTTAAAATGCTAACGGAAGTAAACTGCCATATAAAAACTGCCTTTTACTTCATGTTTCCTCTTACGCTTCAGAGCACCATTGTTGGAGAAACAGGAAAGAGCAATGAGGTATTTGGAAGTTGGCATGTTTCCAAGGCACCACATTGGGTTGTACTTCTAATACCGTGTTAAATAAGTTTTCCATTTTAAGGTTTCTTCTGATTATAAAATAATTACTGGAAATTTAGAAAATAGAGAAAAGTGTAAAGAAACTAAAAATCACTAGAAATCCACTATCCAGAGAGATCTGTCAACATTTTGGTATTTGCTATTAGTCTTTCTATTAGCATATTTGACCATTCTATAGAATTTTATATCTCAGTTTTTCCCTCTGTGAGTTGTTTCCTAGGTCATTAAAGTTTCTCGTAAGCAAATATCAGTGGCTGCAAAATACTTCTTATGGATGTGTGATCATTTAACTATGCTGTTGTTAACATTTGTTTCCAATTTATCCCTATCAAAAATTCTTGAAAAAAATCTTTTATGGACTTATCAGATTCTCAGATAAAATCCTCTGTTGAAAGGGAATATATTTTTGAGGTATGGAATAGGATAAGAATTAGATTAAAATTTCCCAAGATTCCAGCCACCATCAAACATTTTGATGTAAATATTCAGGACTCCTCTATATATACACTTTCAAAAAATTTGTATCATATTTATATCATTTTCTATGTTGGGTTAAAAACATTTTTAACATTTCCCTCTAGAAAGAGCATGGCTCCATCATATTCCATGTTCCATAATTTAATATACTTAAATATATAAGTTGTTGGAAAACAGTTACTGTTATGAATTAGGCTATAATGAATGTCATTTGTTCTTAAGTCTTTGTGAAGATCTTTGAGTACTGCCTTACATTAAAATCTTTTCCAGTCTGATAAAAATGGTATATTTGTAACATTGTGTTTTCAAAGTGAGATTATATAGTAATAATTTTTAAAATGAGTTTAAATGTTTACATTTAACCTCAGTTTCCTAAAGGGAACTTTTGGATTGCTCTCTTTGGTTCCTGAGAATTCTAGTCAGCCGCCAGTCCCCTCAGAGTCTTAGCCTCTGATCCTTAGGGTAATGCTGGGTTCTTATTTGTCTAATTGCCTATGTTCCTATGAAATAACAGATGAAAAAAGTATCAGCACAGGACCACCAAGAGACCTTAAGTCATTTAACTTTTGTGGGCCTCAGTTTTCTCATCAGCTTCTTTTAGTTAGAAAATGCTGTTATTGTAAAGAGTAACATAATAGATAAAAATGCGCATAAATGTATATTTCTCATAATGTCTGGCATATAAGTGTTCAGTGTACTTCATGTAGCTCACAGGGCCAAAATGAATGTTAGTTATCTGTGCAACACTGAGAACCTGCTTCCTAAGTGCAGGGGGCAGTGTGTCAGTTTCATGCACTACTGAGAATAGTTACAGAGAAATAGACCAAATCTAAATGTAGGTTGCTACTGATTTTGGAGTAAAATGATTGATGATCTATATAACATAATGGTCCTGTTTTGCCAACAAAATGCTAGAAGCGTTTTGGTGCATTTGATATCAAGTACAAATCACCTAATTTTCCAAAATCCTGATTCCTTGACTCTTAATCTTGAAAAAGGAAGGAGACATTTATACATATCTGCTTTAGTTTGTTTCCCTTTACCTACTTGGTGGGAGGGGCAGGAAGGATTGGCTGTAGAGAGAAACAAGATATAATTTTAAAGTTTACACTTAATAAAACTTGTCCTATTTAGCTCAATTTAGGTTTTGCAGCCTACAGAAGTAATTCTAGTTACAGGGGTGCTCCCACATATCTTTGCTCCTTCCTTTTCTTCTCATAAAAATCACTTGCCTCCTAACCTCTTTCTGCCTGGCTCAAAAGATCTACTCTGGCCTAGAACTTCCCCTACCCTGGTACTAGTCCTTTTTATTTAAGCCTGCAGGAGACGCAAGAGGGAAGAGATATGGGAACATATGTGTATATATAACTGATTCATTTTGTTGTAAAGCAGAAACTAACACACCATTGTAAAGCAATTACACTCCAATAAAGATGTTAAAAAAAATTTAACTTAAATGAACCTAATATCACTGGCTGTGTAAAATAAGTGGCTTTCTTTGCTTACTCTGGCCCCTCTCTCCCATCATTCCTGGGTATAATCAAGATTGCAGCAGGCTACCAACCTAACCCCTGCTCTACGAATAAAAAACACTCTTCATGTTGCTCTGGATCTGTAGGGGAAAAGTGGATTAGCTCATAACTACCCAGAATTTTACAGGATTGATGTGGACAGTATGCATAAAAATATGTTGAAAAATGTAAAGAACTTATATTCCCTTTCTGGCTATAAGTCTTCATAAAATTCACTTTTCATTTGGAACAGAAGTTGGCAAACTTTTTCTGTAAAGAGCCAGAGTAAATTTTTTTGGCTTTGTGAGCCAAGTGGTCTCACAACTGCTTGATTCTGTCATTGCAATACAAAAGCAGCCACAGAACTACAGGCAAAGCAAAGCAGTCGGCTGCGTTTGGCCTGCCAGCTGTCATTCAACAGCCCCTGATTTTAGAAAAGTGTATGTAAGCAAGTAAACAGGCATCAT
This sequence comes from Neophocaena asiaeorientalis asiaeorientalis, assembly GCF_003031525.2. Classification (NCBI taxonomy): domain Eukaryota; kingdom Metazoa; phylum Chordata; class Mammalia; order Artiodactyla; family Phocoenidae; genus Neophocaena; species Neophocaena asiaeorientalis. The sequence goes on from NW_020173929.1 coordinate 1,250,715, forward strand.
AAAGAGACTAGATTGGCCTGGTTTAATCCAGGGATCAAAGCATTTTCAGTAGACTAGGCAAGAGTTCATCTGCTTTTAAATTTGTCCCACATTAGATGTTAATTGGTAATCAAGGTTCAGCTGGGACAATGATACATAGCATAGTGCGTGATGCCTAGTGATAATCACTTAGCTAAACAGACATTTAGTGTTTTACATACACCAGTATTCTGAAGAAATTTTTTATAATGTGAAAATTGAGAAGGTTATGTAGCATGCAACTAAGAGCCAAGATACCTAGTCAAAGTCCACTGCAGACTGTGTTCCTAATGACTTTGGAAAATTACTGAGTTTGGAAAATTACTTCACATTTGTGTCACTGCCTCACCTGTTTTTTGTTTTTTTGCGGTATGTGGGCCTCTACACTGTTGTGGCCTCTCCCGTTGCAGAGCACAGGCTCCAGACGCGCAGGCTCAGCGGCCATGGCCCACGGGCCCAGCCGCTCCGCAGCATGTGGGATCCTCCCAGACCGGGGCACGAACCCGCGTCCCCCGTGTCGGCAGGCAGACTCCCAACTACTGTGCCACCAGGGAAGCCCTGCCTCATCTGTTTTTAAAGATGTAGGACTGTTGTGGGAATACTACGAAAGAGTTTTAAATTCTATAAATATAAATTCTTAACATTAATTAACAGAAAAGGCATTAGGAATCAGATACAAAGAACTTCCCTATTGGGTTTATTATAAAAATGGGCTTGAAAGGGAGATGTGAAATGTTCCATCATACCCTTAAACTGTTTGAAACAGGACAATTAGAAGTATTAAGTATTCAACCCAATTAGAATGAGTGTCTAGCTTTGATACTCAAGCTTCTTTTTGTTTTTGCCTTGATTCTATGACTTATCCAATTAGCCAAGGTAAGAACTTAGATTTCCCAGTGCCCGGCCCACTGCGCTTTAGTTACCATAGTTTAAAGATTGTACACTTGAACATCAAGCTGAAACGATTTGTTTTTGAGCTCAGTTATGCAAAGGTGGAAAAGGTAGATCCTGATTTTAGTTTCAACTTTCCCAAAGGGAGAGTTATGCTATCTTGAGGTTTCTCCAATTTAAAAATGGAAATTAAATGTACTGTTAGAACCTATTACTTGTTAAGGCTGTGTTAGTATTATAATTTTCACTTTAGATGTGCTAAAGGAAAAGTTGTTTAATGTGCATCTCTAAAATTTAAAATATACAGTGACTATGCAGTTGTTTTTTTTGTCATTTTTCCTAAACTTTTTAGGTTACCTTTTAGCAGTTATACCTGTAATTGTTTTTTAGATTTTGAAAAATAACAGCCTTTTTTTTTTAATACAGTCTTTTTTGCACTAAAGTTTTGCACACTAAGTTAAAAAACTTACAAATTTTCCAAAAAAAAATCTGTCAGTTGTAGTTACTTGCTTTTCATATGACAAATGGACTCTTGGAGCCAAATAATCTCTACAAATACTTTGCTTAATATTTATATCCATACTTGATATATTTATGAATATTTGATCCTTTCACATACTGTGTTTTAATAGAAATAATTTAAAATAGACAGATTCTTCCTTTGCAATAGTCAGTTTCCCAAAATAATATAAATTAACTTAAGCACTATTAAAAACAACTGAACTCTATTGATTAGATTATTTAAGGCATCATCTATTAAAATTTTAAATGCTCAAATGAGTGAACTATTTTTTAATAGTTTAAATAAATAAATGCTCAAATGCCACTGTTCCTAAACTTAGGTGACTAAAAAATATAAGTACTTAATACACTACCTCACACTCTCCTTCCCAAAACAGGCTGGATTATATCTATTTGATTTATACACTGTGACTTTTTCCTGCTGTTTTCCATCAAACTTAATTGTGAAAAATGGTGCCATGTTGCCCTCTTGATATTATTTTGAAGATCAGTTAGGTCTTAAAGCATCCAGATGCACACAGTTCTACACATATCTGTAGAATTAGCTCACTAAGGTCTGCTCCACAATATTTTTAATTGACTTACATGTTCTGTGGGAAAAGAAGAATCACAAAAAGTCTTTGCAATTGCATTCCTCTCTTCACTGGGCTCTCTCCTGGGATCTGGATGGATACTCGAGTTATTCAAAATGTCAGCAACTCTGTTAATGCTGGTACTATCTGGTTGACAAAAAAGGAAATGACAACTAAATTTTATTCTCCAGGCACTCGTTTTAGTGACTAAACTTTTTTCTGATCCAATGCTTTGTATTTAAAAAGTAACAATTTCTATTTTCTTCTCACTTTGAACACTGGTTTCCATAGGGTTTGCCCTTACATTAGGCATTTCATTTCAGAAAACAATTTTTTTATTGCTACTTTCTAAAACCTGCTGATTTCACATTAAAATTAGTGACATGGTATAAATATCTTCTAAAGCAATATAACATACCTTAAAATGTTATCCTTATTCCCCTGGTTACTGCACTGCCTACACATATAAACATTTATATAGTGAACATCTTACCAATTCTAAGGGAAAAGTCTGAACCAACTGAAAGTCAGATTTGTAAAATATATTTAAAAAGAAATTGGCCATGATAAAAAATCCAACAAAGGGCTGTCTAGTAGGGGGTCATTGGGCTTTAATAAATAGATAACAATGATTTAGAGAAACATGTAAGGTTAAAAGATATTTAGGAGTATCTTTTATAAGTCTGAGTATTTTACAAGTTGAATATCTATAGAATTTTAGTCATCTCTCCTTCCATCCTAATTTATATGATTGAGATTTAATTTAGAAGAAAGGACTTGTGAGAAAATGGTAAATGTTAGACCAGTCCATTGACTAACAGCATTAAACTAACCACAGCATTTGACAGACAAAATTAATGGAATCTGAAGTTTAATACATTTTATTATATCAGGAAAATTACAGTTTGTGAAGTGAGATTTTACAGTGTTTCCGTGTTTTCTATTTTCCCCTGTATTACTTCTCCATTCATGCCAGTAAACAAGATATACTTATTTTGCTTTTAATTCCCACATTTTCTTTTTAAAATTGTCTCAATTTCCTTTTTAAAAGAAGCCTGTTAAGTCAGAAGGCCATGCAAAGCTTTCCTTGTAATCCATATTTCTTCACTGGATCTAGACACATATTGTTAAACAGGCAAAGTTCCCGTAAAATCTAAGACTGTCTACGACAACCTCAACAACTTTAACTATGAGATTGCTATTAGCAAAATAAACATATTTTTATCATGATCATACTTCTTAAACAATAGTTATTTTTAAGTTACATTTATACAGCACCTATATATGTTATGTAGTATATCTCTGTTAAAATATCTTCAATATTAAAATTTTCAAATACACGAAAATGAAGGGTATGAACATCAATGTACTCATCACCCACCTTCAGTACTTCAATATTAAGTCACGTATTTCATCCATTTACCTCTCTCCCTATGTTTTTTTTAATTCTGGAGGATTAAAAAATTGTTTTATAATCTTTTGTTTCTGATTATTTTAAGAATGATCTAAGTTTTAGGTAAACTGCAATCCATTTAAGATTCTTTTGTTATAACTTACCAAGTTTCCTATACTTTGGTGTTTTTTTTTTAACATCTTTATTGGAGTATAATTGCTTTACATTGTTGTTAGTTGCTGCTGTATAACAAAGTGTATCTGCTATACATATACATATATCCCCATATCTCCTCCCTCTTGCGTCTCCCTCCCACCCTCCCTATCCTACCCCTCTAGGTGGTCACAAAGCACCGAGCTGATCTCCCTGTGCTATGTGGCTGCTTCCTACTAGCTAGCTATCTTACATTTGGTAGTGTATATATGTCCATGCCACTCTCTCACTTCGTCTCAGCTTACCCTTCCCCCTCCCCGTGTCCTCAAGTCCATTATCTATGTCTGCATCTTTATTCCTGTCCTGCCCCTAGGTTCTTCAGAACCATTTTTTTTTTTTAGATTCCATACATATGTGTTAGCATACGGTATTTGTTTTTCTCTGACTTACTTCACTCTGTATCCATCCACCTCACTACAAATAACTCAATTTTGTTTCTTTTTATGGCTGAGTAACATTCCATTGTATATATATGCCACATCTTTATCCATTCATCTGTTCATGGACACTTAGGTTGCTTCCATGTCCTGGCTATTGTAAATAGTGCTGCAATGACCATTGTGGTACATGACTCTTTTTGAATTATGGTTTTCTCAGGGTATATGCCTGGTAGTGGGACTGCTGGGTCATATGGTAGTTCTATTTTTAGTTTTGTAAGGAACCTCCATACTGTTCTCCATAGTGGCTGTATCAATTTACATTCCCACCAACAGTGCAAGAGAGCTCCCTTTTCCTGGAGGATTTTTAAAGCAAAACTCGCACATTGTTATTTCATGTGGTGGTTTGAAAGAGTAAAACAGTCTCCACTATCTGAACTATTTAATATTTGAATGTATTAATACAGGCATATAATTATTAAGGGATTCAATTTAAAGTGTTTCAAACAATGCTAAATATCAATGATATGAAAGGTATTAATGTTACACCTCACTATTACTTGCAAAATAAAAGAACAAAGCTAGATTTGTGGTGCTGGTGAAGGGACAGACAAAAATAGAAAAATTAAGGAAGGAGGGAAAAAATTGGGAGAAGAAAGTGACAACATAGGAGAGAAACTAAAACATAGTTCTGAGAGAAGGAAGTTTGGGTTTTTTTTGGTATGTTTTTTGTTTTGGGGGGGGTTTTTTTAGTATACAAAGAAAAGGAGTAAACATAACACTGGCAGAAGCTGTATCAACAACTTCACTGCATTTGCTCTAGAAAGTAAAAAAAGAGACTTGGATTAGGTAGATGTTCCTAATTTAAAATTAATGACCCAGACTTGTGGCTGTTTTTGCTATTTTCAGTTCTTTGATAATGAAATGTTTTTCTTTTTAATTTCCAAAATGCAATTGACCTCTGTACATGTTGATAATACTGGCTCAGATTTAGGTGAAAATAAGTCCATTTCCATTTAAATAAAACTTTTCCTACTTTTACATATATATCAATACGTATAAGGAGTCTTTTAGGTTTAGGCAAAAAAAATACTTATATATATATAGTAATATAAATAAATTTTCATTTTAAACAATCTGGAAAATTTTTACCAAGAATAATAAGTAGAAATACAAATTTTAAAAGAATTAAAACATAACCCTTATTTTCTTACCTGGTCCGCTATCCTTCCCGTCATCATCCACACCAACATTTTTACAAGGTGTCAACGAAACCATCTTTTTGTTTTCTAATAGACCTATTGGTCTCTTCTTCAGCAACAAAGGAATGCTAGATGTTGAAGTGCTCACTGTTTGACTTTCAATTTGATTTACTTTTGGCCAGGAACTGGGGTCTAAAAAATTCACATATACTAGAGTTTTCTCAGTTTTTTTATCTGAAGTTGAAAGATCAAAGGCTGACCTTCCACTTCTGTTTACTAAATCTCCAGATGGCTTTATGTGAAATGGACATGATTCTTCCAGCTGTCCTTCACTGTAAATTTTTCCTGAAACAATGTCATTTAATGACTCTGTTTTCTCTGTACTATTTAACAATGTATGCTGTCTTTCATTAGGGAAGAGGTCATTTTTTTTTACTTCAGTTCTCTGATTCTCATCAATCTGGCTCTCTTTACTGGAAAACTGTATTTCTGTGGAAGTTTTCACATGAATAGCAGTTTTCATATCTTTGGCTTGTGAAGCATCTATATTCTCATTGTTAATCTGAAGATGGGAAACAGTCACATTGTTTTCTAGATACCCCAAACAGTTCTTAACTTGACTGTTATGCATATCATTCACATTTTTCCTATATATAGTTCTTTTCACAGGGCTTGAGTTGGGTGTCACCAACACAGGCATAATATTAACATTTTTATCTGAATTCTTTAAAAGTACGTTCAAACTGTCACTGAAAACAGCAGAAGAAATGGGGCGGTTGATTGCTATATCACAGGGAATAGTTAGTTCAGGTTGCTCTGAAGTACCATCACCAACTTGCTGAAAATCTGAAATTTCTTTAAATGGCAATATGCTACATTCACTTTTTTTATTTAACAGTTGTATTTGTCTTATTTTACATTGTTTATCATCTAACATAACATTCCTTGAATCCGGTAAATTATATTTCTGACACTGGACAAGATTCCTTTTTACATCTAGAGATGAATCCAAATCTGCTTTGGTTTGGCAACTATTTGTAATTTCCTTCTCCGTGTCATTTTCTTGAGTCCCTGGAAGCAATCTGAATTGCTGTTTGAATGGTTCATCTTCAGAAACATCTTTTTTATGATTTGTATTGCAAGCCATCTCATCTAAAATACTGTTAAATGATGTTCTGTTATTTTCAACCCCCAGGTGTACATCTGCATGGTGATGATCTAATCCTTCAGTTCTTTCTGGGTGTATCTTTTCTCTTTCTATTGATATATCTGCCACTAAAAAAGAAAGATTTGGTGATTTAAATTCTGTACACCCATTATCTTTTTCCAAGTCCACTTTGTCTTGTATTTCTATAGTAACCACTTTTGTAAAGTCAGTAACATCCAAGGTTTGTCCTTGACTAATTAATTCTTTTTCTATGCTGAGGGTTTCGCTTAGGGAGATTTCACTTTGATTTTCATTCTGAGGTACAATAGTATTAATTTTCTTCTTGGGGCTTTTTTCAAAAGGTTGTAAGTCTGTTATAATGAGAACACAGTAAATTTTTGGGTTATACACAAAAGCCTGCTTTTATAAAATGCATGTTAACTATTTTTATAAAAACATATTTAGCTTTAAATATTTCACTGGCAAGCTATTACACAAACATAATGACACCAATTTTATATAAATATTGAGTTCCCTTTAATAAGGATGCTAAAACGTTCGACTGTATTCACACTAAATTTTTATTTCATAACAGCGAAAGTATTTTTGGTTTAAAAAAGCTAAGTTGAGGGCATTACAAAAAGTAAGTTGAGGGCATTACAAAATGGTTATTTCTCTAGTCTGTTGCTTCCTTTTGGGCATACGGTACAATTCCATATAAACACACAGCTGATTAGATAAAAATTAATTTACTCTAACGGTCAAATTGTAATTTCTCTTACTATGTAGATGCAGAAATTGCTAGCTGGTTTCTTCAAGACTAATAATCATCACTTTCTTACTCACTACCTTGTAAATATTTTTAAAATTTGGAATACTTTTGGGTAAAATATATAGAATATCTACTTAAGATATTAATTTTATTCATCTGGGTTTTAACCATAGATTTCAAAATTTCAGTATAGTTAACAATAATCTGGACTACAAATTTAGGGCATGAAGGGTCTTTTTAATCCAATCATTCTCTCTACAACATCTCCACCAAGTGGTTGTTCAGCCTAGGTTTGAACAAACTTCAAACTACCTTCTTTAAACCACTCTTTTTCAATATGGATGAATCAGTCAAATTTTCAATGGTTACAGAAAGGTCATTTGAACTAAGAAAAGTGCTCTGGAGTCTGGTCATCAAAAGGTTATTGGTAGCTCATTCTTGGCAAATCAGTGAAGGCAGAAACCAGAATGCAAAAAGCCAATGAATAAGTGATGAGAAGGGAAAGCAAAAATGTATTTTTCCCCCTAATATTGACTCTATTGAAGAATAGCTCAAAAGACATACAAGTACTTTTGTTAAGACACATACAAAGGGAAAAGTATTTCTCCAATTATACTACTAGGTCCTCAAAGCAAAGACTGTAATTGATATTCCCCTAAAATGATCAATATAAAAATTAGAAAATATCAATGTAACCTTAGGTTACCTTCATTACCTATAGTGATTTCTTCTATAAATGGGGCTTCTTTCTTTTCCTCCTTTTCTCTGTATTCAGTGTCTAAACAACAACTCTCAGTATTTTCTTCCCTTACTTCTTGCCTGGAATTATATTTCTGTATGATGGTATTTTCTGATTTTTCCACTGACATTTCAGTATTTACTTCTGGAAGGTTCTAGTGTAAAATAGAAAAGGTTCCTTTAATGTAAACACAGACTGTTAAAAAGTATAAAACATTTGAACAAACTTTGTTAATGCAAGTGGAATCTATATTTCAGTTCAACCATCCAGCAGTTTCTATTTGAAAGCCAAATGATTTTTTGGCTAAATTTAATATACTGTTCTTTGTAACAAGATCACTGTAAGTTAATTTTGTATAGTCTATCATATTTAAATAAAATGGAGAGCCTTAGATGTTTTCAAACATGCATTCCACATTATTATATAATACCACACATTAAGAACTACTCCTTTATTAAAAGCAAAGTAATCATGGCAGGCAAATTGTTTTGAGTGTTTGGTATTTTTATGTATCTTTAAAATAGTGAATCAATTCAACATCTTTTTATTCCCCCTAAATATTGAGCACATATTACATGGAAGCACTGCACTAGGCTTTGGGATACAATGATGAACAAAATATAGTCCCTATCCTCAAAAAACTTATGGTCCACTGGGGAAGATAGTAAAAGAAATGACAGGCAATTTTAATATAGATGGGGATAAGCAGGCACTCCAGGGAGAACAAATGGCATTCACAGATGTTAAAAGCAAACAAAATTATAGTCTTTTCATGTAGTTTTACTTCGTGGAACTACTTGGGATTTACTTCAGCTTGAGCTTAGATGCTGGGAGAAGAATGGAGAGAAATGAAGCTTGAACTAGGCCTAGGTCGTTAAGGGCCCAATATAGCATACTAAGGAGTTCTAACTCTACCAGAAGTCAATGAGAAGTCACTGAAGGATTCAGGCAAGGTGATTAACATGAGCTGATTGGAAAGACCATTCTGGCTGCAGTATAAAGAATGGATTAGAGTAATATTTTCCAAACTTCACTGTTTAAAACCTGAAATAAGAAATAAATATGTTTTACAACACAATGAGCATACCAAGTAACACCAACTCAATGAGATACATTCTAATATTTTCTATGTTACATTATTTTATTTCATTTTTAAAGGAATGCCAGTCACGAAACCACCAGACTGATTTCCATGTACCACTAACAGGCTGCACTTAGAAGTCTGAAAAACACTGAATTAAGGGGAAGCAACAAGAGGCAGAGAGATGCGTCATAAGAATGCCACAGTAGTCCAGGTGATATCAGCAAAGATGAAAAGCCTGAATAGATTCATGAATTATTTATTAAGCTAATATCAACTGTTGAATGATTGGTTATGAAAACTGAGAGGAGAGTCGAGACTGATTTGCAGAGTTTGGATTAGGTACCTAGGTGACTGGTGGGTGTTATTTACTGAGCTAGAAAACAGGAGTAGGAGGTTTAGAGAAATATCACGAGTTCATTTTAAATCTCTTGATGGGACTTCCCTGGAGGCGCAGTGGTTAAGAATCTGCCTGCCAATGCAGGGGACATGGGTTCCATCCCTGGTCCGGGAATATCCCACATGCCACGGAGCAAATGAGCCTGTGCACCACAACTACTGAGCCTGCGCTCTAGAGCCCATGAGCCACAAACTACTGAGCCCACACACCACAACTCCTGAAGCCCATGACCCTAGGACCCATGCTCTGCAACAAGAGAAGCCACTGCAATGAGAATCGCACGCACTGCAAGGTGGAGTAGCCCCTGCTCACCGCAACTAGAGAAAAGCCCGCTTACGGCATCGAAGACCCAATGCAGCCAAAAAATTTTTAAAATAATAAAAAAAATTTTTTTTAAATCTCTGTAGTTTGAAGAGTTATTAGTAAGACAAAAAGGTGGGAGATGTCTAATGAACATTTAGATGTATAGAACTGGAACTTTTAAGAGAAAACTGAGCTGGAAATGTAGATTTGAAAATATCTGGCAGATAGAGGGCAGCTGAAGACATACAAGTTGATAAGACTGATTAAGAGTATATTTTAAGAGGAAAGAGAATAAAGAATAAAATGCTAATGAAAATCCCCAAGGGAAAGGCAGGGGAAGGGAATCTTGCAAAGGAGGAGTTTGCAAAGGAGATGGAGAAAAATAGTATGGTGGTTACCAGGAGCTTTGGAGTTGGATAAATATAGGTTCAAATCCTGTTTCAGTACCTATTAACTGTGAAACCCTAGAAGGATACTTACAGAGTTGACCCTTGAACAACATGGCTTTGAACCGCACAGGTCCAATTATACGCAGGTTTTCTTCAATAGTAAATACTACAGCACTACACATCTGCTGTTGGTTGGTTGAATCTGTGGATGCTGAACCATCGATATGGAGGAACCGCGTATATGAAGGGTCAACTATAAGTTATACACAGATGTTTGACTGCTCTGAGGGTTGGTGCCCCTAACCCTGGAGTTGTTCTGGGGTCAACCATTTTAAGAGTTATCCATTGCTGTATAGCAAATACCTCAAATTTGGTGGTTTGTAACAGCAAACATTTATTATCCCATAGTTTTGATGGGTCAGGAACTTAGGAATGGCTTGGCTTGATGGTTCTGACCCGGGTCTCTCATGAGGGTCTAGTCAAGCTGTCTGTCGTCTGAAACTTTAACTGGAGCTGGAGGTTCTGTTTCTAAGAAGGCTCACTCCCGTGGCTAGCAGCTGTGAGGGCTGTTGGGTGGAGGAGTGCCTCAGTTCTCTTGTATGTGGCTTTTCATCCTCCAGAGCCCCTCTTCACTATGTGGCCTCTCTGGCAGGATAGCTGGGACTTCCTTACATGGCTCAGAAAGAGAGAGAGGCGGAGAGACAGACACAGACTGAGAGACAGAGAGCGTGTTCACCCACGCTCTCACAGAAACCACAGTCTTCTTGTAACCTAATCTCAGAAGAATTGTAACGCATCACTTCTGCTATAGTCTATTAACTAGAAGCAAGTTACTAAATCCAACTCACACCCAGTGGATGGTATTACGAAGGAACATGAACACCAGGAGGTGGGAATCACTTGGTGCCACTCCTCAGTGTATACCTTCCAAAAATTAAAAGCAGAGATTCAAACAGATAGTTGTATGCTAATGTTCACAACAGCACAACATCCAAAAGGTGAAAGCCCAAGCGTCCATCAACAGAAGAATGGGGCTTCCCTGGTGATGCAGTGGTTAAGAATCTGCCTGCCAGTGCAGGGGACACGAGTTTGAGCCCTGGTCCAGGAAGATCCCACATGCCACGGAGCAACTAAGCCTGTGTGCCACAACTACTGAGCCTGTGCTCTAGAGCCTGCGAGCCACAACTACTGAGCCCATGCACCGCAACTACTGAAGCCTGCGCACCTACAGCCTGTGCTCTGCAACAAGAGAAGATACCACAATGAGAAGCCCGTGCACCGCAACAAAGAGTAGCCCCTGCTCACCACAACTAGAGAAAGCCCGCACGTAGCAATGAAGACCCAACACAGCCAAAAATAAATAAATTAAATAAATAAATTTATTTTTTAAATAAACCAAAACAGAAGAATGGACACACAAAATGTAGTGTATCCATACAATGGAATATTATTCTGCCATAAAAAGGAATGAAGTGCTACAACATCGGTGAACTTTGAAAACATCATCTAAATGAAATAAGCCAGACAAAGAGGACAAATATTGTACAATTCTATTTATATAAAAAATATAGAATAGACAAATTCATAGAGTCAGAAAGTAGATTAGAGGTTACCTGGGGAGAGGGGAAAATCAGAAGTTATTGATTTATGGTTACACAGTTTCTGTCTGGGATGATGCAAGTTTTGGAAATAGCGGTGATGATTTCAAAACATTGTAGTTGTAATTAATGCCACTAAATCGTAATTAGTACAACTGAATTGTAATTTTAACCACTTTAAAATGGCAAATTTTATGTTATATATTTTTTACCACAATAAAAGAAATTTCTAAATAAAAGTGGTCTACAAAACATCAGAGAAAGTATGATTTATTTTAGTTTTTAAAAAATGCATATAAATGAATAGCTATGTGTGTCTGTTTCTATACAAACACACACATAGAAAAACTCTGGAAGTCATATACCATAATTTTAACAATCACTATTTCTGGATGGTGGGTTATGGGTGATCTTCACTTTCTTATTTTAAAGTATCTATATCGTCTACATTTCTTAAAATAAAAACATGATTTATAATCTGAATAAGTTATTTTCAGTATGAAAGTGAATGAATGCTGATCAACTTTTTATGAATGCAAGTCTATATTCATTTCTTTTTTTTTTTTTTTTTTTTTTTTTTTTTCCGGTACGCGGGCCTCTCCCTGCTGTGGCCTCTCCCGTTGCGGAGCACAGGCTCCAGACGCGCAGGCTCAGCGGCCATGGCTCACTGGCCCAGCCGCTCAGCGGCATGTGGGATCCTCCCGGACCGGGGCACGAACCCGTGTCCCCCGCATCGGCAGGCGGACTCTCAACCACTGCGCCACCAGGGAAGCCCTATATTCATTTCTATAATCAATCAGATGTAGGAATTACTTGCTATTTATAGCTCTCAAGCTATGTTATAGCTATGAATATTAAAATGACAATCAATATCTCTGGCCTGGACTATTGCATTGTTCTCCAAGTTGGAATCCATGCCTTTAGCTTTGTCCCACTGTCTACCCACATCATCACCAAAATGACGTTTCAAAAAAGTAATCTAAGCACTTTACTCCTTGTTTAAAAGCCCCCAAATGGTAGTGTCAAGAACAAATTTCTATGAATGGACTATATAGCCCTCTACAGTCGGTCTTCTGCCTATCTTTTCAACCTCTTATCCTGCTACTTACTGCCTTGCTAACCAACATCTAGTTTACATATTGAATAACAATATTTCACTTTTCTGATTCTTGCTCACTTTACTCCATCTAATTTAAATCTCTATCTGGAAAATTCTTAGTTATTTTTAACAACTCAGCTCAAAAATGTCTTGCTGTGTGAGGTCTACCCCTCATACACAAGTAAGGTGAAAAAAGCAAACACTAATCATAAAAGATGGAACAGCTATATTAATATCAGACAAAATAATATTACTAGGATAGGGATGGACATTTCATAATGATAAAAAGGTCAATTAATCAGGAAGTCATAATAACTATAACTGTGTATACACCTAATAACAGGGCTTAAACACACATGAAGCAAAAACTGACAGAACTGAAAAGAGAAATATAAATTCACAGTTATAATTAAAGATTTCCCACTAATTTATAGAACAAGTACACAAAAAAATCAGTAAGGATAGAGAAGACTTGAGCAACATTATCAACCAAACTGACCTGACATTTATAAAACATTCTACCAGTCAACAACAGAATACACATTCTTTTCAAGGGTACATGAAATATTTGCCAAGATAGAAAATATACTTGGCAAAAAAACAAGTCTTAATATATTTAAAATGATAAAAGTCTTACTTAACTTTGAAGTCATTAACAGAAATATATTTGGAAAATTCTCAAATATTTGGAAATTAAACAGCATGCTTATAGGTCAAACTCATATTCATGGGTCAAGGAAGAGCTCACAAGAGAAATGTTAAAATATGTTCAACTGAATAAGAATGAAAACACATCAGAATTTGTAGAATGAAGCTAAAGCAGTGCTTAGTGGAAAATTAATAGCTTTAAATGCTTATATTAGAAAAGAAGAAAGGCCAATAACCAATAAATTGACAAGTTAGATGAAAAGAACAAGTTCCTTGAAAGAAAAATTAGCAAAATGGACTGTGTTGGAGGTCTCCAAGTCTACCCCCAGGTTTGGTGATTTGCTGTGAAGACTCATATGACTCAATATACAGTTGTACTCCTGACTAAGATTTATAACAGCAAAGAATATAAAGCAAAATCAGCAAAGGGAAAAGGCACAAGAGGTGAAGTCTGGAGGAAACCATGTACAAACCTCTTTCAAGAGTCTTCTAGTGGAGTCACATAGGACATGCCTAATTCCCACAGCAATGAATTGTGATCACAAATGTAAATTGTTGTCTACCAGAAAGCTCGTTAGAGACTCAGTGCCCAAAGTTTTTTGGTTGCTGGTCACTCTCTGCCTAGCATGTGCCAAAACTCCTGACTCCCAGAAAGAAAGCAGATGTTCAAAGTAAACTACTTAATAGTTTAGGCCCAGTGAGCCATTCCTGTCTGTTAGAAAGTGGTGGGAACCCTCCCCAAATCCAAAGTACCAGGTATCAGTCAAGAGCCAAACTTACAAGCAGGTCTTTCAGAGGCCTTTCACAGGCCTGCTATGTCAACTATTTTCTGCACACTGACATAAAAAGAAATTGAGACTCTGAATAGCCCTATAAATAATTTAAAAACTAAATTTGTTATTAAAAGTATTCCCACAAAGAAAAAGCCTAGATAGCTTCACCAATGAATTGTATATAATATTTAGTAAGTAACACCAGTTCTACACAATACTCTTTCAGGAGGAGAGAACACATTCCAACTCAATTTATGTGGCCAGTATTACTCTGACACAAAAAAACAGACCAAAAGAATGCAAAGAAAAAACAAAACCTATGTATCAATATTCCTCATCAATTCAAAACCCCTAACATAGCATTAGCAAATCAAATCTAGCCATATATAAAAAGGATAGTACATATCCCAGGAATGCAAGGTAAATTTAGAAATTAATTAATGTAATTAATTGGTTAATACTGACACATTAACAGAATAAAGAAAAAAATATGATCTCAATAGATACCGAAAAAACATTTGACAAACTTTAATACCCACTCATGATAAAAATTCATTCATGATAAAAACTCAGTGAACTAGGAATAGAAGGAAACTTCCTCGACCTGACAAAGAGCATATACAAAAAAATCTATGGCTAACATAATATGAAATGATGAAAGATTAAATACGCTCCATCTAAGATGAGAAGTAAGGCAAGCATGTCAACTCTTAGAACTTTTATTTAACACTGTACTAAAGAGTCCTAGCTAGGGCAATAAGTTGAGGAAAAAAATAAAATGTATACAGAGCAGAAAAAGAAGTAAAATTTATCTGCCTTAAATTCTCAGATGACATAATCATATATATAGAAAACTCCAAAGTCCAACCAAAAAAACCCTACTACTATAATAAGTTAATTAAAAAGGTAAAAGGATAAAGAAAAGGTAAAAGGATACAAGGTCAATGTACAAAAATCAATTTTAATTCTATATACTAGCAACAATTAGAAAAATTAATTTTTAAAATACTATTTACAGTAAGAGCACAAAACATGAAATATTCTGGGATAAATTTAACAAAATACTTTCAAGACCTGTGCAATGAAAACTACAAAACATTTCTGAAGGATATTAAAGAATATCTAAATAAATGTAAAGATACATACCATGTTCATGAATTCTATGTTATGATGTCAATTCTTTGCAAATTAATCTATACATTCAACACAATCCAAGTCCAAACCCCAGAGACTTTTTCTTTTAGAAACTGACAAACTGATTCCAAAAGTTATATGGAAACGCAAAGGACTTAGGATAGCCAAAACAATTTTGGAAAAGGACAAAATTGAAGGACCTATACTACCACATTTTAAGACTTCTTATAAAGTTACGCTAATAAAGAAAGTGTTATATTGGCTTAAAGATGGACATATAATCAAAGGAATATAATAGAGGGTGCAGAAATAGACCCACATATATTTATTTGGTTAACTGATTTTCAAAGAAAGTACCAAGGCACAATGGGAGAAAAAATTGTCTATTCCACAAAGGTATGTGCTAGAACTGAAAATTCATGTCCAAAAAAAGACCCTTGATCCTTATGTCATATTGTACATAAAAATTAACTAAAAATGTATTACAGACTAAACACTTATACTAATTTTTCAAAGTTGAGAAATGGAAAATATGAAGCATGGAGAAAATCATCAGTGATGGTCCTAATTTCTTTAAGAGCTTATACCCCCAACATACTTGAATTTTACCTGAAACTTCTTGTCTTCCTCAAACTTTTTCTGATCGCATAATTCATCATAATGTTCTTGTAACTTAGTATGAGTTTCTTTAAGTGATGATAACTCATTTTTAATCTCATTAATTTCTCCATTAAGTTCTTCAACCTAATATAACATTTAACCAAAATGAAAACGTATATAAATTTATTTTGTATAAAAATACTTTATTAACACAAGTCTTTGGAAATAGTAAAAAATGAAAACATTCCAGAAGTAATTACTAATATTAAAAGCTACCATTTATTGACTAGTGCTGAGTACTTAATAAACATAATTTCACACTCATAAAAATCCTATGAGGGGCTTCCCTGGTGGCGCAGTGGTTGAGAATCTGCCTGCCAATGCAGGGGACACGGGTTCGAGCCCTGGTCTGGGAAGATCCCACATGCCACGGAGCAATTAAGCTCGTGAGCCACAACTACTGAGACTGCGCGTGTGGAGCCTGTGCCCTGCAACAAGAGAGGCCACGACAGTGAAAGGCCCGCGCACCACAATGAAGAGAAGCCCCCGCTTGCCGCAACTAGAGAAAGCCCTCGCACAGAAACGAAGACCCAACACAGCCAAAAAAAAAAAAAAAAATCCTATGAGGTATTTTTAGTCTCCAATTTACAGGCGAGAAATGTGAGGCTCACAGACGTTAAGTAGCTTGCCCAAGATCAGGTAGATATAAAGTGGTAGTCAAGAGTCAAATCCAAGGCTAAGTCTAGGGGTTGTGCTTTCAAGTACTACATTAAACTACCTCTTGTTACAAATGAAAAATTAATTTATTTTTAATCATAAAAATTCTATAAAAGTTACCACTTCATTGCTTTCTTAAAGTTTTATTTTCTTGTTGCAAATTAGATATACAGATTTTAACTCAATTAGATGAAGAATACTGAGCACTAACCAGTACCACAGAAACTGACTCTTCAGCCTAATACTTGCATCTACACACTGGGCTTTTACTGGCTATAAAATTTCATAATCTTTTTCTTGGGGGGGTTCTCCTTCATAGGAACCTCAAATGTAAGACAAAGTAAGTTCCATTGAAGAGAAAAATACCTTTTTGTCATAAAATATTACAAAAGTTTCTCTTAATTTTAAACGACTAAAAATTCCACAAGTGCTCTCTATCCCATCCTCTCCTGTCTCCCCCTCCCCCATTTTTTAAAAGATTTTTTTGATGTGGACCATTTTTAAAGTCTTTATTGAATTTGTTACAATATTGCTTCTGTTTTATGTTTTGGTTTTTCTTGGCCGCGAGGCATGTGGGATCTGCTCCCCGACCAGATATCGAACCTGCACCCCTGCATTGGAAGGTGAAGTCTTAACCACTAGACCATCAGGGAAGTCACTTCTGTCTCCCTTAGAGCTTAGCTCTAGCAAAGATCTCTTCACTCCTGCCTAGTCTCAATCTTTCCCACTATACCAGTATATTTTCAGCCAACAAATATGCTCTTGTCACGTTCCTAACTTTTTTCTCCTTGACTCAATTACTCTAACTCTCTTACTTCTTAAAATAAAGTCCACTCTTACTACTTTCAAATTCTAATCTCTCACCACTCCTTAACACCGACTTCTGCCCTCATTGTTCTACTGATTATTTTTCTCAGCTATCACCTGCAAATTAGCCAAAGGACTTGTTCCAAGTTTCACACCATTTAACAGCACTGTAGCTCGACTATGTTGACTACTTATTCTTGAAATAGCCTCTTTTCTTCATTTTCATGGTGTTACTCTCTTTTTATCCTTCTACCTTTCTCACCATTCTTATCAGGCTCCCTCTCCCCTCCTGCCCCAATACACACACACTAACCACTCGCAAAATGTTGGTGTTCCCCAAGGCTCTTTCTTCTTTAGCCTTCTCTTCAAGTCTACCACTCCTTCCACAGATGATCTTATCATACGCTCAAATTTCATCTTTATGCTAATAAGTCTTAAATCTATATCTCATCTCCCAACCTCTCTCCTAAGATTAGATTCACGTTTCCAAATGCATGATATACATTTCAAGTCAGATGTCCTGCCGTCACCATAAATTCATCAGTTTCCAAATTAAATTCATTTTCATCCACCAAATGTGCTTCTCCTTTCACATTCCTTATGTCAATTAGTGACATTATTATTCTGCTCATTATGTTAATCTCAGAATCATGGTTTACTCCTTTTCCTTCTAAAATCCATTATACATAAAATGTCACTAATCCTGCTAATTCTACTTCCAAAATGCTTCCTGTATCTATCCCTCTTCTCTGTTCTCACTACTGTTGCCCTAATTTACACCCTCATAGGCTCGTGGTTAGCTTATTTGCAACATTCTTCTTACTAATCTCTTTCCATAATGCCATTCTCCATACTGTTGCAAGAGTTATTTTTCTAAAATGCAGATCTATGTCACTTTTCTGCTTTAAAAATCTCAATGGCTTCCCATTACTTATAAAATAAAATTCAACTTCCTTAGTAAAGAACTCTTCAGAAGGTGATCTCAACCTAATTTCCACTGTCACATTCTAGATCAGACTATTCATCATCCTTGAGAATGCAGTTTCATGCCTCCATCATTTTTCCCTTTCTTAAATGGAATACCCACAGAGTGGAATGGGAAGTATAGGAAGCAGGCACCTTCTGCCTGGTGAAACCCTATTCATCTTTCAAGTCCAAATTCTAGTGTCATCTTTTCTCTAAAACTTTCTCCAACCTAGTTAAACAATATGATTTATTTTGTGCTTTCACAGTAATTTGTTAATACTAATGCGAACACCTACTAAAAACACTCAGCACTATTGTGGTCAACTTAATAATTACCTGTCTTTTGAGAGTGTGAGCTCTTTAATAATCTTTGTATTTTAGGCATCTTTGAAAATCCAGCACCTAGAATAGTGCTTAACACATAACAGATGCTCAACATATGTTGTGAATTGAATTCCTTTTGTGATACCCCCTTTCCCTAAAAAATTTCTAAACATCCCCATTTATTATCTTTTTATCTATACACAACCATTGGCTGTGTAACTAGCCAAATAAAAACAGATACACATACCATGTTCTTTAAGACATTTCAAAGAGTTTTAAATATATTATCTAGTAATAGTCACTGTTTATTTTTTTTAAACAGCAGTATATATGATTTCATCTTATTTTTGTCAGTATCTTTTAATGATTTTTAAAAACCCATCCTGATCCAATCTCAGTAGCAACACTATAATTGTCCTTCACTCAAGAATGGTGAAAAACTGATATCAAGATAGAAATACAATTAAAGAGTAGATCTGACCTCCCATTCAAGAAAACTCCTATAGAACCAAAGCAGCTTTTTAGAAATTTACCTATGTTCTGTTTAGTATGAAATCATATGGAAGTGAAATGATTTTAGATGCTAAAGATCCTAAGACAAAACCAATTTTATCCAAATTATAGACTGCGGCCTCACCAGTGAAGCTGAATGCTTATTTTCTTAATTCAATTGACTTTTTTTTCTTGGGGGAGGGACATACTTGAAATATCATTAGGAAAAATAAATGCTTAATTTTCTCTTATCTCAACTAATTATTTTTGGTGTGGCTGACATATTCAAGTTTATATTCTCTTTTTACTTCATAGTTTTCCTTATCCTGACAGTACTATTTCCATGATCTTTTAAGCCTTAGAAATGAGAAGGAAGTGTTGGGATGCAGGGTAGATTAGCTGAAGCTAAAATGAAAATTACTATGCTTGTTGCTTAATGACAAACTTTACCTATTTAGGGGCCACTAAGCATTTTATAGTATTTTGATACAATTAATTACAAAATATTTTTTGAGAATTAGGTAACGCTTATCAAATTCATCAGTGAAGATTTGATCTCTTCAAAATACAGATTAAGAGAACATGTTAGCTGCAAATGGATCAAAAAATCAAGAATTACTTACATAACAATTTATATCAAACAAAATCATCTACAGAATAGTATGCATATATATATTATTATAGTATTAGAATTATATATTATAATTAGTATAATAGTTTAAAATATAATCTTACTTACCCAAAATATAGCTTTCATAAACTCTTAAATAATTACCTTCTATTTTTTTTAGTTCTTTTAAAAGAATTGAAGGCAATAAAAATAGATAAAGTAGAGTAATTGATTTGGGGGTTCACCAGTCATAAAAGTGAACCTTATATTTCACAACTTTAATTTACATCACTTTTCACTTTTATTATCTACTTCACTGAAATTAAAATTTAATGTAAAATAAAGAGTTGTGCTTTAAGGAAATACGTTTATAACATAACAATTCTCATGATAAAATGTTAATACTATAGAACACAACTACTGTATATATGTTCTACACATGGCTTTAATACAAGTCAAGAAAACTGCTGAGGAAAGCTAAAGAGATCAGCTAACAATAAGGCCTATATAATTCTGTATTATAATCATTTACTAAAACACTATCAATGGTTTTGTGAAAAGGAAAATTAATTTTTATTTGTCACATACGAAAAGTCATACAAAATATACATAAATACACACATATATGTATGGTTTTTCATGCACGAAAGCATTACAGAAAATTTTATTAAATTTAGCTTTAAAAACATTCACTTCTTGGAAATATAAGTACAAGAAGACAATGTGTCTGACTTTATTCCTATATTATTTTTGCAATATTTTTTTAGCATTTAATAGTTATTTTAAATGTCTACTACTTAAAATATTTTAATATTTTACTGTTTAATAAACCTACATGCTTTTTCCAAGTTTCTAGTGCTTGCTCATGCTTGTTTTGAAGACTAAGGAACTTTTCTTCATTTTCTTTCACCTTCTCCCTTTGCAGCTCATTATCTCTTTCAAGGGTCTGCAATAAAATTAATTATCCAAAAAATAATCAATACCACATTAATGAATTTTGATGTGTTTTATGTTGCTTGGACCTTTGCTTCTAACATGCTGAAAGTGCCATACAGATCAGTGATAATGTGCTACCTCAACAATAATTTTCATAAATTAACAGAAAGGTGCTTATAGTTTAGTTAACAGGAAATAGGGGGAGGTTATGAAAAAGAAATGGCTATAAAAGGGTATAAAAACATTGCCATTATTCAGTTTCACTGCATAAGTTTTAATGTACTGAAAAAGTAATATAAACTACAGCACTGAAAAATATGAAATGTAGCACAATCCAGCCTAACCCTACTAAAAATTTTTATCTACCACAGAACATATTTTCCATATCTGTTTATTTCAGAAATTAATTGGTTGGAAAACTCTTAAATACAATATAAATTTTTAATTTCAAATTAACACTTTTTTAGTAGAACTTCAATATTTACTATATTAACTTATTACTTCATATATTAACATATTATATAATCACCACCACACTCCCTCTCCTGTTCCCAAAAAACCTTTAAAGGGTAAAAATACTACTGTTTTCTAAGACAAGGGTTTAAAAGCAATTAAATCAGTGTCACCAATATTATTAGGTTTCTTCAGTGTCAGCTGATAATCCAAGTAAACTTCTCTAAAAGGACAAATAGTAAGAACTCTCCCTACATGTCTAATATATCTGAAATTTTTATGTTCATTTGTTTATCGTTATTAAAGCTAAGTACATTCAGGGTAAACATCCAAGCCACACAAAGGATAGAAAGAAAAGGCAAAGTTTTCCTCTACTGTTTTTCCAGCTCTCCTCCCCAGAGGTAACCACTCTAGTAGTTTCTTGTGTATCCTTCCAGAAATTATCTATAAGCATACAAGTACATAAAATATATCTTTTTAAGTAGAGATGAAACCACATCATACATACCATGTTGTTCTGCAATCTGCTTTTCTAAAACTATGAATAATGTATCTTGCTTAATTTCCATATCATTATATATAGATCTATCTCATTTTAAAGGCTTCATAGGCCTAGGGACTTTCAAGTTGGCAGAGGAATAAGACGTGGAGACCACCTTCCTCCCTACAAATACATCAAAAATACACCTACAGAACAGCTCCTACAGAACACCTACTGAATGCTGGCAGAAGACCTCAGACTTCCCCAAAAGTCAAGAAACTCCCCACCTGGGTAGGGCAAAACAAAAACAAAAACAGAGACTAAAGAATAGGGATGGGACGTGCACCTCTGGGAGGGAGCTGTGAAGGAGGAAAAGTTTCCACACACTACGAAGCCCCTTCACTGGCGGAGACGGGGTGGGGGGGAAGATTCGGAGCCACGGAGGAGAGCGCTGCAACAGGGGTGCGGAGGGCAAAGTGGAGAGATTCCCACGCTGAGGATCGGTGCCAACCAGCACTCACCAGCCTGAGAGACTTGTCTGCTGACCCGCTAGGGCGGGTGGGGGCTGGGAGCTGATCAGAGGTCAGATCCCAGGGAGAGGACCGGGGTAGGCTGCGTGAACACAGCCTGAAGGGGGCTAGTGCACCACAGCTAGCCGGGAGGGAGTCCAGGAAAAAGTCTGGAGCTGCCAAAGAGACAAGAGACCATTGTTTGGGGGTGCGCGAGGAGAGGGGATTCTGAGCACCACCTAAATGAGCCCCAGAGACGGGCACGAGCCGCGGCTCTCAGCACAGACACCAGCGACTGGCATGAAACACTAAGGCTGCTACTGCAGCCACCAAGAAGCCTGTGTGCGCGCACAGGTCACTCTCCACACCTCCCGGCCCGGGAGCCTGTGCAGCCCACTACGGCTAGGGTCCCGGGATCCAGGGACAACTTACCCGGGAGAACACACGGCACGCCTCAGGCTGTTGCAATGTCACGCTGGCCTCTGCCCCCGCAGGCTCACCCGGTATTCCGTACCCCTCCCTCCCTCTGGCCTGAGGGACCCACAGCCCCCTAACAGATGCCCTCAGGCGACCCACACGCAGAGGTGGGAACAGATGCCCTCAGGCGACCCACACGCAGAGGCGGGGCCAAATCCAAAGCTGAACCCCAGGAGCTGTGAGAACAAAGAAGTGAAAGGGAAAGTTCTCCCAGCAGCCTCAGGAGCAGCGGATTAAATCTCCACAATCAACTTGATGTACCCTGCATTTGAGGAACACCTGAACAGACAACGAATCATCCCAAAATTGAACTGGTGGACTATGGGAGGAACTGTAGACTTGGGGTTTGCTTTCTGCATCTAATTTGTAGTGTGATTTTTTCTGTATAGCTTTGCTTTTACCATACATCCTAGGGCTCTGTCTTTTTTTTTTTCGTTTTCTTTTTTTTAGTATAGTTTCTAGCTCTTGTTATCATTGGTGGATTTATTTTTTGGTTTGGTTGCTCTCTTCTTTCTTGCTTTTTTTTTACTACTTTTTTTTTTTTGCTATACGCAGGCCTCTCACTGTTGCAGCCTCTCCTGTTGCAGAGCACAGGCTCCGGACGCGCAGGCTCAGCGGCCATGGGTCACGGGCCCAGCTCCTCTGTGGCATGTGGGATCTTCCCGGACCGGGGCACAAACCCGTGTCCCCTGCATTGGCAGGCAGACTCTCAACCACTGCGCCACCAGGGAAGCCCCTTATTACTGTTTTATTTAAAAAAATATTTTTATTTTAATAACTTTATTTTCTATCTTTCTTTCTTTTTTTTTTCCTCCCTTTTCTTCTGAGCCCTGTGGCTGACAGGGTCTTGGTGCTCCAGCTGGGTGTCAGGTCTGAGCCTCTGAGGTGGGAAAGCCGAGTTCAGGACATTGGTCCACCAGAGACCTCCTGGCCCCACATAATATCAATGGTGAAAACTCTCCCAGAGATCTCCATCTCAACGCTAAGACCCAGCTCCACTCAACTACCAGCAAGCTACAGAGAGGCTGCATAAAATCATAATAAGTTCACAGAAACCCCAAAACACACCACCAGATGCGGTCCTGCCAACCAGAAAGACAAGATCCAGCTTCATCTACAAGAACACAGGCGTCAGTACCCTCCACCAGGGAGCCTACACAAGTCACTGAATGAACCATACCCACTGGGGGCAGACACCAAAAACAATGGGAACTACGAACCTGCAGCCTGCAAAATGGAGACCCCACAGTAAGTAAAGCAAAATGAGAAGACAGAGAAACACATGGCAGATGAAGGAGCAAGGTAAACACCCATGAGACCAAACAAATGAAGAGGAAATAGGCAGTCTACGTGAAAAGGAATTCAGAGTAATGATAGTAAAGATGACCCAAAATCTTGGATATAGAATGGAGAAAACACAGGAAAAGTTTAACAAGGACCTAGAAGAACGAAAGGGCAAACAAACAATGATGAACAACACAATAAATGAAATTAAAAATTCTCTAGAAGGAATCAATAGCAGAATAACTGAGGCAGAAGAACAGATAAGTGACCTGCAAGATAAAATAGTGGAAATAACTACCGCAGAGCAAAATAAAGAAAAAAGAATGAAAAGAACTGAGGACAGTCTCAGAGACCTCTGGGACAACATTAAATGCACCAACAATCAAATTATAGGGGTCCCAGAAGAAGAAGAGAAAAAAAAAAGGGGCTGAGAAAATATTTGAAGAGATTATAGTTGAAAACTTCCCTAATATGGGAAAGGAAATCGTCAATCAAGTCCAGGAAGCACAGAAAGTCCCATACAGGATAAATCCAAGGAGAAACACGCCAAGACACATATTAATCAAACTACCAAAAATTAAATACAAAGAAAAAATATTAAAAGCAGCAAGGGAAAAGCAACAAATAACATACAAGGGAATCCACATAAGGTTAACAGCTGATCTTTCAGCAGAAACTCTGCAAGCCAGAAAGGAGTGGCAGGACATATTTAAAGTGATGAAGGGAAAAACCTACAACCAAGATTACTCTACCCAGCAAGGATCTCATTTAGATTTGAGAGAGGAATTAAAACTTCTACAGACAAGCAAAAGCTAACAGAATTCCGCACTGCCAAACCAGCTTTACAACAAATGCTAAAGGAACTTCTCTAGGCAGGAAACATAAGAGAAGGAAAAGACCTACAATAAAAAACCCAAAACAATTCAGAAAATGGTAATAGGAACATACATATCAATAATTACCTTAAATGTAAATGGATTAAATGCTCCAACCAAAAGACATAGACTGGCTGAATAGATACAAAAACAAGACCCATATATCTGCTGTCTACAAGAAACCCACTTCAGACCTAGGCACACATACAGACTGAAAATGAGGGGATGGAAAAAGATATTCCATGGAAAAGGAAATCAAAAGAAAGCTGGAGTAGCAATTCTCATCAGAAAAAATGGGCTTTAAAATAAAGACTATTACAAGAGACAAAGAAGGACACTACATAATGATCAAGGGATCAATCCAAGAAGATATAACAATTGTAAATATTTATGCACCCAACATAGGAGCACCTCAATACATAAGGCAAATGTTAACAGCCATAAAAGGGGAAATCGACACTAACACAATAATAGTAGGGGACTTTAACACCCCACTTTCACCAATGGACAGATCATCCAAAATGAAAATAAATAAGGAAACACAAGCTTTAAATGATACATTAAACAAGATGGACTTAACTGATATTTATAGGACAGTCCATCCAAAAACAACAGAATACACTTTCTTCTCAAGTGCTCATGGAACATTCTCCAGGATAGATCACATCTTGGGCCACAAATCAAGCCTTGGTAAATTTAAGAAAATTGAAATCGTACCAAGTATCTTTTCTGATCATAATGCTATGAGACTAGATATGAATTACAGGAAAAAAATCTGTAAAAAATATAAACACTCTACTAAATAACCAAGAGATCACTGAAGAAATTAAAGAGGAAATCAAAAAATGCCTAGAAACAAATGACAATGAAAACATGACAACCCAAAACCTATGGGATGCAGAAAAAGCAGTTCTAGGAGGGAAGCTGATAGCAACACAACCCTACCTCAAGAAACAAGAAACATCTCAAATAAACAACCAACTTTACATCTAAAGCAATTAGTCAAAGAAGAACCCCAAAACCCCAAAGTTAGCAGAAGGAAAGAAATCATACAGATCAGATCAGAAATAAATGAAAAAGAAATGAAGGAAATGATAGCAAAGATCAATAAAACTAAAAGCTGGTAAACATAGTTTTGGAAGTTTACCCACAGCAATCAGAGAAGAAAAAGAAATAAAAGGAATCCAAATCGGAAAGAAGTAAACCTGTCACTGTTTGCAAATTACATGATACTATACGTAGAGAATCCTAAAGATGCTACTAGGAAACTACTAGAGCTAAATGGCATTTTTCACAGAACTAGAACCAAAAATTTCATTATTTGTATGGAAACACAAAAGACCCCAAGTAGCCAAAGCAATCTTGAGAAAGAAAAATGGAGCTGGAGGAATCATGCTCCATGACTTCAGACTATCATACAGAGCTACAGTAATCAAGACAGTATGGTACTGGCACAAAACAGAAATATAGATCAATGGAACAGGATAGAAAGCCCAGAGATAAACGCACGCACATATGGTCACCTTAACTTTGATAAAGGAGGCAAGAATATACAATGGAGAAAAGACAGCCTCTTCAGTAAGTGGTGCTGGGAAAACTGGACAGCTGCATGTAAAAGAATGAAATTAGAACACTCCCTAACACCATACACAAAAATGAACTCCAAATGGATTAAAGACCTAAATGAAAGGCCAGACACTATATAAAACTCTTAGAGGAAAACATAGGCAGAAAACTCTATGCCATAAATCATCCTTTTTGACCCACCTCCAAGAGGAATGGAAATAAAAACAAAAATAAACAGATGGGATCTAATGAAACTTAAAAGCTTTTGCACAGCAAAGGAAAGCATAAACAAGACAAAAAGACAGCCCTCAGAATGGGAGAAAATATTTGCAAATGAAGCAACTGACCAAGGATTAATCTCCAAAATTTACAAGCAGCTCATGCAGCTCAATATCAAAAAAACAAACAACACAATCCAAAAATGGGCAGAAGACCTAAACAGACATTTCTCCAAAGAAGATATACAGATTGCCAACAAACACATGAAAGAATGCTCGACATCACTAATGATTAGAGAAATGCAAATCAAAACTACAATGAGATATCATCTCACACCAGTCAGAATGGCCATCATCAAAAAATCTACAAAGAATAAATGCTGGAGATGTTGTGGAGAAAAGGGAACCCTCTTGCACTGTTGGTGGGAATGTAAATTGATACAGCTACTATGGAGAACAGTATGGAGGTTCCTTAAAAAACTAAAAATAGAACTACCATATGACCCAGCAATCCCACTACTGGGCATACACCCTGAGAAAACCATAATTCAAAAAGAGTCATGTACCAAAATGTTCATTGCAGTTCTGTTTACAATAACCAGGACGTGGAAGTAACCTAAGCATCCATCGATAGATAAATGGATAAAGAAGATGTGGCACATATATACAATGGAATATTACTCAGCCATAAAAAGAAAACAGAATTGAGTTATTTGAAGTGAGGTGGACGGACCTAGAGTCTGTCATACAGAGTCAAATGAGTCAGAAAGAGAAAAACAAATACTGTATGCTAACACATATATATGGAATCGAAAAAAAAAAAAGTGGTTCTGAAGAACCTAGAGACAGGACAGGAATAAAGATGCAGACATAGAGAATGGACTTGAGGACACGGGGAGGCAGAAGGGTAAGCAGGGACGAAGTGAGAGAGTGGCACAGACTTATATATACTACCAAATGTAAAATAGATAGCTAGTGGTAAGTAGCCACATAGCACAGGGAAATCAGCTTGGTGCTCTGTGTCCACCTAAAGGGGTGCGATAGGGAGGGTGGTAGGCAGATGCAAGAGGGAGGAGATATGAGGATATATGTATATGTATAGCTGATTCACCTTGTTATATAGCAGAAACTAACAAACCATTGTAAAGCAATTATATTCCAATAAAGATGTTAAAAAATAATAACAATAGGGGCTATTCTGCAAAAGGTCATCCAGCAAGTCACTCAGAATTGCATGACAAGTCCCCTCAAATGGGAACTCAACATAGAGGAACTTGCCCCACTGAGGAATGGAAAATAGACTTTACTCAAATTCCCAGAGCCCCAGGAAATTTAAAATCCATGTTAGTGTTTGTACCTTTTTCGGGATGAGTGAAAGCATATCCCACCTGGACAGAAAAACATCTCTGAAGTAGTTAAAGCCCTCATTATGGAAATCACTCCCTAATTTGGGTCATCTAACACCCTTCAAAGTGACAATGGACCGGCTGCTGTCTCTAGCATATCCCAACAAGTGTCTAAAGCGTTGTGTATTGATTAGAAACTACATTTATCCTGAGACTACAATCAACAGGAAAAGGTGAGAAAATGAGTCATACATTTAAAAAAAGAGCAATGCTAAAGTATGTCGAGACTAACTTCACTTGGGATAAGGCCTTGCCAGTTGCCCTGTTATGGATTAGAGTGGATTCCAGAAGCAAGCTTAAATTAAGCCCCTTTGAAATTTTGTGTGGCAGGATTTTCCAGGTGTCTACTCAGGCAGAAGAATCCAGTGATGTTTTAAAAGGACCTACTACTGCTAATTATGTCAAAATTATAGCCACTATACCAACCTTTGTTTATAAATGTGCTTCCAATAGGTCTGCCTATCCACCTGAAGTACCCCTGGACCCTATTCAACCCAAACACCTCATCCTCCTCAAAAGCTGGAAAGAGCAAGGACATGACCATCAGTTGGCTGTGAAGTGGACAGGATGGGGCCATATGAGGTCTTGCTAACCACTCAGTTATGAGTGAAAGCAGCTGGGGTTAAGCCGTGGATTCACCACACCCGTGAAGGCAGAACCCACAACGTCAAAGCACCAAGGAGAGTCTCTAAGCTAGAGGAAACTATAGTAGACAGTGGACTTGTGAGCCTCTGAAGATTTAAGATTTCTGTTCAAATAAAGATAAGTAATAAAAGCAAAAAAATAAATAAATAAAATAAAATAAAGGCTTCATAGTATTCCATCTATTTAGAGTTCTCAATTACTATACAGATTATCAATATGCAAGGACATAATTATGCAAAATTATGGAAACATCTAAAAAAAGCATTTTGCAATTTTAACATGAAGATTTTCCTCTAGCTCATAAAGAACTATGCACTTTGAGAGCACTCAATGAATACCTATTTTGACTGCCTCTACTTTAGGACAATGCAAATATTTTTATATAAGTCATGATTTCATCTTAATTTATAGGTACTAATTATAATAACAGGGCAGTCTCTGAATATTTACAATGGCATTTATTTAATAGATGCTTAGTACTTTAACATTGTAAAAAATATTTGCAGTATTTATATTAATAACACTGTATTTTAAGACGGACAAATCAAAGTTTAGAGGAGACATGGGAGAGTATACCACAGACTTTATCCTAGCAATAATAAATGACCAAGAGCATTATGTTCTTAAAAAGTATATTAATATATATCAATCATTTCCTGTCCCTACTTATACCCCCATCTAAAAGAAACTGCCAGGTTTTTTCTCAGTTTCCATGTTTTGGAGACATTCCATCTTCCCTTAGAATTTGGACCAATTGCGCTTTCATTCTGCTACACTGATCAGGTAATCTCTGAAAATTTCCTTTTTTCTTCTGTGATGGGTCTCCTGTTTCCTAGATCCCATGATTTCCTCTTGGTTTACTCCCTTGTCTTGATAAAGCAACCTTTCTACTACTTCTTGATAAAGGAGGCATTTTTTGAGACCCTGCTTGTCTGAAAATATGTTTATTCTACCAATACTCAACAACTTCTTTGGCTAAATACCATACAATTCTGCTTTGGAACCTCTGAAGGCATGGTTCTATTATCTTCTACCTCCAGTGCTGCCAATGAAAAGTCTGAAGTCATAATGTTGCCATTCTCATTTTGGATCCTTCCTATGTGACCTACTTTTTTTTCTTCCACCGAGAGTTTTATAATCTTCTCTTTAAGCGTAGTATGAAATTTCGTAATGATATGCACTGGTGTTAGGCAAAACAAACTCAGATCCTTCAGTTCTGGGTTACTTTCCTGCATTATTTCTTTGGTCACTTGCTCTCCTTCCATCTTCTCTGTTCTCTCTGAAACTCACCAGACCTCTTGAACTGACCTCTCATTTTCTTCCTTTCCTGTTTTTCATCTTCTTGTCTTTTGGTTCTACTTTCTCAGATCATCTCGATATTATCTTCCAACTTTTCCATTGTACTTTTTCATGTCTATTAATACATTTATTTTAAGGGTTCTCTTTTATTCTAGGAATGTTTCTTTTTTTAGACTCAATTACTGTTTTGTGGATTAATAAATATATTTCTCTTAACTGAGTATATTTTCTTAGCTTCTCCAAGTTTTTTTCATTACCCTGTTTGTTTTGTTTGTTTCTCACATTGGAGACTTTCTTCAAATATCCAGTGATCCTTAACTGCTTGTTCATATTTAACAATGAAATATTAAAAAGCTGGCTGAAAGCTTTGTCAACTACAAAATTTTGTCACTATAATGGTGGGCTTCATTGTGCACTGATCTGGCTGAGTTGTTTCATCAGGAGAGCTTAACTGCAGCAGCTATAGTCTCTTCTCTTGAGCAGGTTAGTTGCCCCATAATGGAATCTTTCATTCTGCTGCCTGGATGTTACAAGGCTAACTGTCCTCTTAAGGACTAGGCTGGGAGGTTTCAGAATTCAGCATTTAGACTTCCCAAACTGTTTTCAATACAATACTCTTAGTACTGTGCTGGTAAATAGGGTCTCAAAAAAAAAAAAAAAAAAAAAAAAAAGCCTGATTTGCAGCACTTGCCAATTTCATTAGTGTTAAAAACCCCACCATGGTCAACTCAAGCTACCACTCATTTGAACCAACTTACAAAATGACAACAGCTCTAACAACTAGCTCTCCCTGGTACCAGTTGCCTCTAGCACACTACTGAATCTCCCAAACCTCAGCTGCTCCTCAAACTCTCCAAAGTAATTCTCCAATCTTCTGCCAAACAGAAGGCAGGGAGTGCCTATTTGTGCAGGGTAGGGGAAAGAATCTGGATATGCAACAGCTTCCTATACAGACCTTCTAGCTTTTGGCTTCAGTTGTGCACCTTACTTCTAGAGGCACATGATGCTTGCAATTCCTGATTATTTCTGTATCTTCAACTTGGGTTTCTACTTTCTCTCATTTGCTAAGTAAATTACTAATTTTCCATATGGTTCCCACTTTTAAAACTTAATTTTTATTGTTTCTTCTCCCTATTTCCTCATCCTTGTGGATTTATTAATGTCATTTATTGCAGTTTCAGAAGGAAATAGAAGGGAATGTATAGGTTCAATCTGATATGTTTAACCAGAAGCCCTGACCTAGCAATATCTGAACTTGCAAAGAGTCTGAATTTACTCATTGTTAATCATTCATTAATTTAATAAGATATAATGAGCTCCTACCAGGTGGCAGATACTCTTTTGGGCTCTTATTAGTGAAAATGCTACTCTTTTTATGGAATTTACAGTCTACCAGGAAGTTATTTGCTACTATGTGCATCTGGATTAACAAGTCTGAAAACCCTCTCTGAAAAAATGTATATTATGGAAAATCAAAATAAAACCACCTGTTAATGCTTTAATATACCAAAAACTAAGTAAATTATTCTGGTTAATACTATGTTAACACTATGACTATAGGAGCAAACTAAATAAATAAATTATTCTTCCTAACACTATGATAATAGCAGCATAACTATACTTTTATCTGGACTAAACTATGATTAAATCATAGTAGAAAATATTCTCTATCATGAGAATTTAGGTCTCTATGCTCCAAATTGTACTTAAAAAAAAATAAGACAGATGATAGCATGATTGCAGAGCACTGAAAAACAGTAGGCCATTATGAAGAGTAATGATCCCTTTTAGTACAGGTGGAATTAGAATGCTCCTCGGGAAAACACTTGCGATATCTATGCAGCATAATCCTCAGCAAGAGTTAAACATTAATATTTTGTTATACTATATATCAGTGGTTCTCCAGCACCAGTCTGTAAACAAGTACTGATCCATGACAAAAATCTCACTAGTCCATGGCAAGAAATGTCAATATAAAGTCATCAAGTGTGTTCTCTTGTAAAGGACTGTCCTTTATCTGATATTACATCCTTAATATACTTTTGGTGTTAAAACGTTAACTTTTATAAAATGAAAGTGATGATAGATGGTATTGTTTATTTTTTAATGCCCTTATCTGTTAAAAAGTGGACAACTCTACCCTGTTCTTGCCAATACTTTGTTTGAAATTTTACTATATGAAATCTAGTTTCTCCATGTACTATCAAGGCTCAGGCAACAATGGGGCTGGTAAAAGAGAGAGGCATTTGGATTATCTAAAATACTGGCAGTTATAGTTAAAAGATCCTGGAACCATAGTTACCTTCATCACTAACTCAAAGAAACACATGACTACATATATTTATGACTACTGTAGGCCCTGTAGAATTCAACAATACATAAACATTGGATTTAGAGCCGATGAAGGGCAATTTGAAAGTTGCAGTCTTTGTATAACTGATGTAACAAGAATGGCAGTTCTCACAGATCTAGGAAAAAATATCTTAACAATGTAATGTTGTAGAAATAGTGCTGAAGTAGAATCAAGACAAAGATTTAATTCTGGTTTTGCCACTAATTATAGGGCCTTGAACTACACTGCTTACATTTAGTGGATCTCTATTTCATCACAAAATGAAATGGTTGGACTGGCTAATCTCTAACATTTTGATCATCCTAAAAATCTACGCATCAACTCCTTTAAATGGATTGAAAGTTATCAGACAATCCTGATAACTGTTACTCATCAACAATTTGGATAAATTATATCATATGTTTCTTGAGAGAAAGTTCAACACCTTAGAGAAACAGTCCCAGTTATGCATCTATAGGGTGGGTAGAACAGGTGAGGGGGGGAGATGCTTGCTGATAACTGGACTTTAAGAGAAATTTTTTTAAACTTATCTTTTATTGGAGTAGGTGAAAGCATTAAAAGAAGGGAGAGATTTGGCTCTAGTATACGTTTTCCCTCTCCCTAGTACTGGGGGCAGGCAAAAGAAAAGAGGAAGGCAAACCTCTCTTTACATGGCTAGTCATAGAACATCAATGGTAAGAAGATAAGTGTTTCATTGTTCAGGTTAAGTTTGGTTTCATTCAATGATGATGGACTCAGCATAATTTCTGGGGCCAGGTGACAGAAATTAAAGACACTTAGATACAAAACTTTTTCTTTTCTTTGTGGTTCCTCCCTCCTTCTCTCTTTCTCTCTCTCCCCCTCTCTTTTTTCCTTCCTTTCCACCTACCATGGTGCTTTTTATTTTCTACTTAATGCTATGGTCCCCTGGGAATATTCACAGGCCAAAGGCAGACCCTCACAGATGCCTAAGGGCCTCACCACACGACTCAGCACTGGGTTCTACCTCCTGCAAGCTGCTACACCTATGTATTATGTCCTGGCTGAAGTTGGTGAAGTCAGTCTCTCCATCCCATGGTTCCTCTGCCCCAACCTATAGTAGGTGGGTAACCTCTAAAGGACTGCAACTGCCAGGCAGGGATGCAACTCAGTACCTGGACTGGGGATTCACTCCCTGCCAAGGCAACTACCTAATGTGCCGGGGCATTGCCAACCTGGGACAGAGGATGCTTCAGGGCACATGTACTCAGCTCAGACCCTCCCTGCTACATCTAGGCCTCCACCTGTGTTAAAGGGCAACAAGAGAACACAAGCCTCTACCCACCAATGTGACCCAGTCGACTCACAGCAGTGGCAAGACAGGAGCAGGGAGGCTAAGGCTGTGCCGGGCTGAGGGCACCAAAGGGTAGAAGAGTCAGCAGCCAAGAATGGTTCCTGGTAGGCAGTAGGGGGCAGGAGAACGCTGGAGCTGAGGCTTCAAGCCCCAGTGCATGCTCCATTTTCTCATCAGACTTAATTTACAAAACATATATTCAAATATAAAATTTTAAAAAGGGGCTTGCCTGGTGGCACAGTGGTTAAGAATCTGCCTGCTGATGCAGGGGACATGGGTTTGAGCCTGGGTCCGGGAAGATCTCACATGCTGTGGAGCAACTAAGCCTGTGCGCCACAACTACTGAGCCTGCGCTCTAGAGCCTGCGCTCTAGAGCCTGCGAGCCACAACTACTGTAGCCCATGCCTAGAGCCCGTGCTCTGCAACAAGAGAAGCCACCACAATGAGAAGCCGGCGCACCGCAATGAAGAGTAGCCCCCGCTCGCCGCAACTACAGAAAGCCTGCACACAGCAACGAAGACCCAACGCAGCCAAAAATAAATTAAATATATAAATAAAATTTTTAAAAAATGTTAAGACGGGGCTTCCCTGGTGGTGCAGTGGTTGAGAATCTGCCTGCCAATGCAGGGGACACGGGTTCGAGCCCTAGAATACCGGAAAAAAAAAGAGTGGCCCCTGCTCGCCGCAACTAGAGAAAGCCCTCGCACAGAAATGAAGACCCAACACAGCCAAAAATAAATAAATAAAGTAATTAATTAATTAAAAATAATGTTAAGACAGTGGCCACAGAATATTAAACCTGAACTCAAGGCTCCTCTGGGCTTTATGCAACTGTACTGGTTACATTCCCATGAATCTGGCCCAGGCCTCTGCTGAGAGTGGTCTTTTTGTGGGAGGTGAATGTACTTTTCCTGGGAAATGCTCAGCTCCACCCTTCATTACCAAGAATCCCTTCAGAGGCGCACAAATATTTTCTACTGGCCACCCCAGTGGAACATGTCCCCAACGCCTTCTCTTGAGTTGAACATCCCATCACTTGGCAGTTCCTGCTCTTCCACTAACCTCCACATGCCTTCACGTGGAGCCAAGGAACCACCATATTCTCAATTCTGCACACTTCCAGGGCCATATAGCATTAGAACAAGCATAATATACACTTCAAGCTCCACTGGAACAGATTACTCCAAAAACTTTCCTCCTTGAAATTTCTAGACTAGCACTGGGCATCAGTCTATATGTTCTTGGTATACACTTCAAAACTTCAAGAAACATATGCCAAGTTCTCCCACGTGAACTTATCACATTTTACTGGCAACACCACAGTGGACCTTCAGGTTTCGATAGCATCTCAAACATCCATCTAAAAAACAAGATGGCAGTTTCCCCTTTTTGTACCCCAATTTTTACACAATTTTCCTGTAGACTCCTTCACTTAGATTCATGAGGGGAAGTGTATCTCTCTCTATTAGGGATTTAAGAGAAAAATCTCTCTTAATGAACCTGCACTCCCAAAACATCAGTGGCCATAACTTCTTCTCCTCCACAATCATTTTCGTATATATACTGGGAAGAGGATGATGGGGTGATTGTTATGGTAATAGGGCCAGTTCTATCATGTTCCTGTGAAGAGGGAGCTTCCACCCCCCCGCCCCGCTCCATTTCTGTGAGGTCACAGATTCCTCTCCTAGAATGTGGTGACACTTGTCACCTTTTATTTTCAGTTTTGGATCTTGGCCACAATTCTAAGACACAGAAAAAAACCCCACAAACCCATCCAATCTGCTACAAATCAGTTACTTGATAAAACTGAACATTTAACTAGCAACTTAAATCTTAAAATAAAACATGCTCATAAATTTCACCTCAAAAAGCAAACAAAAGATCTGTCAAGTACTGAGCTCTATTTAATGATGCTCATGATGTAATATGGTAAGGGTGAAGTGTACAGATGACTGCAATTTACTTTGAAATGCATATTATAAAAAAGGGGTGGAGAAACATGATAAAGCAAAAAGGTAAAATATTCATTGTAGAATCTAGGCGGTAGGTGTATGATTGTTTATGATACAATTCTCTCAACTTTCCTGTATGTTCAAAAATTTTCATTAAAAAATGCTGGGGAAAAATAAATAAATAAAATAAAATAAATGCTCATTACTTTGGACATTGATAACAAGCTGATGAAGGAGACCAGTATTTTACCCTTAAAATTCAAAATGATCTCAGATAAAGTTGGACAGACGAATGCAACTAAACAGGTAAAACTCATTAGATGAAAATATACTTATATATATATATAAAATCAGGATATGTATATATATCCTGATTATTTTCTTTTAGCACCTTCAATTCTTCTTCCATTTTAGTATTAGCTTGAGTCTGTTGCTGAAGTAACTGCTGCAATTGTTGGAAAGAAATGATGATGCCCTATAAAAAAGTATAAATATGACATATTAATTGATAAAGTTTTAAGGCAGTAGGTATGTTTCTAAACTCATTCTTAAAAATATATTTTCTAGTTTCTTAACTTATTATCTTTACAGTTAATTTCAATGCCATAATAAACAATATACTGAAATAAACTAATGGCATATTTTATTAATTTAATATTTAACATAATTTGTATTACATGATTTCTTACAAAGTATTATTTCTAAGAGTTCCTCAAATAATTAACAAAGTTTTTGAAATGGACCACAAATTCTGTGACACTACTGAAAAATGTAAAGAATTCAAAACTAAAACTTTTGTTGGTTTTCTCCCCAAATGGTAAATATTATCACTACTAAAATATATCACTGCTGGTGGGCTAGGATGGCATGGCATGCATTCAGAATCAAACAGAGGAAAAGCAGAAGAGAAAAAAAAGAAACAGGAGAAATTTTCTTTCACATATGTTTTTTTAGAATAGAATAAGTATAAATATCAAGTAAATGCAAATGAGAGTAAAATGTCCTGTAAATGCATGCTCTAAGCATACATACATTTCAATAATTATCTGCTAGTGGTCCAAACTAAGGAAAAAAACTAATTTATTTTTATTCTTTTTATTTTATTTATAAAATATTTTAATGTAATCTTTTTTCCAGCTTTATTGAGATATAATTGCCATATAACATGCAAGCTTATGGTGTCCAACGTGATGATCTGATACACATATTTATTGTGATATGATTAACACAATAAGGTTAAAATCTCTATCACCACACATAATCACCAAGTTTTTTGTATGTGGTGAGAACATTTAAGACTCTCTGTATAAAATAAATAAGCTACAAGGATATATTGTACAGCACAGGGAATATAGTCAATATTTTATAATAACTTTAAATGGAGTATAATCTATAACAATTTTGAATCACTATGTTGTACATTTGAAACTAATATAAAATTGTAAATCGACTACCCCTCAACTAACTAAATAAATACTTTTAAAATAATATGTCTTCGGAGTCTCATAAAAAAAAATCTACTCTCTTAGCAACTCTCAAATATATGATACAGTACTGTTAACTAAAGTCATCATGCTATACATTCCATCCCCAGAACTAACTCATCTTACAACTGGAAGTTTGTATCTTTTGATGAACATCTCTCCATTTCTCCTCTGATTTATTTTTTAATGGGAGTATACGTGAGACCTGGTTAAAAGAGGTACACATGTATCCATTCAATACACACCAACTGAGTGCTTACTATGTGCTATGAATTGACCTAGGCATGATTCCATTTGTTACTTAACTTAGTTTATTTCCCACATTGTATTTGGTTTTTAAAATATTTACTGGCTTCCAAATTATCTTATGATTGCTTGCCTGTTTTTCTTCTTGAATATGGGTAATCTCTTCATTAATCTTCTTATTTAATTCCAATTCCTAAAAAATGTGAATAATTTTAAAGTTATGATACAAAATTCAGCAAATTGTACATTCAATTCAGTGCTTAACAAATTTGGGAGTGTGATGACCTATTATTACTCCAGAGAACCAATGTTTGATTACTGTTGAAGCAGTGACTCTAGTGAACTGAAGATGGTGTTAGATACCCAGTACAGGCTGGTGCAAACTTATAAACATTAATGTTAGAAATTACAGAATTTCTCATCTCCAAAAGCTTTCTTGAGGATACCATTATACCAGAAGATTACCTGATACCATATTAAAGTGAAAATAAAGTGGTTATAGCTAAATTTTATTATCTTAAAGTTTTGTTGATAATGCCAAAAGTTATCTAGCAGTTTTTTAAAAATTTGTAAAATCTTTACTATGTATATTAACTCTACAAAGAAGGAACGTTTTTGTATTATAATCCTCTTATTGTTTATATATCTCATAAATTTTACAAAAATGTTCATTTTATAAACATGAATATATTTAATTAAATACCATTTTGAGTCTTTCTTGAAGTTCTTGAAATTTTTGTTCTTTAATTGTTAAACTGATGTTTTCTTCTCCCATCTTATGTTGTTGACATGTGACCTTGGTCTTTATCAAGTCTGAGGTTACTTTTTTAAGTTCCTTAACATAAGAAACATCAAACAGAGAATTCAGTACACATGTTTCATCAAAGCAAGGCACTTTTCTGACAGTTTTAAAGTTCATTTTAAACCTATCACTATAATTTACTATATTTCATATATTAAGATACTACTACTTGCCCATCAAGGTCCTTTTCCCCTAGTTTCCTTGCAAGATAATTAGCCAATGCTATTTGTAGTTATGGAATAGGCAAACGCAATGACACAAAGATAGAATGCATGATCTTTGTTCTTAAAAAGAATACACTAACTAAATGAACTAACCAACCAGAAGCAGGGTGTTTTCACTGATGACTTATTCAACAAAAATCCTTTAAGATAAAAACATGATATAAAAGATTATCAATTCCCAAGTTATTAGCAGCTAATAAGAAAAATTTATGTAAGAAATAATTATAACGTGATGAGTGCTATAATACAGGAAGGAATGTATAGAAGTATAAAGAATGAAACAGTTTGGTTGAGGGCATCAAGGAGGCATTACACAGGAAAGTGGTATTTGAACTGAGTCTTTGAAGATAAATTTTTGAAGAGGACAAAAAAATGAGTAGATATTCCAGGCAAAAAGATTCAGAAAGTACAGAAACATGAAAGAGCATATTTTTCAGGGAAACAGAACTAATATGATATGGTTGGAGCTAATATGTTATGGGTAAGGGGGAGGAGTAGAGTACTGGTAGTTGTGACTAGAAATTGGGCAAAATTCAAATATTGAAAGATTTGTAGGCCAAGCTAAAGAGTTTTAATTTTATCCTATAGACAATGAGGAATTAACCACTGAAGGATTTTGAATAAGAGAATGACATAACAAGATTTGCATTTTAGAAAAATAACTCTGGCATCATTGTAGAGGATAGACTTGAAGGGGATACAAAAGAAGTCTTCACTGTGAAGTTATATATCCACTGAGTTTAACAGATACATCCAAACACATTTAAATCCCGAAACACCAACTTCTGAATGGCGTGTACTTTATTGTACTGCTGTTCTGTGTATATTGTATATTAAATACTCAAGGATCTGATTTTCACATTCTTGATTACACAGCACCTGAACTCCCTTTGAATTTTGAAGGCCCACTAGAGAAGCCAGAAATGCCAAATACTACTTTTATAAGCATGACACCAGGCTCTGATAATCAGAAGCACTTGTCTTGGATATTGGATCAGGAACTAGTAACATAAGAACTGTTGCAAACCTTTCTGTTGGTAGATAGCAAGGGCTGTGCTAGTTACTTCAACCTTCCATGGATAACAGTGATACTGCTGTAGCAGTAGCAGTATCTACTACGGTCAACAGTGATGGTACAAGCTGCAGTGTACAACAACTTAGTAGTGGAAGTTGGTTATATACCTTCTCTTGTTTCTGACAATTTTCCAAGTCTGAGATGACCAACATCCAAATTCCTTTGCTAAAAAAAATCATCTTACAATTAAGAATCTTGATTAATATACTTCAGTTTTTAAAAGGTTGTATTTAAGTACCGAAGTTGGTTAATTAGTGTGGTGAGATTACAGGAAATTTTTATTTTCTTCATTTTGCTGTTAAGTGTTTTCTCTTTTTTTCTACAATAAACACATATTTCTCATGTATCAGTTTTTAAATAGTATGTAAAGCTATGGAAACAGGTGCAGTCATTTAGTTATTAGTTAGAGAAAAGATGATGACAAATGACTGAGTCTTAAAGAACTCCAAGATTCATGGATTAAAGAAGCTGTTAATACAGAAGGCTGAGAAATACAGTCAACTGAGGCAGGAAGAAAACCAAGAGAATGTGGTATCAAGGAAGCTGAAAAAGGAACAGCAGAAAACAGGGCTGTCAATACCTCCACAGTTCTACATGTTATAACCTCAGCCACCTAGAGGGAAACTTGCCTGATTGATTACCTTTTACCCCCTAGTCCAAAATCCAGGAGAATGGATTCATTGGTCTTAGTTCACATATTCCCTTTAGATATGTGCACTACATAAAATGACTGCTAAAGTAACCGCGTGGGTTAAGAGATACAGCTTTATTTTCAGAAAAGCAGGCAGACAAAATAATGTACAAAGAGAACAATCAGCATGTACTGAATAATGAAAGAAGTTTTAATGAAGGAGGTAGGCCTTGAAGAATGAGTAGTATACTGGATAACCTTCATTTGTCGCTCCTGATTCACCCTCTACTTTCTCTGTGGCCTGTGTGGCATCTGTGGATACAGCAAGCAAGCTCCCTTCTCTCTGGCTTGTGGGGTTCAATCTCTGGGAGGCATCAGTAAATCAGTATGCTGGGAAGATAGAGAGATGGAGGTGTTTCCCCAGCTCCCTCCCTACATGACAACAAATTGGCAATAGCTCTGTACCTTTACCAAAGGTCACAGCTTCTGAACTGTAGCTTTCTTCTACAGCTTTACCTATAGCTCCCTCCAGGTTCCAGTATCTGCTTCCTTCCCTTGCCACCATCAGGTCTAGCTTCTATCCCTTGCTGGTTTCCCTTAACTCTGCCTACAACTCTGTAAATAGCTCTTTCATCAAACTTTTCTCAATTTCCCATACCAATGTACCATCTGTTTCCTGCCTCAATCCTGTTTAATACAAGTAAGCTGAGAGAAGGCATTTCAAGTTGGGGCAGGGAATATGGAGGAGAGAAAAGGTAAAAAGATAGGGAAAATTAAGAATTATGATAATGGCAACAAAGATTTTGGATTAAACAGAATGGAAGATGCTTATTAGGAAGTAGTAGGAAACAATGTTGAAGATGTAAAATGGGACCAGACCATGGAAGTTCTGGAAAGCCAATTTTAAAAGTTTGGGACTAAATCAACATGTTGTACACCTTAAGCTTAAACAGTGTTATATGTCAATTATATCTCAATAAAGCTGGAAAAAAAAGTTTTGGACTTGATTTGTTAGACAAAGGAGAACTATTCAATTTATCATTCCTTCTACATATGCTAAGTATCTAGCATGTGTCAGGCACGTAGAAGCAAGAATATTAAACTAGTAACTTAGTAAAGTTAGTCTAGCAA
Source organism: Neophocaena asiaeorientalis asiaeorientalis (assembly GCF_003031525.2). Taxonomy (NCBI): domain Eukaryota; kingdom Metazoa; phylum Chordata; class Mammalia; order Artiodactyla; family Phocoenidae; genus Neophocaena; species Neophocaena asiaeorientalis. The sequence continues at coordinate 1,291,861 of NW_020173929.1, forward strand.
AAAGAGTGAATCAAAACTGGAGAATAGGGCTTCCCTGGTGGCGCAGTGGTTGAGAGTCCGCCTGCCGATGCAGGGGACACAGGTTCGTGCCCCGGTCCGGGAGGATCCCACGTGCCCCGGACCGGATGGGCCCGTGAGCCATGGCCGCTGAGCCTGCGCATCCGGAGCCTGTGCTCCGCAACGGGAGAGGCCACAACAGTGAGAGGCCCGCATACCAACCCCCGCCCAAAAAAAAAAAAAAAAAAAAACCACAACTGGAGAATAGAACACTGGCTACGAGGCTATTTTATTAATCCAGGCATGAGATGATGAATGTCTATACCACTGAGAAATGGATAATGAAAAATGAGACATTCTAAAGAAAGATATAATTGAATAGACAAAGGAAATGAAGGAAAAAAGATGATTTCAAAGCGTTTAGATGAAGCTAGAAGAAATAAGAGACCATGAAATGTGAAACAGAGATGCATGAAAATGGAAAGGAAACGAAAAATCTACTTTACTGATGAAATAGACGAAAAATCTATTAAAGACAAGAAATAAGAGAGGGACAATATTCTGAGATTCACTCTTAAGAAAGCCAAAAAGCACAAATCACAAAGCCTAAGCCATAGGCTGTTACTGTTCTAAAAAAAACCATTCATTTATTATTTTTCAAATTATAAAAGGTTACATATGATGAATTCCCTCAAATGAAGTTTCAAGGTATCAGTGATGGTTCACCTTCATAGGCAGCAAGATGGTTTCCTTTGAAAGGAGAGTTGCATGATTTTTTTTTTTTTTTTGGCAGCAGGAGGAGGAAGCATGGGGAGAATAAAGAATCAATCCAATGGGTGACCTACAGTAAGTCATAAAAGGCGATGACCTGCAGGCAGTTGAAAATACAGAACTGGAGATTAAAAGAAATGTGAGGCTAGAAATATAGATATGAAGTCATCTATATGAAGTGAATGATGGAATTAAGGAGGATGAGCTAATTGAAAAAAAGAATATGAAGAAAAGAAAGAGACATTATGATACAGCTTTGGAGGAATTGGAAAAAAAAAAAGATAATCTGGGAACCGGAGGAATTTACTTGTACCCAAAGACCCTTAAAAAGTGAACTATCGGGCTTCCCTGGTGGCGCAGTGGTTGGGAGTCCGCCTGCCAGTGCGGGGGACACGGGTTCGGGCCCTGGTCTGGGAGGATCCCACATGCCGCAAAGCGGTTGGGCCCGTGGGCCACAACTGCTGAGCCCGCGCGCCTGGAGCCCGTGCTCCGCAGCAGAGGCCGCCTCAATGAGAGGCCCGCGCGCCGCAGCGAAGGGTAGACCCCGCTTGCTGCAACTGGAGAGAGCCCGTGCACTGCAACGAAGACCCAGTGCAACCAAAAAAGTAAAAATAAATAAATTTAAAAAAAAAAAAAAAAGTGAACTATCACACAGATGTTCAAAATTAATACGTTTTATATTTTAAACATCATTTTGTACAAAATACAATATTCTGTAATGAAAAGCATGAATTGTCAGTATAAGTTAGGATGCTTTGGTTATAACTATCAGAAAACCATACTTAAACCATTAAATAATAATGAGGTAATTTAGGTATTCCACAGCAACTGTCTCTTCCTGGAACTCTTACTAAAGAGTAAGAGAATTTTTCTTTGAACCACCTCCTGCTAGCCAGAATTAGATCACATGCTCATTCCTGAACCAAATACTGGCATAAGGAATGGAGATGATATTAATTGGCTTAGAGACCGACTGATCATATGAGGTGCACTAGATGTTGAGGAATTATCACAATATCCACTACATGAAGAATTTCAAATAACATTATAAAATTTATAGGTTGTTTAGAATATTACTGACTACAAATAGTACACAGTACAAAGTGAGGATAAATGGAGACTTTTTTACAAGATGCTTGACTCTGAATAATTCAACTAACTGTTGGATCCAGTTAACGGTTTTTAAATTGTGCTCTGAGAAGTCCTAGTGGTTCCATGGAGCCCCTCCACAGCTGCTGATAGAGAAGAAAGAGCCAACTTGCATGGCTCCAGTGTTCCTAAAACTCTCCCTTCAAGCACAAGTAGCTCTACTTTGTTTTAATACTGAGTTTCCACATCTTTAACAGAAGGTTCTACAACTCAAAGAAAGATAAAAACCAGTAGATCAGATGATCCTTATGATTCCATGAAATTTAGAGAAGATCTGAAGAAGACAAATAGTTGGGAGAGAACTAGTCATTGTAAAAACAGAATATAATTCAAGCACGAAGGGGGAAAAAGCAATTAATGAGTTGGAAGAAATTTCAGACTTTCCTATCTGATAAAAAATTTATCAGATGAGGCAATGTTTTAGTTGTCTTGAAAGCCTATGCATATAACCCACCTATAGTTATGGTGCAGAAAAACTGCACCATCAAAATATGCCTTAATTTTAACCTAATTTCACTTGCAAGTAACAATAATCCCATAAATTTCTATGCATGTTAAACTTTCTGAAGTGCTTTTCCACATATTATTTTATATTTGTTACACATATATAAAACAGGAAAGGCAGACATCATTAAATTCATATTGCAAATGAGAATATAAGGAGAAAAGCAACACTAGTTATGATCTAAGTCATGTACCTCCTTTGGATGACTATAGTTGAAAGGTTTAGTTTTAGAGAAAAAAGGTAAAGTATGAGTTAAAATAAACAGAATAAATGAGAAATATTATGCAGGGAATTATGTGTAGGCAGAAATAGGCCAATGGACTGGGTGAAGTAATGGAGACTAAAACACTAGAGGTCAATCTAAGAACAGAGTGGGGTATGTAAATGGTACAGGTGATAGAAAAGGATGCTCTGGTGGGAGAAGGAGAAGGGCTGAATGACAGAGCCCAAAGGAAGCAGTATTTAATGATAAGTTTCAAGGTAATGGAAATACTAGTCTAGATACAAAGAGTCAAGGTCTATGGGGACCTAGTAGTTTAGGAGGATGAATATTAGCAACTTCCCCTTTTAATAAACATATGCTTTCTAATGGTGAATGAAGCAGAGAGGAAACTTACACGGATGAATTGCTTATACTGTTACTGTTACCAGTAGAATGGTTAAGATCACAGGTTCTGGAGCCAAATTTGTTTGGGTTCCAAACCTCATTCTATTTTCCTTGTTGTGTAACTTTAGGTAACTTACTTAAATGCATTCTGTCTCAAGCTCCTCATCTGTAAAATGGAGATATAATTTTTTAAAACACTAACAAAGTGCCTGGCATGTAATAATCTATGCAACAAGTATTTGTTGAGCATCTGCTATGTTCTAGGCACTGTTACCTGTTATTACTACTAAGGTGAATTCAAGGGATTCTATGATTATTTTCTCTACTTTTAGAATAAAGTGGTCTGAAGTCCTAATGGTGTTATGAATAAGTATTCTTTATTTAAAGAATTAAGATTCATTATTTCATAACTGATTACAATAAGAGATTTTTTGTAGACTATGAACATCTCAAGGAAAAGAACCACGTTTCATACTTATCCCATAGAACGTAATACAGTCAGGGATCTAAGAAGAACCAAAAATTTTAATGAACATAAGAAGAAAAGAGTGATGAACATGATATTAAAAAAATGTGACACCTTTGCCTAATATAAGATTTGATGAAATCAAAGTTGATTTATTCAGGATAAAGCAAATGGCAATAAAAATACTTGGTGACAGCAGTCAATGTCAGCCAAATAAGACTATTGTTAATGACATGATAGTTCATAGTCAATTTGTAAAATTGTATAGAAAGTGGTAGGCGTAGTATAGTGCTCAGTGTATTGTATAGCACATAGGAAAGTACAGTGCTGGGGGTTTAATCACTGATTGAACGAGATGGCTTCCTCTGATCAAGGTAACAACCACAACCCTGTAGACCACCATGTTATAAACAGATGCTTCTCATTTAAATGTGAACAGACCACTAAAATTTTCTTATCGATGATAAAAAAATAAAGCTTAGTAGGTGGTGAGTCACTAACATCATGCTAACTTTAAAAGAACAGCAATAAATAAATAAAAGAACAGCATATTTTGGGGCTAGAACCTTGACTGTCTTAATCAACAACCCTAAACTTGTGAGATTAAAATGGGTTAATTCTGCATTACAAATTCAGGTCCAAGAATATTCTACAAAACAACAATTACAGACATAAGACAATATAATAAAACATTCTAGTTCATAAGCCATATGGTCATTGACTCAACAAACTTCCTGAATAAACGAATTTATTGATCTTATTATATCCACCTTGGATAAACATTCAAAAACAGGATGATAGTTAAATTGACTATGCGTACTGAAGGATACAAAACTAAAGACAGTCATTTCAGCAATTAATTTAAGTTTTTAAAAATTTAAAAGAGATTAGTTCAAAGGAAAAATATCTGTTAGAGTACCTCAAAGTTTTAATCTCAACTCAGATTTTCAGGATGTTTGACTAATACTTATGTTGTTTCTTGTTATTTAATCAAACACCACCTGAGTAATAAAAAATCTTTTATGCTGAACTGATTTTTTTAAAAGACACCAATGATATTAGGTTTAAAATAATGTACATCTTTCTTTGCTTTGCACATGGTGTTCTAAAACCTTGCTTTCAAGCTGCTTTTTTGTGCACTAAAATGGTAATTTTTAAAAGAAAACTTCCAACAATTTTTCTGAATTTAAAATTCTTTTATATTGGGTTTTCCTGGAGCAAGATACACCTGTATAAAGTAAACAACTTAGAAATTAATTAGATGGCTTGTTTTAAATTAGTGTTCTGTTCTAGATTCACTCCTAAGATACAATGTCCTATTGATAAAAATATAATTAAACTGAGGTATATGGCTAAAACTTAAAGTAGCTTACAATTCTCTGAATTAAAAAAAAGGATTGGTTTTCTAAAAGTTTTTCTTCTGCCTAGGTTACAAAGTGCAACAAATGTCTTATGTCTTTCTGTCAATACATTTTTCCACAACTGAAAGCATGGAGCTGTTGTAATCAGCTAAGTTTTACAGAAGATACTCTAAAATACATCAATTCCTATTACAATAACTGTTATAAAACAACAGGGAAGTGGGAAGGGAGTGGCAAGGGGCAAAAACCCAGTATGTGGCTGACAAAAGTAAAAACTAATCTTTTCTTAAGTCTTTCTTTTTCTTTTATATATTAATTATGTAATCTTAATAGCATATTAAATTAAAAGCAGAGACCTTCACAAAATGATTTTCGACTGAAAGTATGTTTTTGAATTTATAGCTCTTATAGCTTTTAAATATCCTGAACTTTTAGTACATTGTCTGTTTTCTAACCATTTTATTCAAAGCTGTTAGTGCAGCAAATAAGCATGCAGCACATGCTTTGATCTCATTAAATTACAACTTATAGTTCCTAGAGTCATAAATATCAAGCCCTTTTCTCCTTTACCCCTCCTCTTCTGGTATGAGGTAGTCTGTTAAATATCACTATCTCCTTGAGTCCTCTGACGTTTACTCAGACAAATAGCAGAGGTTATGAATGCTGCTCACAGATAGTATCAGGAATTCTTCATGATTGCCATAATGGTGAACCCAGCATTCAGAACTGTAATACTTAGTTTTATCTAACAAGTAAGTTTGGTCTGTTTAACTTTGTTCCACAAAAGGAAAAAAAAAAAAAAAAAAAAAATTCAATTTTATCCAAAAC